>NC_048225.1:53002819-53224939 GCF_002007445.2 Ailuropoda melanoleuca
ATACTTTACTTCTTTTGAAGTCTGTATTATCACATGACCTTAGAGACTAAAATTACATTAACTACATTATAAATACATTATAATTTAATCATTATATAACATTAGAGCTAGGAAAAACCTTAGAAATCACTGAGTCTGATGCTACCAATTTAGAGATGAGAAAAATGAGATTTAGGTGGTATAAGTAACTTGTTCAGAACCATACAGGTAAAATCCATGAGTGACGGAGTAAGAGGGAGTTGTAAATACACCTCTGCCCCCCAAAATATACATCCCTGAAGTCAGGGCTGGGAAAGTGAGTTCCATCAGAGGTCGCTGAATCCTGCATCTCCTGCTTTTCATAGAGGACAGGGCTTATGGAATTTGAAATATTCCTATCAGTAAAAGGACTTGGTCTTTAAGAACCTTCTTTTGAAGGGAGAGGAGAAGAAGAAGACGATTTACAGTAATGAAGGATAATGCTACACTGTTTGGCCTTTCCTATATGTGCTTTACACTAAAGTTTTCCTTGCCTATGTGGCTAGACAGAAAAGAATCTGCAAACTTTTGGAATGCAGGAAAAGGCCTCTTAATTAGCCTTCCAAAAAGGTCAAATGCAAATTATGAATGCTTACCAAAAAACCTATCCAATGCTAAACATGCAAGCATCTACATTTTTCCATATTTCTAAAAGCTTAATGCTAAGGAATTGCATTTGCAAATCTTGAGACCACATCCACATATCTATTAAAAGAGCAAAAACTAGTCTACTAACATCACCTCTCTTCAACTATCAAAACAATTTTGCTTAAATTTAAGATAAAAAGGCATCTCTGAGAGAAGCCTACACATGGAAATAAAAATCCAAACAGAAACAGCAAAACCTGGAAACTGGATAATTCTGGAAATCAACTTTGATTCTGGTTATTTGCACTCACCATTGTTTCTACCACAAGACTCCCTGCTCCACCTATTAAAAACCCTAGTTTGTTTCCCATTCCAGGCCACAGTGCTCAGGCACAGCCTCACTGTTAAACACCATGGCGTCGGATTTCCAATATTGAAGCTTTATATTAAAAAGCATTTTAAAAGGACTACAGGTGAGGCATTACAGGGCCCAAGGGTATTCCAATACCCTCAAAAGGAAAACCACCTCCTGGTAGGGAAGTCACTTTCATCACCCCAAGACCACTGAACCTCCAGTGGGAAAATGTGAGCTCATGTGGTTAATTATGGCTATTGCTGGCCACGAACCTCAGATGTCACTTTCTGTTGCCAATCACTTTAGCTAAAAAACCAAAAGGTTTAAGGTTTCCAGCATTCCAAGATCTAAAAGACTTTTTACCTGCCAAAGCCAAAACCTGGCTCTCTGGGGTGTGCTTTTCCAGTAAGCATTAATGACGTCCCTAACACCTAATGCAGAGCAGAGGTTTGTGTTCCTTATGTTGCTCTGGGGGTTAGAAAGGTTACAGATGATAGGTTTGTTGGTGAGAAAAAGTTGGGGGGGGGGAGTGGAAGGATTCAGGGAGGAACAGGAATAAACGATAAGACTCAGGTGTGTGAAAAAGATCTTAATTTAAACAATGTTTTCAGGGGCTTAAGAACAAAACAAAAATCTGCAGTTTCCTCATAATAATTATTCCTGATTTGTTTTTTAAATGTAGGGCAGTTATTCAGAGCAGCAGCTTTTATGCAATTTTTATGATAATAAATACCATCAACCCACAATGGCCATGACAATATTAAAAAGTAATTCAAATGCCCCTTCGACTTATATGCTGGACAAACTATTAATATTCAAATGCATCCAAGTACAATAAGTGATCTAAAGGCTCTTACCATCCTGCCTTCCCAATCACTGAGGCAGCTGATTTGTTAAGGAACCAAGCACCCACTGATCCAGACAGGACAAAATATTTAAGACTCTAATCACTGCCACAGCATCTATGGAATCATTCCATGTTCTCAATGAGACACTGTTTGACATATGGTCTCTCCTTTCCAAGAAATCATGCCTGCATAAAGGGATACAGACACAGAAGGAAATCTGGGTCTCATTACCACAAAAGGCTCTCGTGTTATGGATTACTTAAAAACACACACAAACAATTTTTTTTACGAGAAATGTCTCAGTCAATGGAACTCAAGTTAATATCCTTCAGGAGACAACTTTCTCCCATGGTGTCCAGGCCTCTTTGGCACACTCTACCAGTAACTTACCCATTTAAAAAAGCACAATAAAGGCTGGGCCTCTACAGTAGAGTTTCCCAGACAGTGTCAACCCAAGCAATGGAAAGTCGGCCCCAGCAAAGTCTTGTGAATATCACAGAATAACCAGTTTGGAGTTCCTTACTAGGGAAGGACCAGAAATGCAGCTGTGACAGAACACTAAAAAGTTGTCAGAAGTTTGGAAGAGGTTTCATTCAAAACAAGGACACAAACTGCATCGTGACAGGAATAATATGGATCTTAAAATCAGGCTGACCAGAAATGACTTTAGCTCTGCCACTGGCCAGTATGAGTCTTTGGAAAAATTAACTAATTTCTCTGAGCTTCAATTTTCTTGTCTTAAGAAAACTGAGTATAATTCTTTCTCTCATAGAAGGAATCCATTCTCACAGTTATGAGAATTAAATAAACAAGAAGCATCATGCATGTTTCCATGTTACCGTATTTCTCTACTCGCCCAATCTAAAATGTCCTCTTCCTCTTCTTTCAACATGGGAACACTATTTCATCTTATAAGACACCTCAGGCACCATCTTCTCTGTAAAGGTTTTCCTGCTCTCCTTCTGATGGCACTGATTATTTCCACTTCTTTGAATCTTGTGTCCCTGGTATAAACTTCAAAGTGCCTGACACGGAGTATGAAATCAATAAATATGTCTTGATGGCTTTGATTACAAGTTTAACGGCCTCACCGGGACTGAAATCTCACTGAGGTTCAATGTCCGACCATCTTTGCACACTCTCGGCACCTGGCCGGCAGGTGATACACACAAGGCACTCAGTGAATTGAGTATACGGAAGTGCCTTGCAGAACGCTAACCTAAGATTTTAAAGTCTAACACTATCACATGTGCTTCTTAAGATTTCTGATTGCTGGGCGTCATAGGGAGTGAACAGGGCCTTCGAGTAAAACTACACATTTGTTTCATTTCATCTCCCATTTCATTTTTCAGCAACTGCACTAAAAAAGTTAAGCTAATTTTTTAAAGGCTAGGAAAAATATATTCAGCTTGGTGGACATACTAAGAATCGAGGGCTAACAAAAGCTATGAAAAACTAGGAAACAAAACACTTCATATAAAACAAAAATAGAATTAAGAAACATCTCAGAGTGGAGTAAGGTGACCATCACCAATATGGATATCCTTGCTTCCTTTACTGCCTCCCTGCAGATCATTCTGTATTTAGCAGGCAGAGTGACTTTTAAAAACATAAATCAGTTCATGTCATCCCCCTTCCTAAAGCCCTTCAGGGTATTCCCACTCCACTGAGAATAAAACATAAACTCCTTACAGTGGCCTCAAGGCCCTGGCTGACCTCTCCTATGTCCTCTGATGTAACTCTTCCCCTGCTCTCTACTCTCCAATCATACAGGTCTGGTCTTTTCTGTCCTTCCTTCTTTCCCTCCTACTTTCCTTCCTTTACCTGCTCTCTCTTGCAACTAATTTCAATTACATTTATATAAATATCTTATAATGAAAAGTGCTTTCAAATATTATCTCATTCAGTTGTCACAATAACTAGAGATGTAGATATTACCTCATTTTACAGTGAAAAAATTAAGCTGAGAGATTACATGCTTTGCCCAAAATACAGGTTAATTATAATTATTCTCCCATACCCCCCTCACCCTGAATTTTTTTCAGATCTATCGAGCCCATTCCTCCATCATGAACTTTGTACTTGCTGCCCCCTCTTCTAGGAAAGATCTTCCCCAGATACAGCAGAGTTGGATTCTTTCAGCCTTCAAATTTTCTGTTAAATGTTTCTCCTCAGGTCTTCTCTGACTGCTTTATCTAAAGTAGGTTCCCCTGTTGTCTATGATAGCGTATTCCTTTATGAAACACTTGTTAAATACTAATTTTCTTATTTATTGGCTGTCTCTCTTAATAGGATATATGCTCCATGAAAGGAGAGAATATATTTGTTTTTTCTATCCTTATAGCCTCAAAACCCAGCATAGCGCCTGGCATATCGGTGTGCTCAATTAATATTTTTCCAATGAATGAATGTGTTGTATTCCTGGAACCTGGCACAGGGCTCAAGGTACTCGACAGGTTTGCTGAATGAATGCACAAATGAGGAAAAAGATGTGTTATGGCCTTCAGGATGTCATAACTTTGCCTAAAATCAACACCAAGGCACATCTGTATGACTTACAGAGATTGGAACATTTTATAACGGAAACCAAACATATTCCAGCTAGATCATTACCTAGCTTTGTGGTCTTGAATAAGTCACTAAATAGCTCATTTACATGAGATTATACCACTTTCCTTATAGGTTTCCTTTGTTTTTGTGAGGATTAAAGATTAGGCAAATGTCATGCTTTTACAGATCTAATCTTCGCAATAATGTAGAACAGGTAAGGACATGAATCAACATGTTCATACTATCGATTAGGAAATCAACTCAAAGCATGGATGTCTTGCTCCAAACTACATGGTTTCTAGAAAGGGAACCAGGACTTTAACATAAGTGTTCCCATTCCTGTTTTATCACTCATATTATGTCCCAACTACTTGTTGTAAGGACTGTTGTAAAGGCCAAAGGAGGTAATAAATTAGTCTTAAATGTCAAAGGACCATAAATAACAACATTTTCTTTATTGGGAAATGGAAGGTCTCAAACAAAACTAGAAATGCCCTTTTTTAAAAATAACTTCTTCCCAAACAGATAATACATTACCTTTGGGAGTAATCTATAAAGCTATTTAATAGGCCTCAAAGCACTGTATAGGCTAAGGGAAAAGAAACCATTTTGCTACCAATAAAAAAGAAAATCTCTTTATCAATATGTCACATAAAATAAGTTCTTTTCTTTGGCCTACTGGTAAAGAGATTAGGAAAATTAAAATACTTTAAATGTAGCAATTACTAAGAATCACAGTCTATAATATCTTTAATGTCATTTTTTCTTACTGGAAAGAGGATAAAAATGACAGTGTAACAAAAGTTGTACCTTTGGGAGTGGTTTCATGTTACCAGAAATATGATCTTCTAAATAACAACAGAACAGATTAATGTTTGTTGTTCTTCTGCTCCCAACCACATACAAATTTTTCATGAAAATCAAACCAAAAGGATAGGGAGATTATTAGTATTCTTAAGAACGCTACTGTCTGATTTTCTTAAAGCTCACTTAAAAACAATTTTCTTTCTTTTATTTATTTATTTATTTTTAAAGGTTTTATTTATTTATTTGACAGAGAGAGAGAGAGAGCACAAGCATGACCAGGGGAGCAGCAGGCAGAAGGAGAAGCAGCTTCCCTGCTAAGCAAGGAGCCTGATGAGGGATTCGATCCCAAGCTGGGATCATGACCTGGGTTGAAGGCAGACGCTTAATGACTGAGCCACCCAGACACCCCAAAAACTATTTTCTTTTAAATTGCAAATAGACAACTCAATAATTTTTTCCCATGATTAGAATTAAATATTCTCTTAAGTCTCCCATCAGAGAATCTGACTCTGTGTACTTTCCATTGGGAAGGGACAGAAGGTCCAAAAACCCTCTGGATAAAGTGTTAGGCAACCAACACACTTCAAGATATCGCTATTTTTCTCTGAAACATACCCATTTATTACACACACCAAATCCTTAGATGTAAAAAGAAATAAAATACCTTGGAAGTCCTCAGAATTGGGCAACTTGACACCACATACAAAGTAATCCTTATGATCATTCTGTGAATATAACCAAAGAATGAAATTAATTCTTTTTCCATGTAAAGCAAAGAAACCCTAAGTCAAATCTCAAAGAATTCAGTAGGTCAGTGTTAACTCAAAGACAATACTGTCTTACACTCAAAATATTATCATAATGATAAATTGCTGAAGCTAGGTGATGAGTATATAATGATTCATTAAACTACTCTCTGTACATTTATATATACTTGAAATTTTCAATAATATAAACATTTAAAACATGATGTCCAAGCAAAAAGCCATGTAAAATTTTATTACAAAAATATCCCTTGACCAATTCATAGTTACAAATGAAGATTTTTAAGTGGAATTAACAAGATTCTGTGAGCAGCCTAAAATCCTATTAGCTTTCCTCCCAGAAAATTAGTCTTTTAAATCACTTTTCGTTAATAAGAAAATAAAACCTTCAAATTATCAATTTGGCTCTCTCAAAAAGAATTCTCACCATTCTAATTTTATTGAAGTTTCACTTTTTACATTTACTCTAAGAAACTAGATTCAAAAACTTCACATCCTGACAGTTCCCCCAGGAATTTCTTAAGTAGTACTAATACAGATTAATTAGCAGTTGTATTTTTAAGGCAGTACACATGCATCTGCACGTATGTGCCAGAACTGACGGTAGTTGATAATAGGGCTGAGTAAAAAAGATCTTAAAGAAACCAGAAATTATTTGGCATTCTTTCAGATGAAGTTGAGTGCATTTCACCATTAAACTGATATAAAAAATCAAACACCCACCCACTTTTTAAATGGATATTAGCTTCTGAATGCATCATGACAGAGCATGTGATTAAGACTAGAGCAATGAGTTTTCATTGAGAAAACATTTCAAACAGAAACCATCTTTAAAAAAAAAATTTTTTTTTTCAGAAAATTTGAAACTTACCAAATCAATAGGGTAAATGTAGGAAAGCTCAGATAGTAATTGCCTGCAACGAATTGTCAACTGAGCATTAGTCTTCAGAAAGAGTTCTCTGATGAAGAAAGATAAAAAGCACATTTGTTAAAAAAAATGTTTTCATGCTTTCTAACATTTATTTCCACATAATTGATATGGAGGAAGATTAAATGGCTTGCAGTAGGCCGCAGAAACTCAGAGCAGAGTCAAGGATAATAGCTAACATGAGTCCTGACCTATCTCTAAAGAGCATAAATCAAGATAAATATATACTGAGGCCTATTGTGTGTGTCTAGCACCATGCTAAGAGATGTAAAGGGTACAAATAATCATTGACTGAGCACTTACCACTATATGCCAGGAGCTTTACAAATGGCTTTAATCATTACAACAACTCTATTAGGTTGATATCATTATACCCACTTTACAAACAAGCATACAAAATTTAGAGAGGCTCAGTAAGCAGACTAGGGTCTCATTTAATCTGAGGCCAATCTGATTTTAGGAAATATCCATATGGTACTATTTTAAAGAAGTATTATCTTTTCACTCACAGCTACCTCAAAAAACAGCCTGCTGCTATATTCGGAAAATAACAAAATAAAAAGAACAAACAATAAGTTGTGGGAAGAGATGATGCAGCTCTTCTCTTGAACTAAAGAAATAAGACCAAGAGATAAAACACCTATAGGATAAATTACCTGCTCCACTGTGTTAACGATTTAAGAAAAAGAAGGATTCAGAAAAACTGTAGGTCACAGCGGAATGTAGAAGTAGTAGGAAACACGAAAAGCACTAAAGACCTAAAGGGATCTAGTCCTGTTTTCCTCGTGGTCTGGACAAAGTAACTTCCCAGAGCCTTGCCTTCCTATCTGCAAATTGAGAAGATTAGACCAGATGATCTCCACGGTTCTTTCCAGGTCTAACATTCTTGAATGCTCAACTGCTAAGTTTTCTTGAAGAAAAATGTAGGATGAGATGACTTTCCAGAAAAAGGGAGTAAACATGAGCAAAAGAACAGAGGTGGCATCAAATTAAGCATGTGCTGGAAAAAAATAAAGAGAAAAACTATTAGCATCTGTTAAATGAATGTTGTGGAGGACTGAAATTAGCTACAGTTGTATAGTGCCCATTTATTGAAGGTTATTTGAAAATTAAGCAAAATAATCACCATGACTTCTTAAGAGGAGAAAAAATATGGTAAAACTAGTATTTTAAGAGGAGAGGTCTGGGGCGCCTGGGTGGCTCAGTCGGTTAAGCGTCTGCCTTTGGCTCAGGTCACGATCCCGGGATCCTGGGATCGAGCCCTGTGTTGGGCTCCCTGCTCATCGGGGAATCTGCTTCTCCGTCTCCCTCTGCCCCTCCCCCTGCTCATGCACAGGCTGTCTTTTAAATAAACAAAATCTTTAAAAAAATAAAAACGAAACAGAGGAGAAGTCTGATAAGCAATATGGAGGATGAACTGGAAAGATGGGGAGACTGATGTTAGATAAGCTAGGAGCTGTGGTGGTAATCCCAATGGACTAACACTAAACAGGAGTAAGACTGAAGAAATGACTGAAGAAAATAAGCTACACTACATGTAGAAGACAGGAAGAGGAGAAGATTCAGGCATTGAGTCATGGTGCTGTGGCCTTAAAAACTACACGGACAGTGTTCAAGTTTCTGATTATGCACTAGCAGCGCTCGTAACTACTTCTAGTACGTGCATGACACTGAGTAGGTGCTTCAGAAATATGCATTGAATAAATGAATGTGGCACTGACATGTGTGGAATATAAATTAATACCAGCAGCATTTAAAGAATGCTACTTTTCCAAACCCTATCCTCAAAGCAAACCCAACACCCTTAACCATTATTCTCAGTGTTGCGTTTACCTTTTCGCAGTACATTCCTTCCTCAATTCATTCAGGGATTCCTTCTGGAGTTGAAGCTTGAGGTGCTCAGTTGAAAATGCACTTCCTAGAGAGAGACAGAGGGAGACTATTCCAGACGTAACACTGCAGATAGGACTGCTCTATACAACCAAAAAGGCAGAGCCCATCCCCTGACCGTGAAGGAACAGAGTTCAGAGGCAAAGTAAACTGAGTATAAAGGTCTTCTGGAGGGTTGACTGGTTCAATATGACTGAAGTCTGGCCTCTAGCAGGAATCAGAGTAAGAGTCTCTGCCTCCAGATTTCTGGATTGCTGACCAAGAAACCCTGATGAGATTTCAAAATTCAGACAACTTCATTTTAAAAGACAGTGGCTATGGACTGTGAGTGTTGCTGCTTATTCACTAAAGGTTCACCAGTTGTAATAAATAGACCTCTCTGGTGAGGGATGTTGATAATGGCGGAGGCTATGCACGTGTGGGAGTTGGAGATATATGGGAAATCTTTACAACTTCAGCACAATTTTGCTATGAACCTAAAACTGCTCTGAAAAATTAAGTTTATTTTTTTGAAAAGTGGTTAATTTCTTTTCACCTACAAATGCTATACAACAACATTCCTGAAAGTATAAAAAGTAAAACAGGAAAGATCACCTGCATTTGACTACTTATTATTAGTTCACAAATGTAAGTAGTTTTAGCTACAATCACAGTGTGTAGGAAATGTATATTCTGATTTTTCCACATTATGTCACAAGCATTTTTACATGTTGACAGATAGTCTGAGTTGTAATGTTTAATGGCTGTGTAAAATTCAACTCCATGGATGTGAATTATATGAATATTCCACATTTTAACTGATACCCCATACCCCAATCCCATTACAGAACATTTAATTTCCTTTAAGTGTTTGCTTTAGCACTACACAGAGATTCGTATTTGTGTTTATATGCCTGATTGTTGTATTTATATCAACTTTTGGAACCTACATTTCCATTTATGTGATCATAAAATCCTTTTACATCTTCCTACTCTAAGAAATGAGAGCATCTTCTGTTCTTGACAATCCAGGCCTGATAACACCAGAATTACTGAAACACAGAAAAACAGTCTTAGATCCAGACACACTAATCTCTGGATCTTACAAAGGGGTTTAGTTTCATAAACCATGATGCAATAGGAAAAGGGGCCTTCGACTAGCCTGCACATCTCCTGCAGGAAGGAACAAGAAGTACATTATTGACAATACAGTTTAGATCTTAGCACTAAATTCACCAACCAAAGTAATTTCATCAACATATTTGTCTTCTCTCTCAACTGTACTTAAATGATGCACACATTGGTAACTTTGCTCCCAAAACAGAACATAATCAAGGAACACCACTTATCTTCTTTAGCCGCAGTGTAATTCCTCCCCAGACCTTCACCTTCTACGATTTCACATGACATTCAGGTTGACAACCTCCACCACCCACCCCATGGATATGTTGAACAATTACCAAATATTTGAAATTTTCCAGGTATCTTTCTATTAGTGATTTCTAGTTTCTTTCTTTTAGTCAGAGACTGTATTATACATCATTTTGATTCTTTTGTATTTGTTTTTTGATAACAACTATGGCCTAACTGAATGTTCCATGTAACCATGAAAAAAGGGATGTTCTGCTGGTGAGCAGTGGGTTGGTCCACTTTTAATAGGATAAGTTAGTTAGGAGTGTTGTTAAAGTCTTTTATCCTTACTGATTTTGTCTTCACTTGTTCTATGAACCTCCGAGAGATGAGGTTGTGGTTTCCAGCTATAAATGTAGATTTGACTATTTCTTCTTCCAGTTCTATCATTTTTTACTATATATATATATATATATATATGCCGAAGCTCTGTTATGCTCATACATATTTAGAATTATTATGTCTTTTTGTGACTGACCCCTCCACCATAATGTAAAATCTGTCTTTATCACAGGTAATATTCATCGTTCTGAAATCTACTTTGTCTAATATTAATATAGCCACTCTGGCCCTCTTTTAATTCATATTTGCATGGTGTACTATTCCTATTCTTTTACCTTTATCAATCAATCAATCAACCTCTATATTAAAAGTGGGTTTCTTATAGATAGCATTTAGTTGGGTTTTTTTTTTTACATAAAATCTAAACAATCTCAGTTTTTTAACTGAGATATTTAGACTGCTTACACTTTATATAATTGATGTTTAGATTAAAATCTACCATTTTGCTAGTTGTTTTCTGTATTCCACCTATTCTTTGTTCCTTTATCACTCTTTTCTTATCCTTTTGGATTGAATATTTTTTACAATTCCCTCTTTCTTCACTACTGGCTTAGCCTTACCTCCATTTTAAATTTTTAGCGGTTGCCCCAGAGTTTGTAGTATATAACTTCAATAAATAAGTCCACCTTCAAATATTATTATACTACTTCAAGTAGAGTATAAAAACCTGAAAGTACCATACTCCCAATTCTTTCCTTCCCCACTCTTCACATTCCTCACACATTTTACTTTACACGTTATAAATTCCAAAACACTGCTATTTTTGCATTAGAAAATAGTCTTTTCTAATTACAAATAAGAAAAATATGTGTTTATAATATCTTCAACCATTTCTGGATATCTCATTTTTTGTGTGTAGAGCCAAGTTTTTGTCTGGTATCATTTTCCTTCTGCTGAAATTTTTTTTTCTTTTTCTTTTTAAAGATATATTTATTTGAGAGAGAGAGAGTGAGAGAGGGAGGGGCAGAGGGAGACAGAGATAGAGATAGAATCTCAAGCAGACTCCAAACTGAGCATGACCCTGAGATTACGGCTTGAGCTGAAACCGGGTGAGAAGCTTAACCAAGGTGCCACCCACGTGCCCCAAGAATTTCTTTTAACATTTCTTCAAATATAGGACTACTGGTAATGAATTATCTTAGTTTTGTCTGAAAGAGTCTCTTTGCACCTCAGTTTGGGTAATTTCTATTGATCTATATTCAAGTTCACTTATTCTTTTCTTAGTTGTGTCACATATACTGAAGAGTCTGTCAAAGGCATTGTTCATCTGTTACTGTGTTATTTACAGCATATCCATTAGACTGTTTTTTTTATAGTTTCCATCTCTCAGCTGAAATTTACCATCTATTCATGCTTGTTATCCACCTTACCACAAAAGCCTGAAGTACATTAATCATAGTTATTTTAAACTCTCTGATAGTCCCAACATCTGAGTCACTGCTGAGTTTTTTTTCTTCTTTTGAGTTAATTTCTTCTTGATAACATTTTGTTGGTGGTGGTGGGAGGGGGGGAAAATGAAGGTTTTTTCATTTTTCCTTTTCCTTGTCTCAAAAATTTTGATCGAATATTCAACATCGTGTGCAACAGAGAACACAGGACAACAGGGAAAGAAAAGAGAATGCCTCTTCTACTGTTAATTTGGGAGTTGAGTCAATACCATTAGGAACTGGGCTGGGTTTGGGTTTTGTTGCTGCCATTTTGTTGTTACCTTCAGTGTAGCACATTCTTCAGATTTCCTCTAACTCCCCCTTTTTGGAGGTGGTGATGGCAGTGGAGATGATTTGCTGGAGGCTTTTTCTCAGTGAACCTATTCCACCCTCAGATTTAGGTATTCCCTGGGAACCTGCATCTAAGTAAGAGTGACTCACTAGGTTCTTGCCTCTCCTCAAGCAGTGCACTACGGCGGCTTATTATCCTGTGCTCCCCACCCGGCTATGGAGAAGAGTAGAGTTTCTCTTTTATCTTGTTTGAGTTAAACAGACCCTGTGTCCTTAGGCATCGAGATAGGGCTTTCTCAGTGATACTGTCCCTCCCCTAGGGACAGGAGGTTTCTAATAGTCCAGGTCCAACACTGTTCCTGCCCCACCCTCAAGGGTAGTATTTTTTCCTTTTGCTTCCTCCAGTCCTTCACCTGTGCCCGGGGGAGTGGAGGGCTTACAGCTCCTCCTCTGGAGGCTTAATGTTTTTGTTCTCAGAGAAGAGTTATGCTTTCTTGCAATAGTGTCCACTCCCCACCCTCCATGGCCCATACCACACCAAGGGAGGCTTTCCACATTTTCTACCCTGTCTCCAATCTTTCTTGTGAATATCCAGTGTAGGTTCACACAGAATAAACTGTAAGCAGGAGTGAACTGCCTTCTAGCTGCTATACAGTCTTACAGTAGTACACACTTAGTGGTTAGCAATTTGTTAAAAATTATGATGGAATTATTTTACCTTCTTATTAGACAGTGGCCCAACTTCCCCCCCATGCTCTGCCACTGGTGAGTCGGTCCTCACACCCTGTCTCTTCTTGGACACACCCATCTTTTCTTCCATATCGGGCTCCTTAGTTGCCCTGTAATCTTAGTTCTATGGATTCAAGAAAAGTTATGGTTTTGTATATTATCCAGCTTTCTCTTGTTGTCAGGGTGGAAATGAAGTTCCTTCTACCTTTTTACATCCTAGGCAGGGGCTGGAAGTCGAATCTGAGGATACTAATTTGATTTTTTAAGTTTTTCTCTGTTCTTTGCATTTTCTGCTCCTTTTGGGTCCGCTATTCTATTTGTTAACCTGGACTAGTTTATACTGTTTTCCTCAAATACCTGATGACCCTTGGTTTCCCCTTCAAAACAATGAACAGGGGTGCCTGGGTGGCTCAGCCGGTTAAGCGTCTGCCATCAGCTAGGGTCATGATCTCCAGGTCCTGGGATGGAGAGGTGTCGGGCTCCCTCCTCAGCAGGGGGCCTGCTTCTCCCTCTCCCTCTGCCTGCTGCTCTCCCTGCTTGTGCATGCACTTTCTCAATCTCTCTGTCAAATAAATAAATAAATAAAATCTTTTTTTAAAAAGCCATGAACAACAAGTGATTAGACTGATTAGTATAGGCAACTAGTGTAGGTTTCCTTTGAAGCTATAAAGATTTACTTACATGAAAGGCATTATTCCCAAATGCTAGCTCAATGTAAGTGGGTAGGTCCTATTGACAATTAGGCTTTCCTTCCAAGTATATATGCCACGCTGGAAGAAGGTAGTACCTTTTCGTTTAAACCACCACAACTGTCAAGTAAGGAGAACTTTACTTTGGGATTGTGTTACTCTTAGGCATTTCACTTCTAAGTAGAGCTGCCTTTCATGTTTTCCCTCCAGGTCAATTGTAAAAGTCCACAGTCAGGCTCTGTTCCACCTTTCAATGTTGTACCATGGGACCTAACCAGGTCAAGAATCATTATGTTTAGAAAGCGGTTGGAGCAAGTATTATAGGAAGTTACTCCAAATTCACAGAGAAAAGAAAATGAGCCAGTAGGCCCAACTACCCTAATTATTGCTCCATCATTCCTGAATTCTATACTTGGGAATTCCAAGTCGAAGTCTCTGAGAGCTGTACCAAAAACCTTTTCTATTTGTGTTCTGTGCTGCAGTTTTTCCTCTACTCTGGTTTACGCATCAAAACAATCAATGTTGTGTCTTTGAAAACTGTGCCAACATTTTCTGCTATTCCAATGGTACCTCTTTCATTTTCACCACCACCACGGATTTATTCTTTATGCATGCTATCTTTACTATCATATCACTGGATCCTCGAGAGGGAGGGGGAACAATGCATCTGCCTGGTTTACCATTTTCCAGAACTGCTTTGTGAAATGTTTGGCCCTGTCCATGTACACACTAACATTCCACTCTTTTAGGAAGATGGCCCCTCTGTTCAGCAAGAACTCAAGTCAGACACTTTAATTTTAATAACCAAGTGTCAATGCTATCTCCTGAAAATCTAATAGCTAAAGAATATGAATCTTGCTTCCATCAACAAAACAAAACACAGACTCTTTGGGCTCTCGCTCACCAGAGAGTTTGGTCTCAGACTGGACAATGGCCAGCTCCTGTCAAAATTACAGTTAAAACCAATAAACTGTCATTCTTCTGGGTTTTCTACATCAAGTCAGATGACCAAAAAGCAATATACTTGGACTATTTTAGTTTCCTTCCCTGCAGAATTGCCTTTTCTGTACTATGATTTATGATGCTGCCCTTCTCAAGGGTTAATAGATATTTCTTGCTGTAATTTTCACAAAATTGCAATTGACTATATTTCATTATGATATTTAATACATTGCACAGAAGAAACTGCATGCTAAATTCCTCTCAGAATTTAGTGCCAATAAATTTTTTTTTCTCCCGAAAGAACTGATATACTTCCTTCTAACATGCAATGGGAAGCAATGGATTCCTTTCGTAATTCTACACAACTGGCTTGATGGCTAACAAGGTCAGTGCTCATTTTAGTGTTTCAATACAATAGGCAGATCCTATGGGAGGTGAAGTACTATACTGCAAAGCCCATGTACTTAGGAAGCAGAAAGATCTGGGGTAAAATCGTACCTATGCTACTCTCAGGACTCTAACCAAGTCTCAACTCCTCTGAGTTTCATTTTCCTCATCTGTAAAATGGGGATTAATTTCACTTTTGTTCAACATTTTTATTCTCTCAATCTGTCCCCATGAAGTTCTAAGTGGGTAGAGAAAATTACACAACAAGTCTGACTGATTCTACTTTAAAAACACAAGCACAGACCCCACTAGGCACACCGTCCAGCAATCCTACTCTAATTCCCTCATTAGTTTGCTTTCCCACTCTTGGAGCTGACTACTCCACACATTCCCCTTAATCCTTAAACCTCCTCTAAATCAAATATAATTGTCTCAGCTTGTACCGTCCTGAAATAATCGGATTCCTTCACAGTCCTACCCACTACCTAATGTGTAAACCTGCCCCTGGGCCATTTTCTTAGCCTTCTTCTCCTGTTCAGTGGGTAAGGCAAACAACTTCATTTTACAAACTCTGAATTCCTTTTCATTCCAACCCACGTCAGTCACACTGTTCTCTTCCTAACAAATTATGTTCCAGCTACAGTGGCCTCTCTTCTGTTCCACAGTCCAATTTCCAGCATTTCTTATCTTCAAGGCTGAGCTCCTCAGGCAAACCTTTTCTGAGCAATCTCTGTAGAAACGGTCTCCCACAGTTACCATCTATCACCACAGCTTGTTTTTAGTACTTGTCACAACCCGATATTTACTTTATTTGGTTTCTTGTTTCCTGTCTTACACACTAGGTAAGTATCCAAAATTGGAAGTCTTAATTAATTCTCCCTTTTTTTCTCTTTACCCCAATCTGCCTTTCCTCCAGCATTTGTCTTGGTTTAATCATCTGGCCAGTTGTCAAAAATAGAAATTGGAAACCATCCTAAATCCTTCTCTCCCTCTCTCCTCAAACCCACCAAGCCATTAACCGTAGAGTCTATCATTGAAATATTTCTTGACCCTACACACTCCCTCCTCCCTTTACATTGCCAATCTGTTTCAATTTTAATTATGGAAGGGTTAGATTATTGTAATAACTCCCTAACAGTTCTCTATCCTCAACTCGTCAAAGAGAACTTTCTAAAATATATATTTAATCCCCATTCTGTATTGTAGTCATCTATATGGTCCCATCTACTTTTTATCTTTGAGAAATTTGTTTAAGTTATTTCAGTAGATCTCCAGACCTTTCAACAAAAACTTCCTTTATGATTAGGTCATTCTTTACCCCTCTGGCCTCTGCTATGGACCCTTATTTAAATATCCTTAGTTGTAGCTTTGCTAGAATTACCTGCAATTTTCTAACCTACTTCTATGCTTCTGTATAGTGTTCCCTCTAACTGGAAAGTCTCACCTTCTCCCCCTAGCTATACATCAGGTATTTTTTAGACTCAGCCTAAGTGTCACCTTTATCTGGTGTTGACTTTCAGGCACTTATCCTCTGTGCTCCTATAACACCTTCGAAATAGCTGTGTCATATACTTATCACACCTGTTGTTATGTTTCTAACATTTTACATGGTGCTGGGGTCTTTATAGGTGTTCCATAAATGATGAATAAAGGGCTTGACAAAGGTGCACATGCACACACACACACACCCAATGTTCTTTCTATTTCCTTTACATGCCTTCTGACCGCTTCTTATTTCTATGTTGAACCATCTAATTGCAAATGCATTTTTTGTAAATGCCACATCTAGCTTTTTGGAAGTGGAGGAAAAATGATGGCAACCCAAAGAAAATTCTGTCAGGTGGCTTATTTCTGCCTATCTATACCTCCCATTGCAAAAGAGGAAGATTAAAATATGATAGTTTACCTTCCCTACAATCCAGTTAAGATATTACTGAAATAAATCATTACAAATATATGGAAACAGAATCATTCTGAAAAGAAAATCTGAAGTTTACTCAGGACCCACATTTGTCCTCCCCACTGCCAAATTGTCTGCTTTCACATACTGCATACAATGTCAACAGCTCAAAGTAAAGAAACTTTAATAGCATAAACCCTCGGGAAAAACTGTCCTCAGGTTCAGAAGTTTTTGAAAGGCAGATATTAATAATTTTTAAGGACGTCTGTTTAGGAATTTCTGTCAGACGGCTATAAAAATTTCAGAATATACATACAGGCTAATAAAATTTACATTCTGCCATCATTTCAAATAAATACATTTTGAATTATAAAATCAGTAAGGTAATTTTTCAATTTGTGACCTTATGATGTAAGAGGAGAAAATTGTTACATAATGCTTAATAATGTCTATAAATTCAAATAGAAATCTACGACCTTTTAATAGAAACTAAGCCCCAATTTAAATATATTGTGTGATTCCTCTTTTATTAAAAAAGAGCACAGTATTTTACTGACCAAAAAGAAGCTAATTAAATAGAACTAGATACACAGTTCATCTTACTCAAATTTATTACAAAATGACAATAAAAAATGATCATAATTGATGGGAACTTCATATAAAACATTTCTTATTTTTGGCAATAAAGGATCAAAACTGTCTATTTGCTGAAATTACCAAGAGGATTTCTCCCCCTAAATCTAAGCAATGAAAACTGACATAGATGACTTCTACACACTACAGCACAGAAGGTCCCACCACGTGGCTTTCCAGTTAGTAAACAACATCTATAGACACACAGACACACATGGGGTCAGAGAATCTCTCTATTTTTGTACCTTTCATTGCTGGGAAATACACTGTTGGCATCAGACTTGGAAAGATAAAGAGATTCATAAAAAAGATTAACAGATTCCTTCTCCTTTTTGCCAATCTAATCCTTCTGAGATAACTAGAATATTAGAGGTGTAAGAAATCTGGATTGTATAATTCAAAATTTTTTGTTTGTGAAGAGAAGACCAAAAAGGTTGAATGACTTGTCTCAGGGCAAATTGAGAGAATGGCAGATCTTTAATCCAGATCTCTTAATAAATTAAGATGCAGCCAAATCAAAGACATCTTTGGGACAAAATCACTTCACCTATCCTGTAATAAAAAGGAATAGAGTAGAACAAAGTTCTTTATCTAACAGTCCACGGGCCAAATGGAAAAGTAGCAAATCATCAGTCAATCTTTCTGTTGGGCACGTACTAGAGAAAGCAACAATATTCTGTTTAGTGGAAACAAGACAGGTGTTGGAGTCAGAGAAACCTAAATTTGAGTTTGGTTCTGTTATTATTTGTGCTAAATGTCTCTGAGGCCCAATTTTTCTCATCTGGAAAAAGGGGGTAAAAATATTCTCTTAGGACTCTTTGAAGAACTAAATGATATACCGTAAGTGAAGTATCTAGCATGTTATGGGATTTCAATAAAAGTTACCCACTTTTTAGGATTTATGTAGGGTTTAAATGAATGTATTTTGTAAGGTTTTAGATAATATGGAATCTGACAAAAGCACAGATTTTAGAGACAAAAGGTCTAGGTTCACTTCCCAACTTTGCTCCTAACTATCTGTTCATACCTGGCCCAAGTCACTTATCTTCTCCGTATCTCATACATAAAATGAAGATAACAATATTTGCCATACCTAGCTCTCAGGGATACCTTAAAGATCAAATACGATAATCTCTGTGCAAGCACTTTCTAACTATAAAGTACCTCATACACGTTATTGTTACTATCAATAAAACTAACTTCATTAAAAAGCAGCCTCTTCCTATGAAGCTTAGAGAGCTCTGCTTTTATAAAGTTCGTACCACTCTCCAGGCACCACTGAAGAGTTCTTAGATTTTATCAACATTTATAAAACGTGTTTAGGTTATAACCTAAACACATTTCCTTAAGACCAATGTTTCATACCGTTTTCTAAACCAAATTTCAAGCAAACTAATTTAGATAGAGTGTTGCTTCTCAAAGATTTGGGGGTTGAGTTAAGGCAACAGACCCTGTAAACCAACATATAATTAATTAATGGGAAGATTATTTGGTTTGAGACACTGATGAGGGAAAATCTGTTTTTTATTAACATCATAAGTTAAACTACTAATATCTGCCAACAATGAAAATGCATATGTTAATAAACATTAATACTGAAGAGAACAGCTCATGGCCCAGCTGGAAGTTGCTGCAGACAAGTTGAACTCCGCTGCCTTTGAGGTGTGGGAAGGGGAAACTTATAGGTGTGGAGTAATAAGGCCCCTGAGAGTATGTGGACACTCAGCAAGTCAGCAGCATGGATAGAAATTATCTTCTTGCCTCTTTCCAAGATATCATCCTACTGTAATAAAGTTTTATAAACAAAAATATAAAATATATAATCATCGCCTGGATTCTTCCAAATGTTTACACAAATTAATCCCTATGGCACTATTATGAGCTGCTATCCTTACTACACATATGTGTAAAAGGACGCAGAAGCTAAATAATTCTTTTATGATCATTCAGAAGAATCAGTAGCAAAGATTAAATATCATATATTACTGACTTTGTATCCTACTGAACTCTTGGGCTGAGAACCAAGTGCCTAGATAAGCACCAAGTTCCAAAGAGAAGTCATAATATTTAAGATGCCATCAGTAATACTCACATTAGCAAATCATTTCACAAATGATTAGCAAACATGCTAAATCAAAGCTACAAGCACAGGTGACAAATACATTTTCCCACTTCATGTTACCAATACCAGCAGGCCCTTACTCAGTAGAGAGCCTGCTTCTCCCTATCCCTTTCCTTGCCGCTTTCCCTGCTTGTGCTCTCTCTGTCAAATCTTACGAAAGAAAGGAAAGAAAGGAAAGAAAAGAAAGAAAAGAAAGAAAGAAAAAAAGAAAGAAAAGAAAAGAAAAGAAAAGAAAACACAAGACACTGCCTCACAGTAATGAGTATTCTATAAACATGAGNGTCAAATCTTACGAAAGAAAGGAAAGAAAGGAAAGAAAAGAAAGAAAAGAAAGAAAAGAAAGAAAGAAAAAAAGAAAGAAAAGAAAAGAAAAGAAAAGAAAAGAAAACACAAGACACTGCCTCACAGTAATGAGTATTCTATAAACATGAGCAATTATTATTACACTCAGTCTTTTAAATGGGATAGAAATCACTGTTTATAATTTCACCTGTTTACAGGCTGATGATCTTCTTCCTGGGACTTCACTCTATCATTATAAGAAAAACACAGTTGGGAACATAAGGGGAACACTATATCTCCTTATCTTTTTACTATATGCTATTAATAATATACATTTCCCAGGCTTTACACAGCATACCTCTGGTAAAATGTAGTAT
This sequence comes from Ailuropoda melanoleuca, assembly GCF_002007445.2. NCBI lineage: Eukaryota > Metazoa > Chordata > Mammalia > Carnivora > Ursidae > Ailuropoda > Ailuropoda melanoleuca. Next base: position 53,023,078 of record NC_048225.1, read on the forward strand.
TATACACTGAATTAGAGTTTTGGAATCAACGGATTTTAATCCCAACATCACCTGGCGCTACCTGTGTGAATTTAAGAAAGGTATTTAATGTCTCTGATCCTGACCTAGAGTTTCCTCAACTGCAAAGTGTCAACAATAATAGTACTTCCTCATGGAATTATTGTTGTGATTAAATAACATCATATCTATATAGTGATAAGTATGGTAACTGAAACATTATAGCTTTTAGTATTATTAATTCTCCTTTTAGAAAATGGCAAATGCCCTGATCCCCTCTCAAACTCCATAGTGTTCTCATTTTTAAAAACTGATGACCTTAAAAAAAGATATGCAGAAATACACGTTACAAGTAGCAGGCAATTTGAGTATAATAAAAATTCCAAAGCACCATAAGAAATGTGTCTTCTCCCAGAAGAGAAGACCTCTTAAAGCAGGACTTGTATGTACACAGCTATCTAGTTACTTGGAGTCACTCAACAGAGACTCTGGAAATGGACTTCGCTCACAATGTCTCATGACTTTATGTGGCATTATCCCATCAGACTCTCATGTCTAAAAATCAATATGCAAGGTGTGTTGCAGTGCAGATAGTTTTAACAATCACTGCCAAGCAATATATATAGTGTTTTTCTTCTACAGTGTTTCACATGAGAGTATTAGTTTTCCCCAATGAATGCTAAGCTAGAAGCTACAGAAGCCTTTATTCTTTAGCAATGATGCCCATGACATTAGACTGATAACCATGAATATGATATATTCATTCAGTAAATATTCATTCAATGCTTACTACATCCCAGGCACTGTACCATGCCTTAAGATTAGAAGAGTATTTAACATAGTACATGGGCAATGTCTTCCCTCAGATATCTTAGTGTCTAGAGGAGGGGATAAACTAATAATTACAATGCTATAATGGAAAAACACAGGATGCTATGGAAACACACAGTAGTACATCTAATGAAGGGGGCAAGGTAGGAAAAGGGAAAGGGAGCCAGTGCAAAATTTCCTGGATAAAGTAACATTTAAACAGAGGCTTAAATCCAGGCAAGACAGACTGAAACATATTTAAGAAACTAAAAGAAGTTCTTTATAGCTGAAGCATTCAGATTGACGTTGAGTCATGGGAGGCGTTCATAAGTCATGCTGAGCCAGGATGTGATGTAGGAATTTGCACATATAATAAAAATCAATACCACTTTAAAACAATCAATTGTATTTCTATATATCAGCAAAAAGTAGAAGACAAAATTTAAACGTATTTACAATAGTATCATAAAACATTAAAAAATAGAAATAAATTCAATAAATCATGGGAAACATCCATGTGCTAACAATTAGTTTATTTCAATCATGTTTTGTAATGATTTAATAAACAAAGGCATATCCCATTTCCTTGGGTTAGAAGACTCAATATTGTAGAGATGTCCATTACCCCCAATTGTATTGATAAATATATTAAATGTAGTCCCAATCAAAATACTAGCCAGATTTTCTTTTCCGTGTAGAACCATATGAAAATGCAAAAGGACAAGAATAAGCCGGTTATTGGTCACGCTAATGGCCACAGACTCTATTTATATGAAATGTACAGAACAGGCACAACCATAAAAACAAAAAAGCAGACTTCCATCCTTGCTAATGAAGAAAGGTGATCTTGAAAAAGAACAACTAAGCAGAAGAACTTAATAGATACGAAGACCAATTAGAACACAAGAGAAATTAAAACAGTGAGATAACAGCTAAGGAACAGGCAAACAGATCCCAGAACAGAGGGTCCTGTAACAGACACATAAGTTCATGGCCACCAGTTCATGACAAAAGTGAACCTGCAGTGCAAGGGAGAAAAGTTTTCAATAAATGGTACTGGGTCAACTGACTATTTGTATGAAAAAAATGAATCTTATCTGATATCATACACAAAAAATCAAATCCTGATGAATTACAAATATAAATGTAAAAAGTAAAATAGTAAAGTGCTTAAAAAAATACAGAATGACACCTTTATGACATTAAAATCAGCAAATATTTCCTAAACTGGACATAAAAAATCTTAACTATAAAAGGAAAGATTGACAAAATGGAACTTCTGTTCATGTAAAGGTATCATTAGAGAATGAACTAGCAAGCCACAGAAAGGGAGAATACATTTTTAAATGTATATTTCAAACAAAGACCCCTTATCTAGAATATATAAAGAACTACTATCCAAAAAAAAAAAAAAAGCCAGGGGGTGTGTTGGGGTGTGTGTGTGTGTGTGTGTGTGTGTGTGTGTAGGTGGGAAGGTTGTGGCAGGAAGATTTCAACAGGTACTACACAAAGGAGTGTATCCCAGTCAGCAAGAAACATGAAATAGTGTTCAACTTCATTAGTTTTCAGGGCTATCAAATTTAAAACTGCAAGGAGATACTACAACATACCCACTAGAAAGGCTAAAATACAAAAGACAGTTCCAAGTGCTAACAAGGAAACAGGACAAGAGATCAGATACATGCTGCGGGGAGAGGAAGCAAACTGGGCACGAGTGCTTTGGAAAACTTTTTGGCACAATCTACTAAAGCTAAAGATATGCCTATCTTGTGACTATGCAATTCTGCTCCTAAGTCTATATCCAAAAGAAATGCATAAAAAAATCTTCATTAAGAAGGATGTATGAGAAAGTTCACGGAAGCATTATTTAATAGTTCTGAACTAGAAATTACCAAAAGCCAAAAGCCAGAATAAATAAACTCATATTTATATTTGCACAATGGAATACTACTGGCAGTAAGAATGAACTAAGACTACAGTACATGCAGGTTAGGATGAAACTTACAAAGAAAATGTTGAACAGAAGCCAGCATATAAAATGTACATATTACATGATCCTACTTGCATAAAGTTTAAGGTGAAGCAAAACCAATTTTGGGGTAATAAGTCAAGGTTGTGAGTGGTTAGTCTGGCTCGAGATGTTCGAAACAGAAGAGAACACAAGGAAGTTTCTGAGGTTCTGGGCTCCTTGTAATGCCCTGTTTCCCAGTGGAGATGTTGCCTACGTAAGAGCGCTCATTTTGAAATTTTGAAATATATTGTGTGTGTGTGTGTGTGTGTCTTTATATACCTTTCTGTATGTACCACCTTCAAAATACTTCCAAAAAATTTTAAAAATCATATCATCGTATTTGTACAAAGATGACTACTTGAGCCTATGGAGAAGGAAAACTGAATGTAGAGATTAAACTGTTTGTACGGTATTTTTACTCACCTTTGTCCTGTAATGCAATTTGTTGCTTATGCAGTAATGCCACCTCCCGTCCCAAAGCTTTCTTCTGTCTTTCCAGTTCATTTTGAAGCACCAAAATTTTTAATTGCAAGCACTCACTTTGTTTTCTCTAAATAATTAAAAAGCACAGGTAAATTTACGACTATGAAAGTCATGACTATGAATAATTATACATTCACAGTGTCTCCAAATGAATAACAGTGTAAAGCACTTTAATATCCATCTAATTTATAGACCTCTTGAGGAACTTAATTATCAGCACCTGCCATTTTAATGGAAAGAATGCAGATACAAGCAAAGAATAAACCTGAAGTCTGGGGACAGTTCTTTCTAAGAAACCCAGAATACTACAAAGTATCTCAGGTCTCTTTCCTGAGATCACAATACAATTAAGACAAAAATTAATCTTTTAGAAATGGAGTTCTCAGGGGCGCCTGGGTGGCACAGCGGTTAAGCGTCTGCCTTCGGCTCAGGGCGTGATCCCGGCGTTATGGGATCGAGCCCCACATCAAGCTCTTCTGCTATGAGCCTGCTTCTTCCTCTCCCACTCCCCCTGCTTGTGTTCCCTCTCTCACTGGCTGTCTCTATCTCTGTCGAATAAATAAATAAAATCTTTAAAAAAAAAAAAAAAGAAATGGAGTTCTCAAAAACTTAAACGCAGAGATACCACAGGACCCAGCAATTCTGCTAAGTACACCCCCAAGAGAACTGAAAACATGTCCATACAAAAGCCTGAATATGAATTTTCATAACAGCATTATTTATAATAGCCAAACGGTGGAGTCCAAATGTCCATCATCTTGATAAACAGAAACAAAATGTGATACATCCACACAATGGAATATTATCTAGCAATAAAAGAAATGAAGTACTCATGAATGCTACAATATGGATGAACCTTGAAAACATTATACTGGGGCACGTGGGTGACTCAGTCAGATAAGCATCTGCCTTTGACTCAGGTCATGATCTCAGGGCCCTAGGATTCAGCCCCGTGTTGAGTCCCTGCTTCCCCCTCTCCTTCAGCTGTTCCCCCTGCTTGTGCTCTCTCTCTCACTCTCTCTAAAATAAATAAATAAAATCTTTAAAAAAGGAAAAGAAAACACTGTACACTAAGTAAAAGAAGCCAGTTTTAAAAGGCCACAAACTCCATATATATAGGAATGTCCATATTAGGCAAATCCATAGAAACAAAACTGATTTCCATCATTGCCAAAGTGAACCAAGGTGTTCTAATATCTCACAGATTTCAGAGAAAGTCAAGCAGGGACCTGGGGCTTTCACTCCTTCCAGCTGGTAACCAACCACAGTATCACCAGTGGACACCACAAGGGGAGCCTGGAATTACAGCAATAATGAGATAATCTTCTCTCTCCCTTTGGAGTGATATCAGAGAAGGCTTAAGTGAGAACTTTCCTTACTACATAGTGTTAATGAGGCCAGCCAATTTAGCATGCTATCAATGGAGGACATGTTTGGAACAAAATCAAAGTATTCCTACACCTCTTAGCCAGGTCAGTAGTAGTGGAGGCCTAGTGGAGACCTAGACCTCCCAGTCCTGGTCAAAAGTAAGGATGCCCTCCTCTGCCACACTCCTGCCACTTGGGTGTTAATGGAAGCTCTTGAGGAACCTGGAGTTTTATACCCACCTGGCAGTAATGAGATAGCATCTCTCCCTTCCCTATCAGAGAAAGAGGTGTCAGAAAAAGCCAGATTAAACAGGTTTAAATAAGATCTAGAGGCTCATAACGTAATACCCAAAATGTGCAAGTTTCAATCAAAAATCACTCATCATAAGAAGAACCAGAAATATGTCAAAGTAAATGAAAAAGGATAATTAAGAGACACCAATACTAAGCATCTGCCCTCAGCTCAGGTCATGATCCCAGGGTGCTGGGATCAAGCCCCATGTCAGGCTCCCTGCTGAGCAGGGAGCCTTCTTCACCCTCTCCCTCGCCCCTGCTTGTGCTCTCTCTCTCTCTCAAATAAATAAATAAATAAAATCTTTAAAAAGAGAGAGAGAGAGAGATACCAATACTGAGATGACAGACATGTTACAATTATCTCACAAAGACCTAGGAGCAGCTATCATAAAAGTGCTTCAATAACAATTAAGAACATCCTTGAAACAAATGAAAAAATAGAACATCTTGGTAAAGAAACAGAAAGTCTCAGTCAAGAAATTGAAATATAAAGAAGAATCAGATAGAAATTTTATTCCACTTAGCATAATCCCCTCCAGTTAAAAAAAAAAGTGGAAATTTTAGAGCTGAAAATAACTGGAATAAAAAACTTAATGAATGAGCTCAACAGCAGAATGTAGAAGACAGAAAAAAGAATCTTTAAGTTGGAAAACAGAACAATAGAAACTACCCAATCAAAACAAGAGACAGAAAACAGACTGTGGGGGGAAAAAAAAACCAGCCTCAGGGTCTGTAGAACTATATAAAAAGATCTAATATTTGTATCATCCAGTACAGGGGGGGAAAAGAAATATAGCAGAAGTGAAAAAGTACTCACAGAAATAATGATGTAAAACTTCCCAAATTAGGCAAAGAAATACATCTACAAATTCAAGAAGTTAATGAACCCCAAAGAGAATAAATTAAATGGAGAAAATCACAAATAAAACCAAAGCCTGGGTTTTTGAAAAGGCCAATAACTTTGATAAAATTCTAGCCAGGCTAACCAAGAAAAAGAGAAAGACAGAAATTACTAGTAAGAGGAATGAAAGAGGAGCCATCACAACTGATCCCATGGACATTAAAAGAATAATTAAAGAATACTATAAACAACTCTATGGCCACGGATTTGGTAACTTAGATGAAATGGACCAATTCCTTGAAAGACAATCTACTAAAACTCACAATAGGAGAAATAATCTGAAAGGGCCTATATATGAAATAATTAAATCAATAACTAATAGCCTTTTAAAATGGAAAATACCAGGCCCAAATGGTTTCACTGGTGAATTTTACCAAACATATAAATAAATAAAACTAATTCTTTAAACTCCCTTCCAAAATATTGAAGAACTTCCTAACTCATTCTAGGAGGCCAACATCACCCTAATACCAAAATCAAACAAAGACATTACTAGAAAGGAAAATTACAGACCAATCTCTCATAAACACAGATGCAAATTCATCAACAAAATAGTAGCAAATCAAATCAAATAATGTATAAGAAGAATTACATGCCATAGCCAAATGGAATTTATTCCAGGTACACAAGACAGGTTGAACATTCAGTAATGAATGAAATTCACCCTGTCAACGAGGCAAAAAAGAAAAGTCATATAATCGTATCGATACGTGCCAAAAAAGCATATGACAAAATTCAACACCCATTTATGATAAAAACTCCTTTATTCTCAGCAAACTAAGAATAAAGGAAAACTTCCTCAACTTGTAAAGAATATTTGCCAGAAAACCTACAGCTAACATCATACAGTTCCTTCCTCAACTTATGATGGGGTTATGTCCCAATAAACCCATTATAAACTAAAAATATTGTAGGGGCGCCTGGGTGGCACAGTGGTTAAGCATCTGCCTTCGGCTCAGGGCATGATCCCGGTGTTCTGGTATTGAGCCCCACATCGGGCTCTTCTGCTATGAGCCTGCTTCTTCCTCTCCCACTCCCCCTGCTTGTGTTTCCTCTCTCGCTGGCTGTCTCTATCTCTGTCAAATAAATTAAAAATCTTTAAAAAAATAAAAAAAATAAAAATATTGTAAGTTGAATTAATACACCTAACCTACTGAACACCATAGCTTAGCCTAGCCTACCTTACATGTGCTCAGAACACTTACATTAATCTACAGTTGGGCAAAATCATCTAACACAAACCCATTTTATAATAAAGTGTTAACTGTCATGTAATTTATTGAATACTGTACTGAAACATGAAAAACAGAATGGTTGCAAGGGTACAGAATGGTTATAAGTGTATCAGTTGTTTCCCTTCATGATCATGTGGCTGATTGACAACTGTGGTTTTTTACTGCTGCCAGGCATCATACCATATATTGCTAGTCCGGGAAAAGATCAAAATTCAAAATCTGAAGTACAGTTTCTACTGAATGTTTATCACTTTCACACCATCATAAAGTCAAATCTTACATAGGGGATCATCTATACTTAATGGTAGGAAACCAGATGCTTTCTCCCTACACTGGAGAACAAGACAAGGATGTTCCTTCCCTTTCACCACTCTATGAAACATGTACTGAAAATCCTAATTATGCAATACAGCAAGAAAAGGAAATAAAAACTATCAGACTGGGAAAAAAGAAATAAAGTCATCTCTGTTTACAGACGATTTGATTATCTATGTAGAAAATCGCAAAGAATCAACCCCCATCAAAAAACAAAACAAAACCCAAAGCCTCCTGGGAAGTAATAAGTGATTATAGCAAGGTTGCACAATCCGGGGTTAATACAAAAAAGTCCATTTCTTTCTTATGTAACAGCAAGGAACAATTAGAATATGAAATCTAAAACACAACATTACATTAGAATAAAAAAATGAAAGACTTAGGTATAAACCTAACAAAGTAAAACTGAAAAACTGATGAAAGAAATCAAAGGAGATCCAAATAAATGAATGTCCATATTCAACGATAGGAAGACAAAATTTTTAAGATGTCAATTTTTCCCAACTTGACCTACATATCCAGTGAAATCCCAGCAAGTTATTTTGTTGATACCAACAAACTGATTGTAAAGTTTATATAGGAAGGCAAAAAGCCCAGAATAGCTCAACACTGAAAAAAGAACAAAGTTAGAAGACTGACACTATCTAATGCTAGAACTTAACCATAAAGCTACAATAATCAAGGCAGTTTGATATGGACACAGAATAGACAAATAAATCAATGGAACAGAAATAGATAGCCCAGAAACACACACACAAATACAGTCAACTGATCTTTGTCAAAGGAATTCAATGGAAAAAGGACAGCCTTTACACCAAATGATGCTGTAACTACTGGACAGCTGCATACAAACAAAACAAAATGAAACAGAATATTTAGATACAGACCTTATACCTTTCATAAAAATTAACTCAAAATGGATCACAGAACTAATGTGAAATAAAAAATTATCATATATGGGATGCCTGGGTGGCTCAATAGGTTAAGTGTCGGACTCTTGATTTCAGCTCAGGTCATGATCTCAGGGTCATGGGATTGAGCCCTGCATCAGGCTCTGCACTCAGCCTGGAGTCGGCTTGTCCCTCGCCCTCTGCTCCATTCTCTCTCTCAAATAAATAAATAAAATCTTTTAAAAAAATTATCATACACATATGGTTTCACTCATTTATCATATGGCTTCACTCATTTATGGAACATAAGAAGTAGGAAGATCAGTAGGAGAAGAAAGGGAAGAAGAAAGGAGGGGTAAACAGAAGAGGGAATGAAGCATGAGAGACTATGGACTCTGGGAAACAAACTGAGGGCTTCGGTGGAGGGGGGAATGGGATAGGCTGGTGATGGGTAGTAAGGAGGGCACGTATTGCATGGTGCACTGGGTGTTATACGCAAGTAATGAATCATGGAACTTTACATCAAAAACCAGGGATGTACTGTATGGTAATTAACATAATAAAAAATATTATTATTAAAAAAATTATCATACAAATCCTAGAAGATAACACTAGAAAATTTAGGTGACTTTAGGCTTGGAGAAGACTTTATATACAACATCATGTGCATGACCATGAAAGAAGAATCTAAGTTGGCCTTCATTAAAATTAAAACTTCTGTTCTGCAGGGGGGCGCCTGGGTAGCGCAGTCGTTAAGCGTCTGCCTTCGGCTCAGGGCGTGATGCTGGCATTTCGGGATCGAGTCCCACACTGGGCTCCTTGGCTGGGAGCCTGCTTCTTCCTCTCCCTCTCCCCTGCTGTGTTCCCTCTCTCGCTGGCTGTCTCTCTGTCACATAAATAAATAAAATCTTAAAAAAAAAAAAAAAAAGCTTCTGTTCTGCAAAACCACTATTAAAAGAATGAAAAGATAAGCTACAAACTGGGAGAAAATATTTGAGAACCACTTACTTGATAAAGGAATGATATCCAAAATATACACAAAAACCCTAAAAGCTCAACAATAAGTAAATAAACAACCCAATTAAAAAATGGGCAAAAATCTGAACTGTCACCTCATCAAAGAAGGCAAACATGCATATGAAAAGATGCTCAACATCATATGTCATCAGGGAACTGCAAATTAAAACAACAGTGACATACTACATATATTTACTAGAATAGTTAAAATCCAAAACACTGACAATACTAAATGCTGGCAAGGATGTGGACCAACAGGAACTGTCATTCATTGTTGGTTGCAAAGCAAAATGATACAGCCACTTTAAAAGATGATCTGGCAGTTTCTCACAAAACTAAACATAGGCTTACTATATGATCCAGCATTCATGTTCCTGAAAATTTATCCAGATGAGTTGAAAACTTATGTCCACACAAAAACCTACACATGAATGTCTATAGAAGCTTTATTCATAATTGCCAAAACTTGGAAGCAACCAATACAACAGTTAAACAAACTGTGGCATATCTATACAATGGAGTACTATTCAGCAATAAAAAGAAATGAGTTACCAAGCTATGAAAAGTCATGGAGGTACCTTAAATGCATATTGCTAAGTAAAAGAAGCCAATCTGAAAAGGCTACATAGTATATGACGTTCCTGAAAAGGGCAAAACAATGGAGACAATAAAAAGATCAATGGCTGCCAGGGGTTCTAAGAGAGGTGGAAAAGGATGAAAAGGTAGACTCATCCTAGGGGATTTTTAGGCCAGTGTAATTACACTGCATGACACTGCAATGGTGGATACATATCACTGTGTATTTGTCAAAACCTAGAGAACTGTACAACAGGGAGCAAATACTAATGTAAGCTACAGACTTAAGTTAATATTGTACCAATATTAGTTCAAGAATTGTAACACATTTATTACTCTGATATAGGATGTTAAGAACAAAAGAAACGGAGAGGAGAAGAGAGGAAATAACTTTCTGTACAATTTTTCTGTAAACCTAAAACTACTCTAAAAAATAAAGCTTATTTTTTAAAAAGTGATAGAACTATACCTCAAAAGAGTCGATTTTACTGAATGTTCATTTGATAAAACAAAACCCAGACACATTCAACCAGAGATACAATGAAGTTTGCTAAATAAGTTTATTAACTTATCTTTCCATTAAAATACTTCCTACCAAACCTATGAAACCACACTCTAAATTTTACTCAGACTCTCTTTCAATCCAAATAGCTTTGGAGGCCAGAATTTGCCTCCAGATAAAATCTGAAATCCTTCCCCCACAACAAACATATATGTGCTTGCACATGTTTGCATTCACACACAACTACTGCCCTATGAATATGTGTGCCCTCTCTCCTGGTCTTTATCAAGTGTCAATAATATACTTTACATGATTTTCCATGCCATAAATCTTGACCAAACAGTAATATTTGGCTGTACCTAGTAAATTCTTGTCTCCTTCCTAAAACATATACTAATTAAAACTGTAATGAGAAAAAAATATTTTCATTAAGTTAACTAAATAGGTTTACCAAGGTGGTGAAAAACTTTAAAAGATGAAAGTCAGCATCTCTATCTGACTCACAGATAATGAAGAAACAAGAGCGCTCAGGGTGATGAGTAACGGTACGGCCTTGCTGAAGCAAGGAAAATGGAAACGGAAAAATGACTTGGCAGTTGTGTGGAAAGTACTTTATAGCTATCATTTCTCACCCAAAATGCTTTCTTCCTCATCACTAAAATACTGATTCTAAACAGATGGCATGATTATCTGTTAAAGACATTCAAGCCAAGAAAACAAGCACAAAAGCTTATTCCCAATCATCATTATTATATTTGACTGGAAAACTCTATGAAATATGAAACATTCCTAAACAATTTTTCTTGAACAAAGCAAAAATTTATGAAGGGCATACTATGTGCTTCTAAATGAATGAGAAAGGGTGTCTGCTTTCTAAGAGCTTGGGTCTAATGGAGGTAAGAGCCATTTTGCCCTGTTAATCCACTGTAAAAACAAAGACCAAAGTCAGTGAGGTTGTTTATCATTAAAGAGAAAGGAATCAAGAAACAATTTGGGTTTCTTTAGTAATTCAATAGTGTGATCATGACACACGAGTATGTTTTTACATCACTGAGAGAAAAAAATATGTAAAATCTTAGGAAGCAATCTTTTCCCAAAAAGAGGTGTTCAATCTTCATAACTTGAATTTCTCCATAAAATATGCAAACTGAATTCTACCTGGGCAGAGAGAAAAAAAAAAGAACAAAAACAAGAAAAGGAAAACAACTTTTCACAGAACATAGAGATATGCCTACTTAGAGGGTTAATCTGCTCTATTCCAGGGTATATGCTCACATTGGGAAATATCTTCTAGAATCAAAGAACCAAGGGTACAAGTTAATCTAAATACTAAACTAATACAGGAAGGCATGTTTACAGTGTGTTTGTGTTATGGTCCATGTGCAGAAACTGGACCACTTACAGAAATGTATCAAGTCATTCAAAACCAGGATGGTTGGCTCTAATTTCTGATGAGTAGAGTAAACAAACCTGCCCAAGTGGGATCTGGTTCTGCTTCCTTTCCATGCATCTAACACAAGAGTTCAAAGACCTTAATCTTCCCTAAGTATCTTCTAATGGGTTTCTGTGTTCTATTTATTTGTTTACTCCTAGTTAATGTCACATGTGCATCTCCAATGGATCACTTTTAGTTGGATTTTAGTGTTTTTATACAACACGTATCTGTTTTGAAAATCAGAGATAGTTTCATCTATTTGCAAGCACACACATTCCTATTTATGGGTCTTTACAAAGACAATGATGGGCAATGTTAAAGATTCATTTCAGAATGACAGATTAATTTGTAAATGACATACTAAAGGAAGCAATTTTCTTTAGATCACATTGGAGCTAAAAAGTCTTAGACAAAATGTTCTCAAAGCATAGTTCAGGAAACCATGAGAATTTCTGAGAACATTTCAGAGTCTGTGAGATCAAAAATATTTTCATAATACTACTAAGCTGTTATCTCCCTTTTTCACTCTCATTTTCTCCTAACTGTATAGCAGAGCTTTCCAGAGTCTCTAAGATTTGTGGTATCACAACAGATTGATTGCAGAAAAAAATGTGAGAATCCATCTGTCTTTTATTAGACTAGGCATCATCAACAGATATATGCTAAGTTCTTTGAGGTCTTAATTTTTAAGAGTATAAAGGAGTCTTGAGACCAAAAAGTTTGAGAATGGTGGCTTAGGGCACATTCATCTATATTAGTTTTCCCACAAAACCTGGAAATAATTAGCAACCTGGAAAAAAAGTTTTAGAACTATGGCAGTTGTCCTATGAGAACAAATTTGCTTTTAAATGTCATTTATAAGTTCTTTCAATGCACTTACACCTTTTCAACCACTAAGAAAGGGAAAATATTTCCTTAGAATATACTTAATCCACCCATTAATATCATAGACTCAGTGGCAATATAAGACCTAGAACCCAGGTCAAGCTAGGAAGATAAAGCAAAAGATACATAATAATAAAATATACCCAAGTCCTACTTCTGCTGTGAGAGAACGAGCACCTAACAAACTGGTTCTCTCATAAATAAAGGCTCCAGACTCCAGATAAAATACAAAAAGCTACTACCTGAGGATTCTGGAGATTTATCAGTGACAGGTAAATTCTGGAGAGACTCAGAACCTGGTGCAAGCAACCAATACACGAAGTGAATTTCCCCTTTTCTGTAGCTTTGTCCTGAGGGTGGCCGCAGGCAAACTCCAAAGAAAGACAGCTATCTTTACGGCCAGAGGAACCACAGGAAAGAGATCAGACAATCAAGGCCACCAGAATGGAGGAAGCCAGAGAATGAACACCCCAGATTCTGTTTAAATTCAATACGAGCCTCTGAATCCTAAACCACAGATGTATGAAGCAAAAAGAAAGCAGTTGGGGCATTAAGGGTAAAAGTACTGAACTGAATGAAATCTGAGCCAATGTCCATTGCAGGCATGACAGTTTGAGCCTAAGTTAACTACCTGCTAAAATGAAAACATCAATGTTCTTCAGAGGAAAGTAACAAAATCCAGAGATTCCGCAAAATTACATTCACATCGTCCAGGATACTATGCAGTATTACCCAAAATATGAAGAGTCAGGAAAATGTGACTCACTCTCCAGGGAAAAGACAGCCAACATATGCCAACCCAAGATAACCCAGATGTTAGAATTATCACAGAAAGACTTTAAAGCCACTATTATAAATACGCTGAGTGAGAAAAAGTAAAATACTGTCATAATGAATAAAAAGATATGAAATCTCAAAAGAGGACTAGAAAATATTAAAAGCAGAGACTTCTGCTTCTGGTTAAGATGGGATAGGAAAGAGGAACACTGCTCAACTAATTTTACCAAGCTACCATAAACCTAATACCATTCTGATAAAGTAATTTAAAACACTCTATTTCAATATCCCTAATAAATACAGCATAAAATCCCTTAAATTATTTCCAGATCAAATCCAGCAAGATACAAAAAAAAAAAAAGAGAGAGTATATATTATAACCAATTCAGGTTATTTCAGAAGTGTAATGTTAAACATCTGAAATTAAATTATGGAGAATCAAGGAGAAAAATCACATGATTATTTCGATAGATTGAGAAAACACATCTGACAAAATTCAACATCCATTCATGATAAAAACTCTCAGAAACTAGGAGTAAGAGGGAACTTCCTAACACCAATAAAGGGTATTACTACAATTATACTTAATTAAGAAAGGAGGAATCATTTCCCCCTACAATCAGGAACAAAGAAAGGACTTCCACTTGTATCACTTTTATTCAATATTGTACTGTATGTTCTAGCTATTGAAATAAGTTAGAAAAATTAAATAATAAAGCACACAAGGCAATCCAAGTTTGCAGGTATGATTGTTTACACAGAAAATCCCAATAAATATACAAAATAACTACAAGAACTAAAAGTTAATAGAACAAGACTGCAAGATACTAGGTTAATAAATTAATAAGAATTGTATTCTTTCCTATTAGCAACAAACAGATAAAAAAAATTCAAAAACAATCCCCTTTGCAAGAATGCCCCCCCAAAACTAACATAAATACTTAGGGATGACTCTAATAAAAGATGTCCAAAATCTTTACAGTGAAAGCTGCAAGATATTGAAAGAATTAAAGAAAAGTCTATAAAAGAGATATATGCCATGTTCAATGGACTGGGGAACTCATTATTGCTAAGATGGCAATTCTCCACAAATTGATCTACAAATCCTTATCAAAATTGCAACAGGCTTTTTTTTTTTTTTTTTTTTTTTGTAGAAACGGATAAATTGATTCTCAATTCACTTGGAAATACAAAGAACCTGGACAACCCATGGGAACTTTTATAAAACGAACAAAATTGGAGGACTTGCCCTACCTGGTTTGAAGACAACAGATCTGTAAGAGACTTTGGTATTGGTGAAAGTAGACATATAGATAGGTGGAACAAAACAGAATCCAGAAATAGATGAACACATATTTATTTGGTCAACTGATTTTGGACAAACATTTCAAAACAATTAGGAAAGGAAAGACTTTTCAACAAATGACGTTAAATCAACTGCATATTCATGTAGAACAAAAAGAACCTTACTGAACTTGTACAAAAAATCTAGCTTGAGATGGATCATAGATCTAAATGTCAAGCCCCAAACTACAAAATTTCTGTAACAAAACACAGAAGAAATTGATGCAACTTTAGGTTAGTCAAAGATTTCTTATAAAGAGAACAAAAAGCCCTACCTATAAAATAACATTAAAAAATACATTGTATTTCATTAGACTTTTAAACTTTTGCTCTTTAGAAGGCATCATTAAGAACATGAAAAGGCAAGCCACAGAACGTTAAGAAAATATTTCCAACATACATATCAGAAAAGGGACTTGTATCCAGAAAAAGGAAAAATACAAATATACATGCAAACGGTGTGCATATACACACACTCTCTCCTCCCCTCTCTCCCCCTCCCCTTCCCCTCTCTTTAACACAAGAAGATAGAAATCCCATTTAAAAATGAGGGGGAAAATATGAAACTACTACTAGGACTGAAAAAATATGTAAATATGTAAATAAATTACAGATAATGGGAGCCAGGTTTCTCACTAACAGAGAAAGATACTACAAATAAACAAAGTGAAGGATGAGAATGAACTCTGTGGTGTTAAAGTTGAAGGTATTAGTACGAACTCCTGTTTAGTTTTAATATATATATAGAGACAGACACTTGCATACACTGGTTCTGTCTACTGAGAGGGCCTAGAAGCAGTTACAACCCAGTAGCCATAAGCACTCCCAGTGCCCAGCTCTTGTTTCTAAATACCATTACCCAATGAAAGGAATAGGACTTCTTGGAAAAAGGGCCGATTCAGGGCTGAGACAGGGGAATTACAAGATAAGCCTGGATCATATAGTGCCAGAAATTAAGCAAGTGCTCTAAAAAACAAACAAAAAAGAGAGGCATGCCAAAAGGACACAGGAGCCAACCTGAAAGAGCTCTCGATGCCACAAGTTGAGCAAGAAAATAAATAACATAGTATTCAATTATAACCTAAAGTATAAAATAAATGTATTCAAGTCCATACTAATAAGTAAATAGACTGAATGAATACATAAATGGGGTGGGGGGCAAATCTTCCTCACAAAGAATTCAAAATAACATACATATGTAGGCAGTCGCCCCTCTAGGAGGTGGAATGCAAGTCCCCCTCCCAGACTGGATTTAGTAACTTGCTTTCAAAATATTCAGTATGGAAAGGATACTCCAAAGGAGTATAGTAGATAAACCTGGGGGACACTACCTTAACCAAGCAGTGAGTCAGGTAAATATCAACATTGATTAGTAATAGTGATTTAAATATACAAAGGAATGAGAAACTGTCATAGATCAGAGAAGCCTAGGAAGGCATGACTAAATCCAATGTGGTATCCTGTGCTGGATACTGGAACAACAACAAAAAAAATCCAGGCTAGTCATGGCAAAACATCAGACAAATCCCAATTAGGGGATATTCCACAAAATACCTGACTAGTAACCCTCAAATTGTCAAAGTCATTAAAAACAAAGTCTGAGAAATTTTCATATCCAAGAAGAGTGTAAGGAAGCATGACTACTAAATTTATTATGGTTTCCTGCATGGGATCCTGGAACAGAAAAGAACATTAAGTGAGAATTAAGGAAATCTGAAGAAAGAATGGATTTTAGTGAATGATGATTTATCAGTACAGGTTCATTAACTGTAACAAATGTACCACATTAAGGTAAAATGTTAGTAACAGGAGAAACTGGTTGTAGGGTATACTCTTTGTACCATAAATCTACTACTATTGTAAAATAAAGTTTATTTATTTAAAATTAAGACATTAGTGGAAACACTGGTGAAACCTGAATAAAGCCCACAGTTAATGGTAATGTATCAATGTTAATTTCTTCATTTGATAATGGACCATGTCAAATGTAACATGGTTGTAGAAGAGGTTAATATTAAGGGAAACCAGATGAAAGTCAAATGGAAACTCTCTGAACTATCTTTGCAAGTTTTCTGTAAATCTAGCTTATTTTTTTAATGGGCAAAAATACTCAAACTTACACTTCCTAAAGAATACACAAGTGACCAATAAAGATATGAAAAATGTTTATCATAGAAATGCAATTATAAACTAAAATAAGAAAACACTACACACCCATGAGAACAGCTAAAATTAGAAAGACTAACCTCTTAAATGAAATGGACATAAATGTCTTGAAAGACTAAGCTACTAAAGCTCACTCCAGAAGCAGAGATAACTTCAATAACCTACAACTATTAAAGAACCGAATTCTTAGTTCAAAACCCACAAAGAAAATCCCAAGTCAAGATGGCTTCAATGGTAAATTCTACCAAACATGTAAGAAATTATTCCAGTTCTACACACAATTCTACACATACTCTTCTAGAAAACAGAAGAAAAAACACTTCCCAAATCACTAGTTATGGCCAACATCACCCTGACAACAAACCCAGGCAAAATGACAAAACTATAGACCACTAACCCCCATGAACATAGATGCAAAAATCTTTAAACAGGGGTGCCTGGGTGCTCAGTCCGTGAAGTGTCTGCCTTCCGCTCAGGTCATGACCCCAGAGTCCCAGGATCCCTGCTCAGCGCGAAGTCTGCTTCTCCCTCTCCCTCTACTCCACCCCCACTCGTGCTCGCTGTCTCTCTCCCGCTCATTCTCTCTCTCAAATAAATAAAATCTTCAAAAAAAAAAAATCCTTTAAACATTTTAGCAAATTGAATCTGGCAATGCACATAAAGAAGAATAATTCCTCAGGAACAAGGGGGGCTTTCCCCAAGAATGAAACGTTGGATTAACAGTCAAAAATTAATAAATGTATTTTACCATCATAATACAAGAACATGGAAAAAAATGCAATTATCAACAGATACAGGAAAGGCATCTGATAAAATCCAAAACATGTAAGCAAAAATTCAAGATGACAACAGCAGAAATTTCGTAAGAAACATAATTGAACGTCAAAAAGATACACTGGCTATTGATGTAGTGTGAGAGATGCAAAATCCTTAAAAGCCATCAAGTATGAACTCAATTTCTAACAACAGAGGTAGTTATATTTGCTCTTACAAAGTATTCTGATTTCTTTCAGCATTAAGTATGCCTTCTCACTGATGATACATAGGCTAAATTATTTTATTTATTTACTTATTTATTTACTTACTTATTTGAGAGAGAAAGAGCGAGTGAACACGAGAGAGCACAAGCCAGGGGGAGAGGCAGAGGGAGAAGGAGAAGCAGGCTCCCCGCCGAAAAGGGAGCCTGATGTGGGACTCTATCCCAGAGCCCTGGGACCACAACCTGAGCCAAAGGCAGACACTTAACTGACTGAGCCACCCAGGTGCCCCTATACATAGGCTAAAATTAAAGTCCAATTCTTAAAAATTGAAAATGCTTGGGTTGCAGTATAATGACCTTGGGCTAATTTAGAAAGGCATGAGGAAAAAAGGTAATAGTAAAGGTTTCTAATTTGCTACAGGTAAGTCTTAAAGTAGACAATTACAAGTAAATGGCATTATTTCCTAAAAGAAGACAAACCAAAATTTGTCTCTACTTGTCAAATGACTCTGGGAAAGTTGCTTCCTTTCTTCAGGCCTCGTTCTCCGTCCTTTCGTAAGAGTTCACTGCTTGTTTTTATGCTTGTTTAAAAGATAAATAAATAAAAAGACAAAATAAAGGCCCAAAATGGTGTCACTTAGACCAAGTCCCAAATTGGCGCTTAATACATAATCTAACTGTAGTTTCAACCTCCTCTAGAAATGTAGTCTTATCTGGCCAGACAAGAATTTTTCAAACTGTGCCAATAAGTTTGCCCCTTTGGCCCTCTCTATCCCCACAAAAAGATGAGGCAATCTGCATGATAGCCTTGCTTTTACCCATAGAAAGCAGCCTTGCTTGGAACAATCCTTTCCTTTGGCTAATAACTTTCTTGCCCTTACCCTCCTGCTATAAAAACCTTTCGCTTTGTAGGACTCTTTGGAGCTCCTCTCTACTTGCTAGAAGAGGTGCTGCCCCATTGATTCATGAATCATTTGAAAAAGCCAAATAGATATCCAAATTTACTTCGCTGAATTTTGTTATTTAACATGTTAGATTCATTCCTAAATTCAATATTTATTGAGGACCTACTATGTGTTAAGCACTTTTCTGGACACTGGTGAATAGAGCGGTAAAGAAACATAGACAAAAATCCCTCCCCTCACAGAGTTTAGAGAGACAAGACAAATAAAATACCTATGTAAAATATATAGCATTGTTAACGGGTAATAAATCCTATGGAGAAAAATACAACAGGGAAAGGGACAGAATGTACTGAGTAGGATTGGTTTTAGTGAAGTTACACGGGAACTAGATGATGCCTAGGTTCACTTTCAGTTCAAAAATCAACATTTCTTTTCTCCGTTGACCAGGCAGCATAAAAACACGCAGTGAACCTCTGAACCTGACCTCTTTAAACTCACACATTCTATCACCTTGCTCTGTGTGTCACCACTTATATTTTGGAAAAATAGGATTAAACATACATTTTTCCATACTGAGACAAAACATATGCTGTCATTTAATGAAATAAGTAATTTCCCAGTCCTGCCTTGGGAGACGAAAATAAGAAAGAAAGAGAAAAAAACCCTAGCAATTTTTCCTCAGACAAAGGTTCTAAAAATGTGGCATTTCTGTACACTACAAGGCTTAAAATTAGCTGCTTTTTCTCCTTCTCCAATATATTTGTGGTCTCGGTTTTCTTCCGTTACTGAGGCTGAGTTAAAACAAGAGGTGGTTTAACAGTTTCTCTAAAACAGAAGACTTTCCATAGGCAAGAAAAGTCATATGGATAAGCATTACGACTATAGTTATTGTAGCGACCGTATTTTTTATGCCTGCTCTGTGCCAGGTACAGCACTAGCCATTTCATACAACAGGCTGAATTATATGAAACTGCCACTTATGGGTCAAAATTAGCAATTTTATATAGTTTAAATACATCATCATCCATTCACTTCAAATTCAATGAGAGAGAAGTCTGTGTTGATGGTTAACTGCATTGTGTTTCCATAGTTCATCCATTAAATTACTAACTTGGGCAAATCTCCAAGATAATACGGAACATTTGCTTGGAGGTAAAAAGGCCTTCTCCTAAGTTGATAGCACTATAAATGATATAAAGGAGAAGTGGAAGATAATGCCTATCTATGAGAATGAGTTTATACAAACAAACAAAGTTTTTTAGTTAGGACTAAAAATTTGAGGATTTGAATTATATTTTAACTATCATAATCCATAGCACAAATTTTATCAAAAGCTATCCATAGCCATGTGGCTTCATTTTGAGAAAAGTTCAATTTATTAGTTAAGCCTACTATTCTGCTTACAAAGACAGAATCTTTATTCCAAAATTAATATTTTTTTCCTCCATTAGAAAGAGTAAAAAGCAACCCCAAATTATACTAATATCTTAAATCTGTCCATTTGGGTTGGAATTTCTATTTCTTTGGAAATGTCTCATTAAAGGAATGTTTCTCAAAAGAGAACACTGTCCATAAACCAACCTATTAAGTTCGCTCCAATAATTTTAAATTCATCTTTTAAAAGGAGATTAGTCCCTAAAGTTTTTTCTTTCCCCTTTCTGGCAGCTATTTCTTATTCACTATACAGTTCACATCTAGAGTTCACATTGATAAGACATTAATAAAGTAACTTTTATTATTTTCTAAGTAATTGTATGCAATCTAAAGTTTCATCTAGCAGCAAAAGGCAGGCACTTTGCATGTTAGATTATTAGGAAATAGTAAAGTATTCTTCAACATTTAAACACCAACATAAGTCTCAGCAAAACATTAAAAGGAAAAACAACTACTTAAAGCTTTTTGAAAAAAAATTAATATAAGAAGAATATGATGATCACATTTACAAATCAAGCAGTCTAAACAGGTAAATATATTTAAAAACCTACCAGTTCATTGCTTGTAGATGTGAGCCTTAGCTTTTCTTCAATTTCCTTTCCAATTTTCTGAACAGTTACCTGAGTCTGTTTAATTGCACACTGGGCTCTATGAAGCCTAGGAAAAAAGTTGCAGAAAAATTTAAGTGAGTTACCTATAAACTTTTAACACAGAGCAACAGATATAAATGGAACAAAATGAGGACAAACCTTCCAGGATAAGCAGAACTAGTAATGAACTCAAACTGATCATTTCATAATTCCCTAGCGTATTTATAATGAAATAAACAGGGATTACTAAGGACCCTAAAAACACCCTTTCTATTCCTGCTTGCCTGCCTACCTCTGATATACTGAGAACTCAAATGGCAAACTGACAGCAGTCTGGAAGATACCTTAGAAAATAATCTGGTCGAGGTGCTCCTGGGTGGCTCAGTTGGTTGAGCCCCTGGCTCTTGGTTTCAGCTCAGGTCATGATCTCATGGGTCAAGGGATCAAGCCCGTTGTCAAGCTCCACACTCAGCTGGGGAGTCTGCTTGAAGATTTTCTCCCTCTGCCCCTCCCCCAACGCTCACTCTCTCAAACAGATACTTTTTTTTTTTAAAGAAAAGAATCTCGTTGAATCCTAGCATGTTACAATGGTGAAAACTGAGGCCCAGAGAAATTAAGTGGAGTGCTAAAGTCACCAGGAGAACATCACTGATAACAAAGTTGAATATTACTTGTGGGTATACGCAAAGAAAAAGAATTAACAATAATCCCAGTTAAAGCAGCAGCAGCCACTTTGAAACAAGGAACACTGAAAAAATTAAGAACTATTTTTCTTATTTGCTTTCATTATGGGTTTGTGTTTTTCTTAGTCTCTTGGTCTTCAAAGATAGCTTATATATTTCTTATACATACACACAGTAAAAATGGTCAAATTGTCTGTATTTTTAGATGTCATGATTTTCATATAATGAAAATGAATTGCATTAGTAATCTACAAAACAACTACCAGAACCACAGGATACAAGGTCAATATACAGAAATTCATTATATTTCTATATATGGGTCATTGTTTCACAATCACAATTCCAATCTCAAAAGCCTTTCATTTTTTTTGAAAGACATTAAGAAGCTGATACTATAATTTATATAGAAAAACAAAGAATTTAGAAGAGATAAACCAAGATAAGCTTTTTTTTTTTTATACAACTACATAACCAAAACAATATGGTACTAGCATAACGATCAAAACATAGATCAACGGAATGGAATAAAGATTATATAAATAGAGCTACATATATATGGCCAATTGATTTTGGACAACGGAACCCAGGCAAGTTAATGGAGAAAAGAAAGCTTTCTAAACAAATGGTACTGGAACACTGGAAAAATATAGATAAAAAAATTAATTTCATTCCCTACATCACAGCACATACAAAAGAGTAATTCAAGGACTGCACAGTAAACATAAACCCGAAAATCATAAAACTAGTAGAAGAAACACAGAGAATCTCTTGTAACCTTGGGGGAGGTAAAGATTTCATAGAGAAGGCATGAAAAGCACTAGCCATAAAATTAAAAATAGATAAATCGGACTTCACAAAAATAAAAAATGTCTGTTCATCTGAAGATGCCATTAAGAAAATGACAAGCAGTCCACAGACTAGAAGAAAATACTTGCAAAACATCAATTTGACAAAGGAGTGTGTCTGGAGTATATAAAGAACTCTTATAAATCAGTAACAAAAAGACAACCCAATTAAAAATGGGCAAAAAAGTAAAATTCTTCACAAAGGTGACGCAGAGTGGCCAATAAGTACTCAAGAAAAGATACTCAAAGGGCGCCTGGGTGGCTCAGTCCTTAGGCGTCTGCCTTCGGCTCAGGGCCTGATCCCAGGGAGCTGGGATCGAGCCCCACATTGAGCTCCCTGCTCAGTGGGAAGCCTGCTTCTTCCTCTCCCACTCCCCCTGCCTGTGTTCCCTCTCTCACTGGCTGGCTCTCTCTCTCTGTGAAATAAATAGATAAATAAAATCTTAATAAAAAAAAAAGATAATATCTTGGTCATCATGAAAATGCAAATTAAAATCATAAGGGGATACCATTTCACACCTGCTAGAATAGCTAAAATTAAAACAATAACACCTAATACTAGCAAGGATGTGGAGCAACTGGAACTTGTACACATTACTGGTAAAAGTGCAAAGAGTACTATCATTTGGAAAACAGTTTCTTATAAAGTTAAACATCCATCTAACCTATGACCCAGTATTTCTACTCCTAAGCATTTACTGAAGAAATGTAAAGACTTATGTCCACACGAAGATTTATATAAGCATGTTCAGAGAAAACAAACAATGCAAATGTCCATCAAACAGAATTAATAAATAAACTGAGGTATGATCATGAAATTCTATTCATCAATTCAAAGGAAGACACACTGAATCACACAACAATAGGAATGAATCTTGAAAACATTATGTTGAGTGAAAAAACCCAGAAACAAAAAGCATACTGTAGGATTCCATTTATACACAGTTCAAGAACAGGTAAAAGCAATCCACAGTGACAGAAATCAAGAGTTGCTGTTGTTTATGCGGGGGTGGGGACTGACTGGTAGAGAACAGGGGGAACAAAGGGAACTCCC
The DNA here is from genome assembly GCF_002007445.2 of Ailuropoda melanoleuca. NCBI lineage: Eukaryota > Metazoa > Chordata > Mammalia > Carnivora > Ursidae > Ailuropoda > Ailuropoda melanoleuca. The sequence continues at coordinate 53,046,573 of NC_048225.1, forward strand.
TGGGGTGATGGAAATGTCCTATGTATCTTTATACTGGTGTGGGTACATGCAGAATTTAAACTTAAGATCTATACATTTCACTGTACGTAAATTCTACCTCAATTTTTAAAAATTACTCAATAATCCTAACCTGAAAGATATCCTATATACAAGGTTAATTTTACTAGGGATTTGATGGCATCAATACCTCTGCCTATATGACGATGATGATGATGATGACAACGACAACACTATACACCAGAAATATTCATGACATATTCTGCACTTTCAGAAATTGCCTGAGAGTTACTGAGGATTTCTTAGGTCATCTAAAAGGTAGCAACTCTTACTATAGGTCGTTTGCTCATGAGATAAGTTACTCAGCAACTTCCTCGAGGTTCCTATGGAATCCAATAGAGGTTATACTCCACCCTATTGCCTCTTGCTCTGGGAATGTATGTGTACGCACTCTCTTGATAGTAATAGTCTCTTACAAAGTTGGCTCTACAGAAATTTAAAAGCAAGGAGAGGCCCCTTGTAATGCGGTCCCAGCATATACCTCCAGCCTCATTTCCTGATAGTCCTTAACTTGTGTGCTCAGCTCCCAGCAATTCTCCAAACACATCATGCCATCTTTTGTTTCTGTGCCTTTGAGTGAGTTGATCCATCTGCCTATAAGTTTTCCCCATCTCTTAACAGGTAAGTACACTCCTGAGTCCATTAAAGAGGCAGCTGAAACATAACCTCTTCTGGGGGCGCCTGGGTGGTTCAGTAGGTTAGGCGTCTGCCTTCAGCTCAGGTCATGATCTCAGGATCCTGGGATCCAGTCCCACATCAGGCTCTCTGCTCAGCAGGGAGCCTGCTTCTCCTCCCTTTGCCTGTCTCTCTGCCTACTGGTGCTCTCTCTCTGTCAAAAAAATAAATAAAATCTTAAAAAAAAAAAAAAAAGATCTTTCTGGACTATTCCAGACAGGTGAAGACACTCCTTCCTCTGGAAATCTACAGCATCACATATACAAACCACTAACAAAGAGTACAGAACCGCATTTTATAGCAACTATTTCCTTATTAGATCTTTCTGAGGGAAAAAAAGATCTCTTATTTTTATACACTTCCCAGTGCTTAGAACAGAATGTGGCCAAAGGAGTCACTCAAAATATATTTGCAAACTGCATGTCAACTAACTCCTGAATACAAAAGCTCAGTCCCAAGATCTGATTATTTTTTACTGATACCAGTGGAAGAGTGAAAGATTATGGGTGATGGTTTTCTATATTTATTTATAACTTTAAAATATTATATTTAAAACAAAAATCAAATAAATACCACTCACTTAAGTAAGGAAATATGCAATTTTTACTAAAAAGCTATCAGAATTCTAATAATAATAGGCATTATCAACTCAGAACAGAAATCAACAAAATAGCCTGTTACTTTAAAAGGGGGAAAACGCTGCCTGAAACTCACTGGTACTATGCAAACAACCTTGTCAAATGGTAAAGACTTTAAAAATAAAAATGATTCATGACCATAATTAATGTATGACTTCAACTATTTGGCTCTCACTGCCCCAGACGCTTTCTGATCTTACCTTAGGGGCTTAAAACACACAGACAGAGTCACATTTCCTCCAATCTTCAGTGTTATCCAAATAGACTTTCAGAGCCCCTGCTACATCAAGACAGAGCTAATAACGTCCCCCTTTCAAACCCAACAGAAGAATAAAAGTTTGATGTGTTTAGGCTTTTAAACATAACATGGGGCATCCTGATTCCCCTGGGGGTGAGGAGGTGAAGGACTGACAAGAAAAGAAACAACTGCTTTACGTCCAAACCAGTTAGATAGTTTCAGAGGAATGTTTCTTGATTTTCCAAACTATGAAATGATACTATAAAGAAATATACATCATCTAGTCATCTGGTGGCAGGTCGAATACCAACACTAACACTGCCAAGCTGAAATAAACTCATTATCATGGGTTTGAGGAGGAGGGATCAAATAGCTGACAGGTCCTCTGACTGGAGCAAACAGACGCATCCCTACTAATATACTTTGAGATAACAGTAAAATGGAAATGGGACTTTAATGTTTTGAGGTGAGATAGTGCTGTGAATATAAAAATCTACTGAATAAAAGGTATTACGTCAGATAAATAATAATTATTGAGACCAAATCAATCATATATTAACGGTCATCTCAGTAAAGGAGAAGTTAGGAAATAATTTTTGTCTACTTAGTATTGATCATATCACATCTGAAATGCTGCACTTTGTTTTTAGGTGAAGAATGACCAATTAGAATCCCTAGAAAGGCAGTATACTTCCTGATGGCCTGTGGGAAAAGATAAAAAAAGGGAGAAGTAAATATAAGAAAAGACAGGAATATATTGAGACAGATACCTTATTATTAATGACTTTGTATTTCATAGGAAGGAGCATATTTTTTTTCCTGAAGGAATTAGTTAACTATTAAAGTTTTAAGCTAGAAAAGATTTAATTACATTTGCACTTTAAAAAGATCTTTCTTCCTGAAAGGAGGTAAATGGGACACAGAAGCAAGACTGTAAACAGGAAGGCCAGAGTGTGGTTACTGCAGCCTCCCTAGGAAAAGTTTAGGCATCGTTCTAAATTAAAATGGGAACACGAAGGATGGTGTAGATGTGAAAAGTGAGAGAGAAGGAGAAATAAAGAATGATGCCCAAAAACAAATTACCAACATCAAGAACACAAGCAAAGACATCACTAGATCCTACAGACATTTAAAGGGAATTACTGGGAAATTATGAGCAATATGCCAAGAAATTAAAAAATTAGATGACACAAATTGCTTAAAAAAATCTCAAGTTTCCCAAACAAACAAATGAATTAGAAAATCTGAATCGCCATTATCAGTTAAAGAAACTAAACTTATAATTAAAACCACTTTCACGCAGAAAACTCTAGGTTCAGAGTTTCACTGGTGTTATACAAGTTTTAATAAAATCTTTCAAAGAGGAAATGCTTTTCAATTTGCTTTATAAGACCAGTATAATCCTCACACCAAAACATGACAAGAACATGACAAGAAAAGACAAATATCACACATGAATATAAATGCAAAGATCATTAAGAAAATGTTAGCAAATCAAATCCAATAATGTATGCAAAGGGTAATACCCATCTTGCTCAAATAGGTTTATTTCAAGAGTACAAGGTTAGTTTATCATTTGAAAATCAATAATGACAAAATAATGAAGAAAAGTATGGCTATCTCAAAAGATGCCCCCAAAAAAGCATTTGATAAAAGTCAATACCTGTTAGTGAATAAAAGCAAAGCAAAAAACCTTTGACAAACTAAGGAAAAAGGAGAGCTTCCTCTGACGAAGAACTTATTTTTTAAAAAATCTACAGCTACTACCAAAGAGGGACTTCATGAAAAATCTACAGTTAATATTAAGATCAGGAGCAAGGAAAGGTGTCCACTTTCACCACTCTAATTCAACACTGTAACCCAGGTCCAAACCACCACAATAAGGCAATTAAAAATCATAAATATAGGAAAGGAAGAAGCAAAAATGTCTACTCATAGATGCTTTATTGCACACACATAAAAATCCAAAAAATCTGTAACTAATAATAAGTTTAGCAAGACTGCAAGATTCCAGATTAATATATAAAAACCTAATGGTATTTTTATATCATATAAACAAATAACTAGGTAACTCTAATGAAAGATGTGAAAGGCCTGTGCACTAAAAACTGTGAAACATTACTGAGAGAAATTTTAAATACAATTTTCCCCTAATGTATCTAAAGTCAAAGCAATCCCAGCCAAACCCTTGCAGTCTTTTTTTTTTCAATTGACAAGCTGATTCTTTAGAATCAGAACCAGATTTTATGACCTACCACAAAGCTAGAGTTTATAAAGCAATAGTTACAGAAGTCTAAACGAATAGATGAATAAAACAGAATTCAGATTATAGAAATAGACCCATTATATAAAATAAATGTATTTTTTGATTAGGGAAAGAAAAATTTTGTCAACAAATGACACTGAAATAACTGGATATTGACGTAGGGGGAGAAAATGAACCTTAATCTCTACACCTCACATCATACAGAAAAAGTTAAACTGAAATAGATCAAAAATTAAATGTAAAATCTAAAATTATAAAGCTTCTAGACTAACATGTAGGAAAATATATTCATGACCTCATGGCCTTGGGTTAAGCAAAGATTCTCTAAACAGGAAACAAAAGCACTAACCATAAAATAAGAAGCTGATATAACATATTTTAGCAAAATTTGAAACTTCTATTTATTAAAAGGCATTACTGTAAAAACGAAAAATCAAGACAGAGAGTAGGAAAAAAATGTCGTGTGTGTGTGAATATATATATATATATATAAAATCTGACAAAGGACTTGTATCTATAATACACAAGAAATTCCTACAAATCAATGATAAAAATACAAACCCACTAAATGTTATCAAAATATTTGAACAAACCCTTCACAAAGGATATAAGAATGGCCAATAAACATGAAATAGCGTTTCACTATTCATTACAGATTTAAAAATTAAAATCAAAATGATATTCCAGTACAAACCCACTATAATTGCTCAAATTTACAAAACTGACAATACCAAATGATGGCAACAAGTAGAAAAGCTGGGGCTTTCAAACATTGCTAACAGGACTGTAAAACTATGTAACAACTGGAAAACTGTTTGGCAATTTCCAATAAATTAAATATACACCTATCATATGAGCAAGTAGTTCCACTCTTAGGTATAATAAAAGAAATAAAAGCATGTGACCACAGAAGACTTTTGTAAGGATATTCCCTAGCAACTTTATTCAGAACAGCCAAAAAGTGGAAACAATAAGATAATGCATAGGAAAACTGTGGTATATGCACAGAAATCCCACTCAGCAATAAAATAAATAAACTGATCTATACAATAATATGGATAAATTTCAAAAACTGTATGTTGAACCAAAAAAGTCAGAAACCAAAAGAGTACACCATATGATTCCATTTATAAGAAGTTCAAGAACAGGAAAAGCTAATAATGAAGAGGCAGTAAGAAAAGGGTTTAACTCAGCCAGGGGCAGGAATGAGGGCGTAAGAATGATTGGCAAAGGGGTATAAGGAAACTTTCTGGATAATGAAATATATTCTGTATCATGACTGAATGATGACAACATGGGTGTGTACATTTGTCAAAACTCATCAGATTGTACACTTCAATTCTCTGCATTTGTTGTATATAAATTATACTGCAAAGAAAAAAAGGGAAAAAATGATAGCTGGTGTACAGCTTAGGGAATCAGGAAAATGGTGATATTATTTATTGAGCTAGGAAATACAGAATGAGCAGTTTGAAAAGAAAATTCTACCTTCAGCTTGAGGTGTCTGTGCAATATCCAAGAGGAGGTGTTGAATATGACTTGAATATAAGGGTCTGGAACTTAGGAGACTGATCTTGGCTGGAGACAAAAATGTGGCAATCATTAGCACACAGATGGTTATTAACGTTATGAAAGTGAATGAGATCATTCTGGAAGACTGTGAGAATGAAAGAGAACAGAGCCTAGAACAGAACCCTGAGGAACATCAATATTTAAGGGATTAGAAAAAAAAAAAGTAAAAGCTGCAAAAAATTCTGACCCAGACTATCCGGAGAAGTAGAAGGACAGCTGGGAGAATTGGTGTTACAGCAGTCAAAGGAACAGAAGATCTCAAGACAGAATGATCACTGTCCTAACACGAAGTAACCTAAAATCTACAGATTGAGCAACAAGAACTTGATTAAAGCTGTTTTGAATCTGTTCACATTTCTCCAAGTCCACTGCTACCATCAACTTCCATCTAGCCAATACGCTCCTTCTCAGTTTCTACTCTTTTTCTCCTCAATTCCACTCTCTCCTTTGTACCAAAGGTAACCCTGTCATTTGGTCAGTATTACTTGTAGCTTATCTGCCCAAAGAGTCTCCAGAATGCCTGCCTTATCAGGGTATGTCCATAGTCTGATATCACCTACATCATTATGCATGTTACAACCTGTCAAGAATCTTGTGAGTGAAAGAAGAGAAACAGGATATAAAGACTGAAGATTTTGCCCCAACCAGCAACACGGTCCATCCAGTACTCCGTTTCTCTTCTCACAGACTAACAGAGATAAACCAGTTCTCATTTACATTGTAATTACAGATGCTTTGATACATATCTATGATTAAATTCCCTTGGAGACAACTAGAAATATGAAAATCTACAAGCTTGTAACTTAAAAGATTAGTGCTGTCTAATGCAGCTATACCTAACCACTTTTCCTTTCTGCATCTAACACAAAATGTTTTAGATATTCTAGGTTCTCTAATGGCTAGTGTTTGTCTATATAGTTCCTATCATTACATAATAGACCTAGAGAGAGTTAACATATATGTACTTCTAGTCATGTCTGTAACACCTCCCATCAATGATAAAGATCTAGACACCATGACAGTCATGAATCACCACGGTGCTCTGGAAGTGTAATGGGCAGCAAGATCACATTACACTAGTCTTTTCCCTCCGTCTCCTCTCTCCTCTTCAGTACCTAAATCTGTTGATTCCTCTTCCCCAGTGCTCTTATCTCCATCATTTCCTTTTCATCAGTCCCACTACAGGCACCCCAGTTTGGCATTTAAAAAAGGCCTCTGGGGCTCCTGGGTGGCTCAGTTGGTTACGCATCTGACTCTTGATCTCAGCTCAGATCTTAATCTCAGGGTTGTGAATTCAGGCCCTGCATTGGGTTCCACGCTGGGCAGGGCCTACTTTAAAAAAAAAAAAAAAGGCCTCCCTCCCTCTTTCTAATATCTGCCCTCCTCAATCCATCTGGAATGTTGCCATGAGAATACTCTTCCCCAAACACACATTTTAATGGTGTACTATAAAAAAATCAAAACAATGAAATGGGTCCAGGAGACCTTCCAACTCTTTAGTGTATCAATAACTAGGCTGACTACAGGCACATTAGAGCTCTTTACACAGAAAAACCAGGGCCATATATAAAATTAAACGATCACAAATCATAAATTCTATGATTAGATGTTATTCTTTGCTTGAAAACATTCCATACTATGGAATGTATAATGTGGCTATTTACATACAGATTAAAACCCAACTGTTTTAGTCTGGAAATTCAAAGTCAAATAAAATCTAGCTCAGGCATAATATTTAATATTTATTAAAACCCTGGGGCCAAAATGAGGGTCTGGCACATAGTACATATTTATATATTTAATAAATAATTGAATGAATAAACATTTAGTGCTTACTATGTTGCCAGGCACTGGACTAAAAACCTGAAATGTAATATTCCATTTAACCTTCATAACAATCCATAAACTTCATACATTATCATTCTCATTCTACATGTAAGAAGCTAGTAAATGCCAGAATCAGAATTTAAAACCAAGTTTGTCTAAGTCCAAAGCCCATGGGTTTTCACCGTTACCGATCTTTTACCCATAAACTTATCGGTCCTAAACTAATCTTGCCATCATCTCCCCAACAAACTTCAATATCAGTAATACTTCACATGTTAAATGAATTTTTAGTTTCCAAAGTGCTTTTTTTCTCAGATACATTGTTTGGCTGAACCTTCCAAATACCCAGGTCCCAGTTTAATGCTCCTACCATATCAGGTTGCTGTGTGCTTTTTCTACCTTTCTACTTACAATAGCCCTCATACCTGATCAAATATGCTACTGCTTTCTACCCTACTCTCTTTGCAGTAGGCAGAATTCTAAGATGTCCCCAAGATTCCACTCCCCCTCCCCGGTATACTTGCCCTATATAATCTCCCTCCTCTTGCATCTTAGCAGGACTTGTGAATATGACAGGATATTACTCCCAAGACTAAGCTACTTTATAAGGTGAAGGTATTTGGAGGATATAATTAAACTCTTAAATCCACTGACTTTGAGTTAATCAAAAGGGAGATAATCTGGGGCGCCTGGGTGGCTCAGTCGTTAGGCATCTGCCTTCGGCTCAGGGCATAATCCCAGCGTTATGGGATCGAGCCCCACATCGGGTTCCTCCACTGGGAGCCTGCTTCTTCCTCTCCCACTCCCCCTGACTGTGTTCGCTCTCTCGCTGGCTGTCTCTCTCTATGTCAAATAAATAAAATAAAAATCTTAAAAAAAAAAAAAGGGAGATAATCTGATGTTATAGACTGAACTGTGTCCCCATAAAATTTATATGTTGAAGCCCTAACTCCCAAAGTGACAGCATTTGGGGACTGGGCTTTTAGGAGGTAATTAAGGTTAACAGTGAGGTCATAAGGGAGGGATCCAAATATGATGGAATTGGTAGCTTTGCAAGAAGAAAAGAAGATATGTCTCCCTTCTTCCTCCCAATACAGAACAGACCCAGAAATTCCTCTAGAAGAGGAAAAACTCAGGTAAAAGTCCAGGAATACTAAGTAGTTCATATTCGGGTTGTGGTCTTCCTCATTAACCCTGAGAGCATGGCTCTATCTAGAGTTCAGATCATGTTGTAATAATCTGTTTACAGTCTTTCCCTCCAGCACTGATTCCACATGCCTTGAAAACACAGACCTATATCTTAGTGTTTGTTGCTCCTCGTATGAGCTTCCTCACAGTACCTGCTACAGACCTTCAACACGTATTACTTCTCTTGGAGCCCTAAAGCACAGTAGACACTTAAACCCTCAAAGCATAGGAGACACTCAATAAATAACAGATGACTATTTTAAGATTTCTTCTGATTCTGTTTCTCCTAGATTGTATGAAATGTTGACTGATAAATTTACTCATGTTTCCTTAGCAAGCATAGAAAAACTCCTGGAAAACCATGTTGAGAACATTTTTGTAAACTTTGCAAATCACATACTATTTGAATACAAATTTCTAATTGTCAAATTCCCTGTTAAAGAATGATTTTTAAAAAGGAACCTAGGAATTCAGGTATGTCTGCCTGGAACAAAGGTCTATCACTTCTCATTCTAGATATTAAATGCCTATCATCATAGCCTGAACTTTTCTAGCAGTCACGTTCCACTGATTATTAACACTGATCTGACTACTGACTTAAGGTTCTACATCTTTTCTCGCTCAGGCTGTGCCCATATGTCATGCCTTCCTCTTCTCATATGGTTAGTTTTGGGACTCAAGCATAAGGCTATATCCTTATCCCAATTAAATTTCACCTTGGAATTTAAGATGGGCTGAATATATCTGATCAACTTTCTAGCCCCCAGATCTCTTATATACTGATTTGTTACACAAAGCAATCACCATCTCTATAAGCTCCACATTAACACTGCATTAGCTTTCTAAATTTTTGACTTTGCATATGTTTTCTATATCTTTGCTCAAATGTTTAAATTGTAATATCATAAAGAGAAGTACATCTCCCTAGTTCACCATTATATTCCCAGCGTACTGCACAGTTTCCAACATGTCGTACTCAATGAACTTTGGCAAGTAAATAACTGAATGAATGGACATGTTGATCAAGATCAAAAATAGAGCCCTATACCATACCATTAGAAATTTCCTTCTAGATTGATAATAAGCGGTTATAAATCTTCCTATTTTTACTATCGTCTAGTTTATACTTCTTTATTTTCCTCCTAAAGGTTTCATTACATAGATTGTCACACACTTTCCTAGAGTTACTGTCTGGATCTATAAATCTAATTACCCTCTCAAAATGGAAACATTAGTCTGAGATAACTTGTTCTTGTGAATGGCTCACTAAAGGGAAAGGGACTTAAGCTTCAATTTGAAGGAAAGGTAGGTAGGAAAACTATATGCAAGAGAATAGCCATTTTGAGTATTGGGAATAGCTATTCAAGATCATTAAAGGAGCAGAGCACATTGCATGTTCAGAGCAGGAAGTGGGTGGTGTGCTAAAGCGAAGAGTACATGAGAGCGATGTCATGAGAGACAGTCCGGGAAGGCTGCTCAGAGCCAAATTACTGCGGACTTTCAATGCCTGAGAAATCTTTTGCATTTTCACAGCACCTACAGCAGTCTTGGACATGTGGGAATCACTCAAATACTTGTTGATGGGTTTATTAAATATGATAGTTTCCCAAAAGACCAGAAATTTACCCAAAAGCCTACTTCTACATTCCTCCGTCTAGACCATACACATAGTTGAGAAGAACACATAGTCTCATGGCAATGGCATCAAATAAGACAGAACACTATTAGTACTTATGAAATTAACACTCTCATGGAAAAGTAAATGGTAGCAGCGTGGGTGGGAAAGTTCTACTGAGGAGAGTTAGGTGGTGTGAAAGCATGTGATAATGAGTGTGTCAGGTCTAACTAAGATGTATTCTCAAAAACAAACAACACTGATGAAGCAACAGTTATAGAACAATAATCAACTCTTCAGATTTCTAATTTACATCTTGAATAACTCATTTCAGGCAAGAAGAACCACATTTGGCATAAGAGCAGGCTAAATCATTCCCAGATTTTTTCATAATACCATCCATGTGCTAAAATGCAAGTTTAATTTAAAATATATTCATTGTACAATAAACATACTTGAGGAAGTACATACAAAAGTACCTCAGAATTAGAAACAAGAGACAAACTACACTAAGGGCAAGATTTTAAAAATTAAAAGGAATACTATATACAACTTTATGCCAATAAGCTAAAAAACCCAGCAAAAGTATGATTTTCTAAAAAACTATAAATTACCAAGTTGCCTCAACAAGAGGTTGAAACCTGAATAGATCAATAACCACAAAAAAACTGGAAAGGTAACCAAAGGGAGGTGGTGGGTTCGTAGGCCCTGATGGGTTTATGGGTGAGAACTACCACCTAAATCTAAATTATATAAACTGTTTCAAATCATAGGAAAATACAGAGTCTCTCAATTCATTTTAGGCTGGGGTAGCTCTTACCAGTTTCCATTTGGATAGGAAGAGCATGCAAAAAATAAAGCTATATGCCTGCCTCATTCATAAAGAATTGTAAAATACTAAATAAAACATTAGCAAATCTAACCTAATCTAACCTAATTAAAAAATATATCATAAGCAAGCAAAATTTATCCCCTGATTATAAGAAGGTTTAATATCAAGTCTGTGTAGTTGCCATATTAATAGAACAGAGAAGAAAAATTAGACTTGTTATGGAGTAAACTCAGTTATACTAGGCACAGAAACAGTCTTTTTTTTTAAGATTTATTTGAGAGGAGAAAAAGAGAGAGAGAGAACGAGCATGCACAGGAGTGGGGGGAGAGGCAGAGGAAGAAGAAGAGACAGAATCTCAAGGATACTCCATGCTGAGCCACCCAGGTGCCTTGAAATATTCTTACTTGATGAAAGGAACTTAATCAGAAAAATCTCACACACATGATACTCGAAGGTCAACTGTCAGGATATGAAGGATATCCTCTGTGGCAAATTAAATTTTCTGCATATGATCACAAAAATACTTCCCACCCTACCTGGTTTTCTGCAATGTTGCCTTAGTATTTCCCCACCAAAAGGTGGAATGTATTTCTCTATTCCTTGAATCTAGACGGGCCCTATGACTGTTTTGACAAAAACAAAATGGCAGAAGTAACCCTGTGCTAGTTCTAGGCATAGCCCTTAATTGGCCTACAAACTTGTACTTCCTCTCTCTGAACACTCATCCTGGGGGAAACCAGCATCCAAGTAAGAAATCTGACTACCCAGAGAATGCCCTATGTGAGGAAGCCCAAGCTGGCCATGTGGAGAAGCTGCTTAAAGGAAAAGACAGAGACAGAGCTGGCCACTCTCCACTGTCCCAGCCATCCCAGCTAAGGCACCAAACATGTCAGTGGGAAACAAACTGAGGGCTTCGGAGGGGGGTGGGAGACTGGGATAGGCTGGTGATGCGTATTAAGGAGGGCACGTATTGCATGGTGCACTGGGTGTTATACTCAAGTAATGAATCATGGAACTTTACATCAAAAACTAGGGATGTACGGTACGGTGACTAACATAATATAATAAAATATATTATTATTAAAAAATAATTTTAAAAAATAAAACATGCATGAACCATAAAAAAATAAAAGAAATATCCATATGTCCAACCCTTCAGATGAGTCCACCCACTGTTGCCATTTGACTGCAACTGCCCACGTAAAAACCACCCAGGCTAAGCTCAAATCATCCCAGAGAACTGTGAGGATCTGAGAATAATAAATTGTCTTAAACTACTAAGTTCGGTGATGATTTGATATGTTAAAATAGAGTACTCATTGTGGAAGACTTAGTCAATCTGATTAAGTTATAAGAAATAAGAGGTATATACTTAGAAAATAAGAGACAAAACTGTTACCATTTGCAAAAGATTAATATACCCAAAAAGAGTCCATTAAAAACTGTTAAATTAAAAAAACTTCAGTAAAGTAACCATATTCAAGACCAGCAGGCATAATCTAGAACGCCTTCTCCATTAACTTTATATGATATACCAAACAGACTAATTGTTTCAATTGGTGAAACCATGATACCAATGCAGTAAAAAAATATATTTGCACAAATGCACTGTTTGGCTTTGCTTAGCTCACAGTCATAGATCTTGCATCTTTAACCCTGGTTAACCAAGCTTATAAAATTTATTCTTTGATCATGAGAAAGATGGGGCAAGAGCAATGTAGTTGACCTAGCACATACTTGATTAAACCTCATCACTCTCAGGCCTCTTTAAAAATAATCCATGCCTCCATATAGCGTCCCCCACAAAATTAACACCTCTCAATGTGAATTTCACTCTGTTCTGCCACCTGTAAGATTTTAAGATAATTTTTCTGCTTCTGTAGAATCTTACTACTCTATCTCCTTCTCTATCCTTATTGTATGGTCTTATACCCCTTTATAGACCCTCAAAACTCTTCTAATCCAAGAGCTTTCTTTATTCCTTCCCTTTGAAGACTTCAGAAAAATTATACCGGCTTTTTCTTTTCTAAGTCTGTTTTAATGCTCACAAAAATAAGGATATAAGTATCTTATATATTCTTTCGTTCAATTCCCAAATGTACCACAAAGTTCAGAACTTGATTATGTTTGTCTTGACACTAATTTTTCCAAGTACTAAATCTTATTCAAGTAGACAGTAAGCCTCTTGTCTTCTTCTCTTGTGTCCTCTTCCCCACTGTATCTAACAGATTGTTGTACACTTTGCAAGTGTTTCATAAATACTATATGGTTTTTAAAATCAATTTTCATATTTAATTTAAATAATGTCTTTCAACTAATTGGCTTTCACGAGAACAGTACTTAAAAGGAAATTGTTAAGCCTGATTAAATCTTTTCTTAAATTGAGGTATAACTGACATAACATATTCGCTTTAGGTGTACGACATAATGATTTGATATTTGCATATAGTGCAAAAAGATCACCACAATAAGTCCATTTGTTTTCACTATTCTGATCTTTTATGATCAAGCCTTACCGCCTTCATCTCCTTTTGAGAAATTACATGGGCAGACAGAGGCCACATTTTCTAGAATTCTGAATTTTCAGGCTTGTGATCATCAGACCAATGCAAGGGTTCATAAGGACCTTCCACTTGTTTCTAAGTTTTAGCAATGTGAAATTCTTGTAGATTATGACTTTTAGTGTAAAATGGAAGATTTTTAGATTACTCAATGGTGGAAGAAGACATTTCCTTAATTTTAATCTTAACTATGGACCAAAAAAACCACTATCAGGTTGAAGGGAGGAGGTGACAGATGCAGTGAGACTAATGAGTAACTTTAAAGGAGGCTTTATTGAAGAGATGACACATTTAAGGTTTTTTGTTTTTTGGGGGGTTGTTTTAGGTGTTCTCAGATGTTCCTAGGAAAGTTCTAATTTCCAGGGAAATTAACAATAAAGATATGGGAAAATATATACAACAACAACAAAATCTGAACAGAAAGAGCTGGTTTCAATCATATTCTTGGGTATACACAGATAACAAAAGTAAAATGACAAAAGCATTTTTATGGCGCTTACTCCTGAAAGTAAATCCATGAATGATGTTTTCTCATTGAGCAAAACTTACTACAAAAAAATGTCAGCTGAATTAAAATATATGCCTGATGACATAGCTAAAAACTTTTGGTGCAAACTCATTTTGTTAAATGAATAGTAACAAACAGTTCAGACTGACAGACAATCCAAAGACTACCCACTAATTCGTTATCCAGGTATTCTTCAGAATCACCTGAGCTGTTTTTTTTTTTAAAATAATATCAAATAACTCATCATTCTTGAAGTCTCTCGATTAGAATCTACAATAATTAAAATGGTAATTATCTATAAGAATGAAAAAACATATCATAAAGTCATGATTTTTTAAGGCACAATTTTTACAATTAATGAAAATTGTCCATTTATGGAAATAAAATAGACAATTTGATACATTTGGATTTTATAATGTGTAGTATAGTGTACTGGTTAAGAGAATAGGTTGTGGCACCAGTGGTGGTTCAAATTCCAGCTCTGCTGTTTAGTAACATGTGACCTTGAGCAGGTGACCTAACCTTCTGCGCCTCATCTGGTAAATGATGATAAAAATGGTACGCTCTTCAAAGGTTTATTCTGAGGATTAAAGACTTATAAAGCATCTATGATTTTATCACTTGAAAAGTACTGAAATATTAGCTATGATCCTAATTATTACTGTCCTCTTAAAGCTTATATATTTACTCCAGCAAGAATGCCACTTTAATCAGTATTTGTTGCCTACAAAACTTGTACTGTCTCTGAGTATCTTCAATAATGGGAAATCTCCATCTTGGTATTTTAGGAATCATCAAAAGTTATCTAGGCCAAATTTTTGTGAATTAGATAGGCAATCAGGCTGGATAATGACCTTTTAAGTGAAAAATAAAATGTGATGATATAATAAAGCAATTTTTAAAAATGTTGTTAGTTCCAGAAATAATTAGGTAATTGACTCACTGTCAGTTAAGGACACCTTTGTTGTCAAAGGACCATGATAATGTTAGTATTAAGAGTTATTTTACAGGTCTTTAAATCAATGCTCCCATTTTAAATATGAAAATGAAACCCCAGTTAGTGTAAGTGACTTGCCTAAAATCTCAGGTTACACCAGTCAGAAAGCCGAGACCAAAGTCCAAGATTCTTAACATTGTTCACTACTTCTTCCTCTACACCAAACTGCCTTGCTGTCCTCTTGGTCACATCTTCACACTACATTTATACTCAGACAAATGTTCTTATTGCTGGTATCAGAAAGAAAAAAAGTTGCTCCCAGAAACTGAAAGGTTTTCATAGAACTCCCTATTGCCAATACATGTGATTATCGCTCATTCTGGATTTTAGTATAATGTTTCAGAATTGGCTTAACAAATTTCTCCATTTGGCCCACTATCTGAAGAAAATGAGCAAATACAGAATTCCTTCTAGATTGGCAGTTTTGCTGCAGTTTTAACTGGACACAAATCAAAGTTACTGCAGTGTCTCCAAAGACATGTTCCTACCAGCATATTACTACTTATAACTCTTGAAGTCTGTTCCAAAAAAATAAACAAGCACAACTCTCCTTTTTCCTCCCTCTTCATCCCGTTGGACCTCTAGTTTATTATGAGTCTCACACACTCACAAATGCCTTGCCTCACAAGTCTTTTAATGACTGATAAGCAAAAACCAATCTGAACAGGGTGAGGCTTGACAGTCTCTTAGTCTTTAGACTACATATTCTTGAGGCCTCCTGAGTTCTACAGAGTATGCATGCACGTATGTCTGCATATATTCATATGTATGTATACAGATATCTGTATGTTTTTATGACTAAATATGTATGTGTATGGGATTATATAAGGACACTGTGCTACAGTAAAAAGACATTCAACTGGAAGCCAAAAGATCTGGTTCAAACTCTGTGCTACCAATTTAAGAGCTGTGATTTAGAGGATATTCTATAACCTCTCTAAGCATCTCTAAGCTCTGAGTTCTCTATGGAAAGGGATGACATCCTACTAATCTTTTAAATCGCCATTCTACTGTGTTTCACCCATACTAGGCTCTCCACAAATTTGTTTTAGTTCAAATTTGAATGGGAACAAAGGGAAACAAAGAAAATGACTAAGGGGTAGAAAGGTATGGTCCACATCTTCCACAACAGAAGAGTGTAAAGTCATTTTCTTTTTACCCTTAAGTCACTAAAATGTTCTACAGCACATCAATATCCTTAGAAACAGCCCAACTTATTCCACTCTGGCCAACACAGGGTAATACCGACTGTATTTACCCTCCCAACCAAAACAACTAAAAAACTTAAGAAAACATGAAACAATGGTTCTCAAAACACTGGCTATCAGGCAAAAAAAGAGAGTGAAACCTGAGAGTAAGGAAACACATGAGGTGAGCCCTATGACTGCTCCAGCCTTACCGTCTAGAGAAAATTTCCAGGCTGACACACAGGGAGAGGGATCCCAACAGAGTAAGGTGGTCTCTTTGACTTGAAAAGAAAAGTTGGGAGTCCAGAGAAACCACAAATGCTAGAGTTCTCAGCACATAGTACTAGAGAAGAGAAAGCTGCATACAGAAAATTCCAGAGATCTGGAGAGGGTCACACTCAAGTTTTCAGTTGTGGACTGATCAGTGAATCACTGGAGGAAACTACCTAAAGCCAGAGAAAGAACCATTCAAAAGGACTAGAAGAAAAAGTAAGCAGAAATTGCATAGAGCCAAGAATAATGACTATCCCCCACTTCCCTCATGGGTTAGGAGCCATACACAAAGTACTGAGAAGAGTTTTGTTTCGGGAGTAAATAAAATTAACCCTAGACTAAATGCCGTTCTAATCTAGCCCTACAAAGCTTAAAAGCAAGATGTCAAAGGATCAAAATTTTTCCAAGTAATGTAACTGTATCTCAGAATAAGTCTCAAGAATATTTATAGAACTAAAAACATACCCAACAAATAATAAGGCAAAATTAACAATGCCTGATATCCAATCAAAAATTACCACATGTGGCATCCAATCAAAAAGCAGGAAATAGAATACAAAATGAACGGCAAAATCAATCAGTCAACATGAGTTTGGGAAGGTAGTGGTGATGAGGATGGATAGAAAAGAGGGGGAAAAGAAAGAGAGGGAGGGAAGGGGAGAGAAGAGAAAGAGATCAATCAATCAAAACTGACCCAGAATTAATAGAGATGATAAAATTAGTACAGGGCCATTAAAAGTTATTACAACTGTAATTCATATGTTCAAAAGCTAGAGAAAAGATTGAACACGTTAAATAGACACATGGAAAATTTTTTAAAGACGCAAATGGAACTTTTAGAGATGAAAACTACAACACTTGAAATGAAAAAAAATTTCTTGGTGGATGAACATAACAGATAATACAAAAGAAAAGACAAGTACCTGAAGATAAACTAAATGTCTAAGGATATTTGGATAAGAAATATTCAAAATGAAAAAGAAATAAGATGAAAACAAAAACAGAAAGAAACAAAACATCAGTTATTGGTGGGACAACTTTACCAGGCTCAATATACATGTAAGTGCAGTCCAAGAAGGAGAAAATAATGGAAGAAGACACAGAAAAACTTTTTTGAAAAATTAATGACTGGAAAATTTCCAAATCTGATAAACACTACAAACCCAGATCCAAAACTCCCAACAAATCCTAAGGATAAGAAGGAGAAGGAAAACTATACCAAGATACATCATAATCAAATTCCTTATAGCAGCAATAAAGAGGAAATCTTAAAAGCAGCCTGCGAAAAAGCCATATTACATAAAAGAGAACAAATACAATGTAAGCCAGAAGACATGGAGCAACATCTTTAAAGAATTTAAAAAAAAAAAAAAAAAAACCTTAAACTAGATTTCCATACTCAGCAACACTATCTTTCGAAAACTAAGATAACATTAATTTGGTTTTAGACATACAAAAGGTGAAAAAGTTCAGTTACCAGCAGACATACACCATAAGAAGTGCAAAAGCAAATACTTTAGGCATAACGAAAATGATACTAGATACAGAAAAAATGAACAGCCTCAGAAATGGTAACTATGTGGGCAAAAATAAAGACTGTTATTATTTAAATTTCTTTAAAAGTTAATCAACTGTTTAAAGCAAAAAGAACAATATATTGTAGGATCGTAACACGCAGAAGTAAAATACGTGATAAGAACAGCAAAAAGCTGGTAAGAGAAAAATGTGCACTGATGTGAAGTCCTTATACTGTATGGGAAGTGGTACACTATCACTTTAAGATGTACATTATAAATGTTGCTTTAGCAACCACTTGAATGACAAAAAATTAATAGCTAATAGAGCCAACAAAGTAAATAAAATCTAAAACTATGCAGATAAAAAGGAAAAGGGGAACAAAGAACAAATGCAACAAACTGAGTACAGACAGCAAGACAATAGATTTAAGCTCAGCAATCAGTAATTAATGTAAATTAAAAATAGTCCAAACATGGGGCACCTGGGTGGCACAGCGGTTAAGCATCTGCCTTCGGCTCAGGGCATGATCCCGGCGTTATGGGATCGAGCCCCACATCAGGCTCCTCCGCTATGAGCCTGCTTCTTCCTCTCCCACTCCCCCTGCTTGTGTTCCCTCTCTCACTGGCTGTCTCTATCTCTGTCGAATAAATAAATAAAATCTTTAAAAAAAAAATAGTCCAAACAGCCCAATTAAAAGGTAAAGACTGTCACATTTGATTAAAAAAAAAAAGGCAAGACCCAACTTTGTCTTGGGAAAAGTCTACAGGAAGCTCCCTTTAAATATAAAAATGTAAAATATGTTAAAATACAAAAAGCAAACAGAGAAAAGATGCACTGTGCTAACACTATTCAAAAGAAAGCCACCTGGGTGGCTCAGCTGGTTAAGCATCTGCCTTCAGCTAAGGTCATAATCCCAGGGTCCTGGGATCCAGCCCCAGGTTGGGCTCTCTCCTCAGTGGGGAGCCTACTTCTCCCTCTCCCTCCGCTCTCCCTGCTTGTGTGCTCTCTCTCGCTCTGTCAAATAAATAAATAAAATCTTAAAAAAAAAAAAAAAGAAAGGAAAAAGAAAGAAGGAAGGAAGAAAGAAAAGAAAAGAAAATTAAGAAAGAAAGAAAGAAAGAAAGAAAGAGAAAGAAAGAAAGAAAGAAAAAGAAAGAAAGAAAGAAAAGCCAGCAAGCTAGGGGTACCTGGGTGGCTCAGTTGGCTAAGCGTCTGACTCTTGATTTTGGCTCAGATCATAATCTCAGGGTCATGGGATTCAGCCCTGCATNCAGCAAGCTAGGGATACCTGGGTGGCTCAGTTGGCTAAGCGTCTGACTCTTGATTTTGGCTCAGATCATAATCTCAGGGTCATGGGATTCAGCCCTGCATCAGGCTCCATGCTCAACGTGGAGTCTGTTTGAAATGCTCTCTCTCTTTCTCCCTCTGCCCCTCCCCCTGCTCATGACTCCCTCTCTCTTTCTAAATAAATGAATAAAATCTTTTTAAAAAAGAGAAAAAAGAAAGCTAGAATGACTAACTACATTAGTATTATAAAAGTAGACTTCAGAGCAAAGAATATAACCAGGAATAAAAATAATGACAAAGATAATGATTATTTATCTTCAGTGATAATTCACAATTCATCTTAAATGATATTCATGATTAAAAAAAAAAAAGTGGTACCAGCAATTTGCCAAGAGGACATAATAATTCCAAATGTTTATGCCCCTAATAATAGCTTGAAAATGCACGAAGCAAAATGTGATAGACCTGGATGGCAAAGAGACAAATCCACGATATTTAACGTTCCCGCCCCACAAATAAGTAATAGAAAAAAACAGAAAAGGGATGTCTGGGTGGCTCAGTCATTTAAGTGTCTGCCTTCAGCTCAGGTCATGATCTCCGGGTCCTGGGAACAAGCCCCGCATCAGGCTCCTGATCAGTGGAGAGCCTGCTTCTCTCTCTCTTCCTCTGCCCCTCCCCACCACTCGTTCTCTCTCTCTCTCTCTCTCAAATAAATAAATAAAATCTTAAAAAAAAAAAAAGGAAAAAGAAAATAAGGATATAGAGTGTAAAGAAGGATACAGAGTGAAAATAAGGATATAGAGTGTAAAGAAGAAAGAATACCAATTCAATACAATCTCTTCCAGAAAACCGAAAAGGGAATATTTCTTAATTCATTCTAGATCCCTTACAGAGTAAATAAAATACTAAATGTCTAAGGATTCCTTTATAGAGGAATCAACTGTTGATGGACATTTGTATTATTTCCAGTTTTTGACTAATACAAATAAAGATCTTATGAACATCTGTATGTAAATCTTTATTTGAACACATACTTTCACTTCCCCTGGATAACTACCTAGGAATACAATGGCTAGGTCACACTGTAAATATATGTCCTGCAAAATATCCAAACAATGAAATCCCACTTAATAACAAAAAGGAATGAACTACTGATACACACAACACGGACAAATCTCAAAATAATTATCTTGAGATATAGAAGGCAGACAAAATGAACACATACTATACAATTCTATTTACACAAAATTCTAGAAAATTCAAACTAATCTACGGTGATAAAAAGCATATAAGCATTTGCTTGGAGATGGGAAAAGGAGGAGGGATTACAAAGGACCATATGGAAACTTTTGGAGCTGTTGGATTGTTCATTGCCTTGTTGTGGTGACAGCTTCATGGATGTCTGTGTGTCAAAACTTACCAAATTCTAAATCTTAACTTTGTGAAGTTTATTGTGTCAAATATAACTTAATGAAGATTTTTTCTAAATCCTTAACATCCGAACTCAAGACCCTTCATCTCCATTAATTCTTACACAGGTACACAACTAGCCCTATGGACAGAGATCATGATACTTTCCTCAAAACTACATTGGAAAATTCGCCAAGAATTTATTCAACATGTTCTAACTTTATCATCCATTCATTCTTCCAACCAATATTTATTCAGACCCTAAAACGTAGAATAGTGCTGAGCTAGATGCTAAGACTGATACAAATGAATTAGATAGGATGTTTTCCAGCAATCTCTTTTTTTTTTAAAGATTTCTTTGTTTTGAGAGAGACTGCATGCACATGTGTGCACAAGCAGCAGGGAGGGACGAGGGGAGAGGGAGACAGAGAATCTCCAGTGGACTCCCCACTGAGCACAGAGGCCAATACGGGGCTCAATCTCACGACCGTGAGATCATGACCTGAGCCAAAACCCAGAGCTGGACGCTTAACTGACTGAGCCACCTAGGCAGCCCCAACAATCACATTGAAAATATTTAGTAAAATGTTTACTCACAATAGTTAACATTGATCTTTCTCATTTTCTGATACCTCATTTATAGACCTGTACACACAAGCACACACATAGACTAGTCCGTCTCTCTACAAAACTGATGTAGTATTTTACTCTATTTTTTAAATATAATTGATCACCAGGTTGGTAGGAAATTTCAACATTACTATGTGTGTTATGAACACATGTGGTGGGAGTTTTACCATCTACCCATACATTCTGACAGACAAAGCTTACAGTAGCATGCCTTTAGCCACCACGTAGTTGTGTCATCCGTGAATATCTGCTAGGGCTTATGTACAGTTCCTTAAAAATCACACTGTTTTCTAAGGAAAATATCAACATTTGGAATAGTTAGGATGAAGACTGGGTAACAGTAGAACAGGATTTATTATAGTTGCCACGTTACCCACCATCCCTATACAATGAAAATAATCTGCTTTGTAAAGAGAAAGCCACAAAAATGTAAGCCTTTCTTTTTTCCTTCCATCCTTCTTTCCTTCTTGAATAGTTCAGTCTAAGAGCCTTAGGTGGAGCCAAACAAAGTAGACTTCCGTGAGTATGGCAGATGGTGGGGAAGGAGCTGCGGCCTGGTCCAGAATGTAAGAGCCTGAAGAAGGTCACAAGGGAGTCTAAATGGGGGTAAGAGGACAATGACCCACTGCAGGGTATAGAACCTCAGCAGGGTAAGAATAGTGTCCACATGGTGGCAGTGGGTGGCAGCAGTAATGGTAGATTAATTACATACAGCAGAAATTAATCTAGTAAGTAGGCTTCTTATTGTTGGAGAAGAGAGTCACAAATATAAAAAGAAAACTAAAATGAACCTATGATGTTGGATTGGAATTGAAAATACCTTTGTGAACTCATGTTTTCAACATAGGTAGGTAGGTAGGTAGGCAGGCAGACAAACGGATGATACAAAAATATAGAGGAGTGTGTGTACGCGTGTGTGTGTGCGTGTGTGTGTGTGTGTATGTGCATGCATGTACTTCCTAGTTCTCTCCACTGAGGGCCTAGGAGCAGTGATACACCAATTGCAAAGAACACACACAGACCCAGATCTTGGTTTCTAAAAAAACTGTTCTTCACTAAAAGAAACCAAAGTTCCTTGAAGAAATGATGAATTCTAATACAGGTGCAAAGGGAATACAAACCTGGAATATGCTGTGCCAGGAAAAAAAAAAAAAAAGGATGTACTCAGGGGTGGCTGGGTGGCTCAGTCAGCTAAGCATCTGACTTCAGCTTGGGTCATGATCTCAGGATCCTGAGATCGAGTCCCTTGACAGGCTCCACACTCAGCGGGGAATCTCCTTGTCCCTCCTCTCCCTCTGTCCCTACCCACGCTCCCGTTTGTGCCTCTCCCTCTCTCTCTCAAATAAATAAATAAAATCTTAAAAAAAAAAAAGATGTACTCAAAGAGTGAGGAAAATACATCAAATGAAAACAGAAGCCAACTTGAAAACGTTCCCACAGCCAAACCTGAAATAACGTTGAGTATCAAAATAAATTACTATAGTAACAGGGGCACCTGGGTGCCCCAGTCGGTTGAGCATCCGACTCTTGATTTTGGCTCAGGTCGTGATCTCAGGGTCGTGGGATGGAGCCCCATGTCGGGCTGTGTGCTCAGAGCAGAGGCTGCTGGAGATTCTCTCTCTCCTTCTCCCTTTACCCCAACCCCCACTCTCAATAAATAAGTAAATAAAATCTTTTTAAATAAATAAACAAACAAACAAACTGACAGATTATAACCCATTGGATCACACAGGAATCCGTGAGTCCACATTGATACAAATAAATAAATGAGGAAGAGAAGAAAACTTCTCTTTACAGTAGAAGGTTAACTGATGAATACAGAAGAGGTGATGGAATGGGATAATAACCAGCATCATATTAATAATTCCGCCAACAAACATCAATGTATGTTAAAACTGAGGGGTGAAATTTAATGAGAAATGAAATATTTACATAATCTAAAAACACCCCCCACACAAAATACCTCAGATTGCAAAGTCAAAACGGGCAACTTCACAGAGGAGAAACTTGGCAGACACCACTCTAAGAAAGTGTTCACAGTTACCCTCACAAGCAATGAGGCAAATGAAAACTGACACCACTTGACAGGATGCAAGGATACAACATCACTTCTTTAACCTTCCTTCAAAAAATATATAACCTGAATCTTCGTGAGACAACATCAGACAAATCAAAATTGGGGAACATTACAAAGTAAATGGCTAAAATCTTTTAAAATGCCAAGATCATAAGAGTCAAGCAAAGACTGAGAAACTGTTTCAGACTAAATGCACTAAATGCAATGTGTGGCCCTGGATGGAATCCTTTTGTTATAAAAGATTATGAGGCAGTTATAAAAGATATTAGACAGTTCAAGGTATTGAAACTTAAATGGGATGTGTGAGTTAGATGGTAGTAATATGTCAGTGTTAACTTATTTTGATGGTTGCACTACGGTTATAAAGAATGTTCTCATTTGTAGAAAATACACTCTCATTTATTTGGATCATCTTCCTAATTTACTCTCAAATGGGTAGGGGGGGAGAAGCTCTTTATACTATTTCTACAATGGTTCTATAAATTTGAAAATATTTTAAAGGAAAAAGACATAAAATGCTCAAAATATAAAAGCAGGAAGTACTGGAAGAAAGTAGCAGTATCCCATTCTCTTCCACAAGGCAGCCTGTTCAAAACCTTATTCTACAGAGATAAAGGTCAATCCAGTGACATTAATACAGCGTTTAATCATGTATTCATGACAAACACACAAAAGGAAAAAACACTGCCCTTTTTGCCAACTGATGTATTTCACAATGCGGTCAACAGCTGCTTCACAGTAATACTCCACACGGTAGCAGTTTTGTAGGGACTGAGCCTTCAGTAACTAACAAAGTTATTTCCATTGTTATCAGAAATACACTACAGAGAATAACTACACAATCCTGCTGACCTCATAGAAGGCCCCTCAGGCAAATTAACTTTCCAGATAACCTTATCATATGCTTATCATTTTTAATTGTCAAAAACAATTTTTTTAATGTAACCATTTTGGATAGGAATATATGTCTTTGACGTATTACTCACTTCCCTAGTTTCTGAAGATGTGTACCATGAAAATAATGGTACATTTTCTTCAAGATCAAGGATCATTATGAACATCAGCAAGATCCTGAGGCTTACAGAAGCGACTGCCCTTATCATATATAGTCCTATGTCATAATACTTTTAAGATTACTGTCAGCTTTTAATTTTTTTTCTGCCTTTCCTCTCTCTATAAGGCTTTCATATGATATTTCTCAGGGCTTTCAATGTGCCTGCCAGTAGCATCACTAAATTACAGCATTTACTCAACCATGGACCTGAAGACTAAGTCATCATAATTTGTAGAACGGCACACAAAATAAAAGTAAGCAGTTTCTGAATGAGGCCTATGGATTCTTCCTATGCATAAAATATAGACCTTTGTAGGTATGAGATGTTTTTGCAGCTTAGTAGGTTTTTATGCTCACTTTTTTTTTTAAATAGGTTCCATGCCCAGCATGGAGCTCAACATGGGGCCTGAATTCATGACCCTGAGATCAAGACTTGAGCTGAGATCATGAGTCGGACACTTATCAGACTGAGCCACCCAGGCGCCCCTTTTTATGCTTACTTTTAGATTATTTCTTGGCTGTTAGAAACTGACACTACCAAATAGATGAGACACTACTATATTTCAATTTTCAAGGAGCACATTTTTCTCAAAAAGTGGGTTGGAATTCATATATCCAAGCATAGGAAATAAGACTTTGTGTTTAAAGAGGCAGGGGGAGCCAAAAAGTCCATCCACTGGACCCCAACACTTGGGAAATTCTTCTGGTATTGAGATACAACATAAAATTATAGTCCTTTGCTATGAGACCAGTCACACTTGGTCTATAGTAATATTATGAAGGGTATTTCTTTGTGGCTCAATTTTCAAAGTTATCCTAAAGACAAAGCACAGAAGAGTTAATTATAATAACACGGCAAACTGTAATTTTCTTTTAAACTTGATAATGTAAGAATAAGATAAGTAACAAAAACATAGAGGTAGAGGGAGGGAGAAAAGGTGGCATATACTGTAAATGTGCTAAATTCCTCATCTTTCATTGTCCAAAGCCAAGAGTCATCATCTAAAGTTTATTAATCAAGTAACAGAAACAAAGTATATTATTTCAAGTTTTCATAGTAACCATCACAGAGGAAAACAAAGTGCTAAGGAGTGAGACTGGGGCAGTGTTGGGTAAGGTAGAACAGGAACTTTGATTTTAGAGTTTGTTTAAAAAAAATAGTATGCAGGCTACCTTTCAGTTTTTTCAAAGGCGTGGAGGAAAGGGTGGTAGAGAAAGAAAAGGAAAGAGAGAATCATTTCCTCCAGGAAGTTTCCCATGACCACCCTGGTGTGTTCCCAGAGAAGCAAGCATGGCACACTATCAGAGCATTTATTACAAGGTACTGTGTTTCTGTGCCCAGTCCTCTGACCAACCCAAAGACTAAAATCTTGAAGGCTGGGATCGTACCTTACTTTTGTATTGCCAGCATGTAACTAGTACAGTAACCAGTGTAAGAATAATAAACAGCTGCTGAATGAATGAACAACATATAAATGATGATCACAGTGAATCAAACGGATAATTCCAATTCTTCATTTGGAAACAGCATTAAAAAAAGGAAAACAAAAACCCCAGAATCGTAAAATGAACACCAACATTTATAGTTGTGTCATGCTAACTGATCTCACCAAAAAATTCATTTTGAAAAGCAACTTTTGATGAATTCCCAGGAAAGGTTTACAGAAATTTAAAAGGCAAAACAAACAAAGAAAAAAAAGACCAAACACCTTGCCTTTTCCATTTGCTTTCTATCAGAGGCCCCTTTTCGCCACCTCCTATGAGTAGTCTAAACTCAGTATCAAACACGGGCTGCCTCACAGATGCCAGCACACACTGTGCCGGTCCAGAATATTTTTCAGAGTGGTGAATTTATTTATGTATAAACAACGTTTCAAGTCTATTCAAGTGGCTCCACAGAGTAATTCCACATGACAACTTTTTTCTACCATCAGAATCTACTTATATTAAAAAGAAAACCATAGTTTAAAAACAAGCACTTAGAAGTCATGGTTTCCAAGGCTACAGGGGACAGCTTAATGTTTGAAGCACCAAAACTGGAATGCCTAGCACATTTTGAATAAGTATATTTTTTCTTTGAGCAATGACAAAACTTTCTTTTTCTGCATGCTCTATAAAAAGATTGTATAATAATAGTTTATCACATAAGTAATCACTAAGTTAGACATTCATTTTTAGCCTTGAAAACACAACATCTGAAGTTAGCTATTTCAACAGTTTTGCTGTTTAGCTCCAAAGTTTGAAGAAGTGCTACGATTAGCACTTTGATCCTTTGATCTCTCTCTCTCTCTCTCTCTCTCTCACACACACACACACACACACACACAAAACCATGATGGAATTGTGATGAGGTCTAAAAACTTTAAAAAGACTTTCATTAAGCATGTAAATTGTACTGAAGCAATGTATTCCGTTAAAAACAGCGCAGAGCAGAAGAGGCCTCAAGTTTCTGGAGGGTGCCAAGAAAGTGTTGTACAACCTTGGACAAGTTATGAAACCTTGCTAAGCCTCAATTTCCTCCTTTGCCTATTGTGCCAGGTTGTTGAAAGGATTAAATAGGATAATAAAATATGTACAACACCTAGCAACATATTTGCAGCGAATGGGCATTCAAAAAAAGAAAAAAAGGAGCTAGCATTGAAGAGATAAGAAGGCATCTATACAAAAAGATTATAATGAGGAAAAAAAAGATAATAATGCAAAGTTAATTAAAGTAAGAGTCTGGCCACAGAATGCTTCTTAAGTGCAGTCAAGGTACAGGAAATGAAGTGAGGTCCAAGAAGGCTTCCTAGACCAGAAGAATGTGATCTACATCTGGAAGAATGTATTTAACATGTCAGGCAAGCATTCCCTACCTTTTTGCATGCTGTTACCCAGTGTAATCTTCTGTTCCTTATACTGCCTGGCAAACTCCCATTTATTCCTCATTAATTTAACACCTACCATGTGCTAGGGAATAGACTAAATACCAGGGGCTATAACAGTGGGCAAGATAAATTAAATTCCCTGTCCCCACAAAAGGTTACAATCCACTGGACGAAACAGAGTAATTAAACAGGCAATTACAAAACACCATGTAAAGTTTTATAATTGAAGAGAGAAAGGTGCAGGGGCGCCTGGCTGGCTCAGTTGGTACAGCATAAGACTCTTGATCTCAGGGTCATGAGTTTGAGCCCCATGTTGGGCATGGAACCTGCTTAAAACACACACACACAGAGTAAGTGTGTGGCTCACAACAAGATGGCAAGGTGAAGCTTCCTTTCTCTCCTCCCCTAACATACTTCCCAAAATGAAGATACCACTGAGAATGCTGAGGCCAAGATTTAGATTTAAGGTTAGAAGGAGGCTCCCTTACGCTTAACCTACCTGCTTTCACCCAGCCTTCTTCCAGAGAGCCACCCTGCTTGTACTTTTCCTTTGTACCTGTTCATAAAGCAGCGCACTGATTTTCATTTTGCTATTGTTTCTTTTGTGCAGAGCTCCCACTGGAACTGATAAAGAGGAATGACTGACAGAGTAGCATAAGACCCTCCTAATAGCAGATTCTCAATAAAGATTTGTTGCTAGTGACATTCTATTTCAAATTATTGACTAGCATTCTTTTCTTAGGTTATCAGATTACTAGACCCTGTACCTAATTCTTCCCAAAATTCTCTAAGTTTATCACACAGCATGCTCCATGGTTTATATTCTAATTCCTGTTAGTTTCTACACACATTCTCACAATTACATAATCATAACCGTTTGATCATCAAGACTGCTAGAAAACCCATAAACCCAATCTACTAACAACAAAAGCATCAGACATTTCAACAGAAGGACTTTCTACAAAGCACCTGACCAGCAATCCTTAAAACTATCAAAGTCATCAACAACAAGAAAAGTCTGAGAAACTCTAACAGTGAAGAGGACCCTAAGGCAACATGATGATTCAGGGTAATACGGTATCCAGAATGGGATCCTAGAAGACGACATCTGAATCAAGTACAAACTCTAGTTAATGTTAATATATTAATATTGGTTCACTAATCATAACAAATGTACCACTGTGAGATAACAGAAAATATATATATTTATCTTTGCCCCCAGTTCCTGGCACAGAGCTCCAAAGACCCTTGTAATTTTTTTAAAGATTTTATTTATTTATTTAACAAAGAGAGAGAGAGCAAATGCAGGGGGGGCAGGAGAGGGAGAAGCAGGCTCCCCACTGAGCAGGGAGCCCAATGTGGGGCTCGATCCCAGGACCCCAGGATCATGACCTCAGCTGAAGGCAGATGCTTAACTAATGGAGCCACCCAGGCATGCTGACCCTTGTAATCTCTTAAATCATAAAAAAGCTAGGAGCACTCCAGTCCTAACACACAGTTCCTAAATTCCCTGTAATTTCCTGGATGTAGCAGTGTCTTTGTTCAAATGAGATGACTCTTGGTGGGCTCCTAAATGGGGGCTAATCATCAGAAAGACCAAGCCATGATTAGAAGCTTGAAATTTTCAACCCTGTCCCCCATTCAACAGAGAGGGGAAAGAGGCTGGGAATGAAGTTAATAACTGATCACACCTACGTGACAAAGCCTCCATAAAAATCCCAGTAACATGAGGCCCAGAGAGCTTCTGGGTTGCTGAATACATAAAGGTGCTGGGAAAGTGGCACACCAGGAGAGGGCCTGGAAGCTTCACAGCCCTTCCCACCTACTTTGCTTTACACATCCATTCCATCTGAAAGTTCATCTGTATCTTTTATCATATCCTTTCATAATAAACTGGTAAATAGTAAGTACACTGTTTTCCTGAGTTCCATGAACCACTCTAGCAAATCGATCAAACCTGAAGAGGGGGTTGTAGAAACCTCTGATTTATAGCTGGTGGGTCAGAAGCACAGGTGACACCCTGGACTTGAGACTGGCATCTGAATTGGGGTGGAAGCAGTCTTGGAGGACTGAGCCCTTAACCTGTGGGATCTGACGCCATCTCCAAACAGATAGCATCAGAATGGAGCCAAACTGTAGGACGCCCAGAAGGTCTTGCAGAATTGCTTGGTGTGTGAAAACCCCGCACACATCTGGCGTCAGAAGTGTTGCGAGTGAGGCAGTGGTATGAGCGTGAAGGAGAAACAGGAGGAGGACCAAGTTTTTCCTACTCGACCTTACAAATGAAAGATATTGAGCAGGGGAAACTGGGTACAGGGTAAATGGGAACTCTCTTTACTAGCTTACCATGTTTCTGAAAAACACTCTGTATTGTAATAACATAACCCATTTAAAAAAAAATAAAAACCTAATAAAGAACAGCTGATTCCTCATAACATCAGATTCAGGATGTTTTAACACCATTGTAAAAAGCCAATACCTAAAACAGTAGTAGAAATTAGTCAACAAAACCTGAAAAAATAGTCCTTTTATTTAAACAAAGAATATATTTTCAAAAAAATTCTGCCAGATTGTAATCAAGCCTAACAAAAACACAACCTTGCAAGATCAACAAACCTGTTTTTGCCACTGACTTCTTTCCCAGGGGATTTAGTTGACAAGATGCTCTTTTAAAATATCAACTTAATCCTCCTCCACACACTTTCGAGATGACGTCATAGTTCTAGCTTGCAGATCCTGAAAACTGAGCAAAATGGGCTACCTCGAATTCTAAGACTGAGAAAAAGGAGGACATCTGGAAAGATGTTTCGTGCCAAGTATGCCACAGTAAGAATAAGTAGAGGAGCCCAAGTGGTCTCCTCCTCTTCAGAAGCTCAACAACGACTTACACCATTTTTTTGACACCAAAGATTTACCAATTTTCATGATTCATTATCTCTTTATACACATACATATACCCACACTTATCCAAACTCTAAGTTCCATGAAAGCAATAACTACTTCCTACTTTTTCTCATGTGCCTCACATGTGAAATTCTGTAGAATGGTGAACTGTCAGCAGATTGAAATGGAAATAACCAGTTCAATTATAGACATTTTTTAATTGAGATGAAATTCACATAATACACAACCATTTAAAGTGTACAATTTAGTGGCACTTAGTGCATTCTCACAATGTTGTACAACCACCACATAATCAGACTCTTACCTTAGTGATAACTAAATTCAACTATCACCCTCCTGCCCCTTCTTCCAATAGCTAAAAAATATCAATTCCCTTCCTCCTTGACTATGTTTTTATATCTATCTACATATATATGTTGATTTTCTCCTTATATCATTCTGCAATTAAATTAGTTTGCAGTGGTGAAGACAGAAGGTAGACATCCACTTCTGTGATAGGGAGCTTGCCTTTTCCTCCAAAGGAACATTTCCACAGGTGCCCACCTCTATTGCTAAAAATACCTTCTTATACTCCGTCAGTATCTGCCTTCCTTTGGCTCCCACAGGACTCACATGATGCCACCTCCAGTATTCATAAGCTATGACTATCAGGCCAATTATTTAAAGCTTCAGCTTCCTCATCTGTAAAAATGGGGATAATAATACCTGCTGTTACAGGGGGCTGTTGTGAGAAATAAATAAGATTATGCATGGCTCCAGTGGGGCCCCAGTGTTTTCTCCTATACCCTGCACACACTCAGCTTGGAGATGAAGTAGATGTCTTCCGTGCAACTCACGGCTGCCTTCCAGATCACTCTCCTCTCTGTGCTCTAAAAACCCTCCATCCCTTTAACACACATACTGATTATGCCACTCTCCCTTCTTACTGCTGCTATCTGTAAAGTCCTCCTATTCCAGCTCAGTAATTGAAGATTTGAGCATCCGACTCACCACCTCCTTCTCCACCACTGCTCCTGCCATTCTCCTTGATAAGTTCCACACTCGTATAGAAGATGCATCCAATACTCAACCTCTTAGGTTCTTGACCTCTACCCAGTTCAGCCCCTTCTTCTCTTACTTTAAATCACAATTAATAACTGCAGCAGCTTTAAAAACCTCAATTTCAAGCAGCCCAAGCACCCCAAGCAGCACAATCACCATCCATACTTCCAGACCACTTCTCTCCAACAATTCATTCTCACCATCAGAACTTCTAATCCATTGATCCTAGCACTTTTTCACTGACTGTCACTTCCTGCATGTCCTCACTTCGCCCCTTTATCCAGCTTACACATCATTATCAATCACTCCTACGGTTCATTCTTCCTCCCCTTGAACTCACCTGGCAAAACCCTATTTCCTGGTTAACTTTAAGTCATTGCCTTCTCCACCTCTGTACACAAGTGGCTGAATAAAGCTAAAGAAATTACACTCAAGTATGCTGAATGGTCTCCCTTAAATTTGTAACCAAAGTGTGGTCTCTGGTCCAGAAGCATCAGGTTCAATTGAAAGAGCTACAAATGCAAATTCATCTCAGGCCTAGTGAATCAGGACCTCTGGGGGTGGGGCACAGCCATTAGTGTTTACCAATCCCTCAGGCTGATTCCGAGGCAGGCTGAAGTTTGACAACTATGAGGCCTAATTCACTCTCTCCTTTTCCAAAATGTCTATTTTAAACCCTTCTCTTTTCCTTTCAAACGTTATACATTCCTTCCACCTTCCTGACACCTGGCTGATGATCCTACTGAAAAACAGATCAGAGGACAACTTATTCATTCTCCCATCGCCAAATTTACCAAGCATTTCTACATCTGTAATCAAAAACTCTGCCTTCTCAGAGGCACGGCCTTTCCTCCTAAGGCCAAGCATCCACTGGTACACTGAATTCCATAGTCCTTCACTTATCAAAGGTTTTTGAGCCTATCATCCCCTCTCCTTCTTATGCATCCACAAATTTTCTTTCAGCCCATGAATACACTACCTCCTATCTCAAAACAAAAACAACTTCCCTGGACCCCTTATCTCCCTCCAGCTTTGGTACCATTTCCCCGCTCCTCTGTACAGAAAAACTTCACAAGAACAGTCTGTATTTCTTGTCTTCATTTCCTCACGTCCACTCTCTCCTTCACCTATTCCCATAACACCATCAAAATATATATGTCACCAGTGAGCTCCACTTTGCTAAAGTCAGCATTTAATTCTCAGCCCTCATCTCACCAAGCCAATCAACAAGCACTTGTTTCAGCTGAGCACAACCCTGAACAGACTTGATTTACTTTAACTCTGGGACACCACACTGTCCTAGATTTCCCCCAATCTCATTAGCTGCCCATTCTCTGCTCTGTCCTCTTCTTCCTAAATGTTGAAGAACCTTGAGCAAAATCCAGAAGGTAGAAGCCATCCTTCCAGCAACAGTGACAGGCTCTCTCCAGTATGAGTGTTTGAGGTAGCCAGCATCCTCATACAGGTGTCTGGGGGGTGTGGGATGGCTATGTCACCAGCAGCAGTTTGTGACAGCAGGACCATAGGTTTGGTGGGTTGACTTTGAAGCCTAGTGGTAGTGTGACTCTGAAGCCTAGCAGCAGCTTCCCAACTTCTACTCCTCCAGCCTGCTAATGATTCTATAAACACCCAGTTCTCTGTATTAAATCTCTCTCTGATGGGGCATCTGGGTGGCTCAGTCAGTTAGGCATCCAGTCTTGATTTTGGCTCAGGTCACGATCTCTGGGTCATGAGATCCAGCCGCGCCCCCCCACCCCCGGTCAGGCTCCATGCCTGCTTGAGATTCTCTCCCTCCCCCTTCCTCTGCCCCTCCCATGCCTGCTAGCGCACTCTCGCGTGTTCTCTCTCACGTGTGTGTGCTCTCTCTCTGTAAAAAACTAACTAAATAATTTTAAAAAGAAAACAAAAAAATAAAAAAAAATAAATCTCTGATGAAAATATCTAGAGTGGTTAATGTTTTCTACCCTGAACCTTGACTGACAGAATTCCCAAATTCACATCTCTGGCACCAATTGACCCCAAAATAAAAACTGCATATCCAACTGCCTCTCAGCACCTTCCCCTTCATAACTAATACCTATCTCAAAACTCACATGTCTCCAATATATTCTTGATTCACCATTGCCCCCTTCTTCCCCTCCCAGGAATATCACAGCATTTATTTTTATAAATACCATTACAATTCACCCAGTTGCTCAGATTAATTATCTAGAAGTTATCCTTAACTCCATTTTCCCTCACACACCCACACCTAATCCATTAGCAAGTCTGGTTAGCTCTAACTTCAAAGTATGTCCAGAATTCTACCACTTTTCTTAATTTACCTCAACTGCTACCAGAACAGCCTAAGTTACTCTCACCTCTTACTTAGAAACAACAATGGTCTCTCAACAAATCTCTCTCCTGCCACTTTCCCTTCCTCCAGTGTCTTCTCCATGCCAGAATCACTTTCTTCAAATAAAAATCAGATCACATAACTCCCTGGCTCAAAACCATCCAATATCTTCCCATCCCACTTGGGAAAAATCTAAAACTGTACACAATCTGGCTTCTGCCAGCTTTGCTCACTATGCTCAAACTAGACTAACCACTTAGCTGTTCTTGCAACAAACCAAGCTCTCTCCCACCCCAGGGCTTTTATAACTGCTAACTGTGCTCTCTAGAATGTTCTTCCTAGAGATACCCACACAGGTTGCTGCCTCCTCTTTCTCAAGGCTTTGTTCAAATATTTTCTTCTCAGTGAGGTCTTCTCTGATCACTATCTAAAATAACTCATCCTGGGGTGCCTGGGTAGCTCAGTCAGTTGAGCACCCAACTCTTGGTTTCAGCTCAGGTCGTGATTTCATGGGTGGTGGGATCGAGCCCATGTCAGGCTCTGCACTCAGCAGGGAGTCTGCCTGATGATTTTCTCCCTCTGCCCCTCCCCACATTTGTGCACACAGGCGTGCGCGTGTTCTCTCTCAAATAAATCTTAAAATAATAAAATAAATCATCTTACCACCCTCGTTATTCTAGATCCCCCTTAGCATTATCATTATTTTACCCACAAGAAAAGTATACCTACATACTTACTGTATAGAATGTGGGTGGGAGCATGAGAGAAAGGAAAGGAAATCTGTCTGTCTGGCTCTTTCACAATCCAACCTTATCCAAGTCAAGGTCCCTTCCTAGATCTGTTTCTTCATTACCAAAATAGGGATAACAAAGCATAACATCAATCACATAAATTTGCTTTGAGGATTAAATGAGATAAAGCATGTAAAGGCTTTACCTGACAGTACATGTTCAACAAATGTGTCTATTTTACTATTATTACCCAATATATTACTATCATTACCCAAATAACTCTTTGCCAAATTATTTCTAAGGTAGCAACTATATTCCCAAAGTCCTCTCTTCTCTTCTATTCCTAGGGTGCCTGGGTGGCTCGGTTGGTTAAGCATCGAACTCTTCATTTCGGCTCAGGTCATGATCTCAGAGTCGTGAGATCAAGCCCAGTGTCGAGCCCTGTGCTGGGCACGGAGCCTGCTTGGGATTCTTTCCCCTCCTCTCCCTCTGCCCCTCACCCCCGGCCCGGCTCACGCACATGCGCACTCTCAATAAATAAATAAATAAATAACAATACAATAAACAAATAAATATCTTCTATTCCAAGTTTTCATATGACTGTTTTAAAACCCCTCATCACCCTTGGCATCACCCTTGGGGGTGTTGATGGAGTCAGCGTGCACCATGGCAGGGAAGGGAGGGACGTCGGGGAGGGTTGTCGATCCGTGAGGGTTGGGGATGAGAGACCAAGATGGCGACTGAGACACCCGCAGGGATGTGGAGACTGACATGGGATGAGAAGGAAGGCTCTGGATCTTCCTAGTCAAAGTAAACAGGGACTCAAACTAAACAGAACATTCCAAATATGATTTAATGAACATAAAGTCCATGAAGACTTGATATGGACACTGTATTTTAATTAATGCAACATAAGATCATCTTAGCTCCTTTCTGAAAGCTGTTGACTCCATTTCTTGGCTTACATTGAGGTTTTTTTATAAATTTAAATCTCCAGGTGTTTAAATCTCCCTCTAAACTGCTTAATTTTTTTCCCCTAAATCACAGAGAGAGAGAGAGAGAGAGAGAGAGAGAGAGCACAAGGAGGGGGAGTGGCAGGCAGAGGGAAAAGCTCCCAGCTGAGCAAGGAGCTCGATGTGGGACTCGACTCCAGGACCTTAGGGTCATGACCTGAGCCAAAGGCAGTCACTTAATCAACTAAGCCACCCAGGCGTCCCTCCCCATAAACAGTTTAAAGCCAGTTCTACTCCAAGGTTCTTATCTGACTCTGTCACTTGAATCAAAGAATCTGTGAGATGGAAAAGTAAGTGCTACTGTGGAAAACTCATTTTACCTCCATGACGTCAGTGTGCTTCTTGTAGAGAACTTAAGGGATGGGAGCTTGAAAAGAGAGAGGGATGCCAACTAAGGAAAAACCATTGTCTAATCACTTTATGCTTACCATATCGAGAGAAAAGAAGTAAAGGGAACTATGTGCTCAAAGATTATGGAGCCACTCTTCAAAGGCAAACCTATATAGACTTTGGTTAACACTTCCAGCCTGGAAAGATACAGAGATAAGGAGTATGCTAAGCATACTTTAGATGGCTCTAGGGAAGCCTCTTATGAAAGCCTCCATTGTGCAAGTGCCGCAAGACTCTTTAAGAAATGCCTGGCCCATTTTATACTCAGGTTTACCACCAAAGCAATTTTACTGGAAGGGGTATGGGTACTGTTAGGCAGTTTCAAAGAGAGAAAGAAATGTCACAGGGAATTCTCCCATGAGATGGAGAAATATATTAGAAAGGCCTTTGCCATTGGACATACCTGGACTCTGAAAACATACTAGCTCAATTTTTCCAAGTTGCAGTTTGCTTCCCAGTAAAATAGAATTATAATAGTAGCAAGGCGATTGTAAATATTATAAAAATATGTATACTAAGTTTTTAGCATTTAAATGCCTTTCATGTTTTAGATACTCAGATATTATTTTCCTTCCCTACCACCTGTGTAGGTGTACAAAGGGATGAGATTCTGGCTTACTCCTGCAATACCAATAAAATATTCAGAGATTATTAATTCCTCAATGAATGTAAGACCCCTTGCTTGCTGTATCCGTTAATCTGTCCTTGTAGAATATAAGTCTCCAAATTAAGACTCTGGCTTCTTATGTTTAATAGAGTACTTCCAGTCATGGAATGAACTATCGGAANGCTTGTAGAAGTCTCCAAATTAAGACTCTGGCTTCTTATGTTTAATAGAGTACTTCCAGTCATGGAATGAACTATCGGAATGAGGCTATTATTATTACAATGTCCACACTCCTCAATAGATAAACAGGTTGAGTTTCAGATTCTCTTCCAAGGTAAAATGTTCCACTCTTACAATAAAGGTTACTTCAAGGGCCAGGTGATATCCTGATAAGCATAATGTATTAATTCTCCTAAAATCTCTGATAAATTCTCTTAATAAAACAGCATGTAAAAATCAGTTATGGGTGGGGTATGTGTTTAATGGTAACTGGTTATTTTTATTGGCAGAGACATCACGGTGAAATCACTAAACCTTGGAAAGCTGCCTTGGAACTTGCCTGGCACCAGTGTGAATGCAGAAGTTACAAGGCAGCCATGTGGGGTGTGACGGTAAAGCCATCATTTGCAGTGAACATCTTAAACAAAGCAGTCTTAATAAAGTAGCCTGTGAATTCAAGCCAGAACTGAAAGACAGGGGCAGGGACAGAGAACATCTCTTAGGCAGAAGACTACTTAATATACTTACTTGCCCTCAAAGGATACACTTTGCCTCTTTACACTGATTTTATACACTTATTTAATCATTCCGACATCTAAAAATTAACTATTGCTCCAAGCCAGGAATTCTGAACACCATTTTGGAGAGGGCTCATTTAATTTACCCACTATGTTCCTACTCCCTGCTGCACATTCAGTACACTAGAGAAAACAGACTTAGCAGCATGAAATGCCTACAAAAGGTCCCAGTTAAAGACAGTCACATCTACTGGTTAACTCATTTAATAAACAGGAGTTAATTTACCCTATGATACCTTTCCATGACTTTCATTAGCAAATGCTTTGTCTAAAATTAAGTACTCAGATATTTTGTATTAAAAATACACTATAATTGGGGGAGAATATATCCAAGGTTAGTATTATCTGTGGAAAGGTGATTAAAAATCTATCATTTTAGGGGCACCTGGGTGACTCAGTCCGTTAAGCATCTGACTCTTGATCTCAGCTCCGGTCTTTATCTCAAGGTTGTGAGCTCAAGCCCCACACTGGGCTCCACGCTGAGGATGGAGGCCACTTGAAGACATTTAAAAAAACTTTTTTTTCAATCTATAACTTAAAAAATTCCTCCAAAAATCTACCTATTCTTCAGTTATTATCCAACCAGATTGTATTTCATCCAGTTATTTATTAATTTAACCATTCATTCATTTAACAAATATTTACTGAGAATGTACTCTAAGTCAGATTTGTGGTATACCCTGGGGACAATATTGTAAACTAGATCCAAATTCACTAAACTTGTATATTTAAGTTCTCCATTCTTATTCTAACATTTTAAAGGCAAAAATTATCTCAAATAGCTTATTTTAGCTTATACGGTAGAAAAATTCTTCAACATCAGAAAGCATCCTGTCCAAGAATATTTCTAACTGAAGTACTAGAGTGATTTCTGGGCTTAATTAGAAAATGTGCTGTAAATTACTAAAATGATCGAGTGAAGTATAAAATAAAAATATATGCACCATTTCAGCAATAAATTTAAAAATCTAGAGAAAACAGATGGTTTCTTAGCAAAAATTAATTGCCAAGAATAAACCATGAAGTAGGAAAAAATGGACAGACCAGATAGCTTAATAGGTATCAGAGTAAGATTTATCATTAGAAAAGGCACATGAACTAGATGATACAACAGCTAAATTCTAATAAAAACATTTAATGTGTTTCTGGCTGCTGCTGCTGCTACTACTCAACATATCCAGTGCTGCCTGTACCAGGCACTGTACTAAGCACTTCATATTAATTCATTTAATCCTCCAAACAGCCCAATAAGGTTGATGCTATTATTACCATTTTATAGATTAGGGTCATAGAAAAAGATGAAAAGCTTGCCAATTCAATTTTCAGATCAAAGGAAAAATGGTTACCTATCCTGACCCACTGCCCCACAAGAAACAACTACATATTAGAAATACTAAGCACCAACCTCAATTACAGTAATGAGCAAAAGAATAACCTATAACGAATTAGTAATGCAACATCAGGAAATCTACATACTTTACTACAACTATAAATTAAAGGAAAACATATAATGTTAATAAGCGTGGAAAGGCATTGCCAAAAATTCAGCATCCATTCCTAATAAAAACATTAAGTACGAAGAATTATTTAAGATATTTTCCAAAATTAACAGAAAATATTCTGAAGAGCAAAATATTGGACATTTTCAATTAAAACAACAACTGGACTAGCATCTCACTATTCCCATTACTTTTCAACACTGTTTTGCAAGTTCTAGAAGGTTTATGCAATAAGAGTAAAAATCACTATACATCAACACTNTTACTTTTCAACATTGTTTTGCAAGTTCTAGAAGGTTTATGCAATAAGAGTAAAAATCACTATACATCAACACTGGAGAAGAACAAATAAACCTATCCTCTTATTGATAATAATGAGTGTAAGCCAAGAAAATCAAAGAGAGCTTTCCTTAAAAACTAATAATAACAAGAAAAATGATTTGAATTAGACTCTGAATACAAGATTTTCTTAAAATTATAGCTTTTCCCTATGAAGCCACGGAGATAGGAAATATATTTTATACAATAGCGCAAAAACTATAACATACTTAAAAACAAACTTAATGGAAAGGCACACGAGCATATGCAGAAAACTGTATTATTGAAGAATCTTATTGAAGGAATAAAATAAAATTTGAACAACGTATAAAACATCCAACCATGGTTGGATGTGAATACTAATATCATACAAACGACAGCTCCCAAAATACAAGAAGCCAATGAATACAAAAATCCTCAGTCGAATTACAATAAGCTTTTTTTTCTTTTTAAAGAATAGGACAAAACAACCTTAAAGTTCATATGGAAGAATAAAGTTCTGAGAAAAGCCAAAAATAGTTACGAAAAAGAAAAGCAGCAAGAGGTGGATTTGCCTTACTTGATAGTAGAACATATTAAAAAGCCACCCTAATTAAATCAATCTGAAATCAGCAACGGAATAGACAAAAAGATCACACCAAATGGAGAATCCAGAAATGGATCCAGGATATATGAGCTTTTACTATATGACAAAGGTAGTATTTAAATTCAGTGGGAAAAGAAAGGTACTGTCATAACTGTATATTCATCTGTGAAGAAAATTAATCTACCTCATAATATATGGAATATCTACATAACATATTTGAGAACAATTCCAAGTTGCATTAAAGATTTCATTTAAAAAGGAAGATACGAATCTCAAAAAAAAATGATAAAATATATGCAGAACCAAAGTATAGGAGAGACTTCTTTTTTTTTTTAAGATTTTATTTATTTATTCGACAGAGAGAGAGAGACAGCCAGCGAGAGAGGAACACAAGCAGGGGGAGTGGGAGAGGAAGAAGCAGGCTCATAGCAGAGGAGCCTGATGTGGGGCTCGAACCCATAACGCCGGGATCACGCCCTGAGCCAAAGGCAGACACTTAACCGCTGTGCCACCCAGGCACCCCAGGAGAGACTTCTTAAACCAAGACAGAGTACTCAGAAGACACATGAGAAAAAGTAGAATTACATAATATAACAAATATAAACTTATATGTAAAGCATACCAAGTCAAGATGTAATTTCATAGATTTGGAAAAAACACCAAGAACTCTTCAAATTTTATGAAAAAAATGCAAGCAACTAAATAATAAAAATAGGTTAAGTATATGACCAGGCAAAATCACAGAAGAATACATTAAATGGCTAACAAACTCAAGAAAAGATGCTCACTGTCACCTGCAGCTCAGATTAAGCACTTATACTGAGGCTAATGCAATTTAATAAAAATCACCAAAAAATGATTTCCCATTGCCAGCAGGGGTTCAGGGTAAGGAATAATGCCACATATTATTTGTACTCTTTGGGAAAACAATCTGAGGTCTCTTAATATTAAAAACCATATATGCCCTTTGACTCAGAAATGCCACTCTTGGGGGCTCCTGGATGGCTCAGTCTGTTAAGTGTCTGACTCTTGGTTTTGGCTCAGGTCATGATCTTGGGGTCATAGAATTGAGTCCCGCCTCCGTGCTGGGTGTGAAATCTGCTTGGGATTCT
This sequence comes from Ailuropoda melanoleuca, assembly GCF_002007445.2. NCBI lineage: Eukaryota > Metazoa > Chordata > Mammalia > Carnivora > Ursidae > Ailuropoda > Ailuropoda melanoleuca. Next base: position 53,087,183 of record NC_048225.1, read on the forward strand.
CTACCTCCCCCTCCCTCTGCTCCTTCCCCTGCTCTCTCTCAAAGTAATTTATTTATTTATTTATTAAAATTTAAAAAAGAAAGAAATTCTACTCCTGGAAATTTTATCCATGCAAGTAAATACATCATAAATATAAATTTATATATAAGTATATGCAATATTGTGCATAGTGGCAAAACAAAAAATTAGAGCCAGACTAAATATTAAACACCTATCAACAGGGTAATAGTTAAAAATATGGTACACCCCTATCATGGACTATTATGAAACCATTAAAAGAATGAACTGAAGAGATCCGTATAGGGAGCCTAGGTGGTGCAGTCATTTAAGTGTCCAACTCTCAGTTTTGGCTCAGGTCATGATCTCAGGGTCATAAGGTTGAGCCCTGTGTTGGGCTCTGTGCTCAGTGAGGAGTCTGCTTGAGATTCTCTCTCCCTCTCTCTCTGTCCCTCCCACTTGTGCTCTGTCTCTCTCTCTCTCTCTCCCTCTCTCTGTCCAAAATAAATAAATGATCTACACATGGAATATTGCACAAGAAAAATAAAATGTAGAGTCATGTATATAATATCCACTCCAATTTTGTAAAACAGCAATGAAAACTTAACAAACATACATATATGTGTTTATGTGTCTATACGGATATCTATGACATATACACAATGACCGTGGGAAAAAAATACAGAGAGATATACATCAAATTATTAACATGGGTAAACTGATGACTATGGGTCACGTGGACACGTGTTTTGTACTTGGGAGGTATCTTAGTTCAGGATGCTATAATAAAATACTATGGACTGTGTGGGTTATAAACAGAAATTTATTTCTCACAGTTCTAGAGGCTGGGAAGTCCAATACCAAGGTACCAGCTTGGTTGGTGTCTGATGAGAGCCTGCTTCCTGGTTAACAGACAGTCTTTTCACCATAACCTCAGCAGGTGGAAGGGGCAGGGATTTCCCTGGGGCCTCTTTTATAAGGGCATTAAACCCCATCCTGAGGGCAGACCCCCAAAGCCCCACCTCCAGATACCAACACGCTGGGGATTAAGTTTTAACATATGGATGGGGGGAGAGGGATGACACATATTCAGGCTACAGCTTGTGGTTTTTGGAGGTAGTGCAGGAGAAGGGGAAGACACAAACCAAAATGTAAAAAGATGGGGGGAAAAACTGCACCTAAAATTACTTCCATATTTTGTTAAAATTCTGTTTTTCTAAATATACATATGTATTAGTGTATTTACGTGTATGTATACATATCGGTGTGTATGTGGGAAGAGAATGATAAATAAGAATAAAATGTGCTCTTACACATAAACACTGTCTTTGTTTAACCAAAACTTACATTAAATACCAAAACTTTTTCATTTTAAATTTTGATTGAAAACCTTTCTAAAACTTACACATGTCCCTGTTTTCTGATCCGGGCTCTAATAATCACTTGTTATTCTACTGATGGTTTGGCATCAATGTGGCGTAATGGAGAAAAGCACATGCTCTGAGCCTGGCAGACCTTTACTCAAACCTGCTTTGACACTTATTTGTACTGTGGTGCTGGGCAAGTCATGTCACCTTTCCGTGCCTCAGTGTCCTCATCTATTACACAGAGACAGCATTAGCTAAAACTACGGTTCACTCGGTACTTCTCATTATTAACTTCAGTTATGAACTGCAACATGGAGATGTGCTTGGGTGAAGGACTGACACCTACACATAGAAGAAGTAATCTAGCTATGCTTTTTCACTTAGTCTGTCTCTCTTTACAGTTGGACTATTTCTCCTCACCCTCGTTTTACGTGAAGTAGTAACAGTGCTATTTACGAATCCAAACACAGTGACTTAAAGGGTAAGAGAGTAGCTAAAATGATTTACCACTCAATTATGTTCCAGAATCAAAGAGTAAATCATAAACAGAGCAAACTATCAACAAGCTTTCACTTCTCTTTGTTGTCAGTGTGTCTACTTTAACAGTAATCCTCTTAATTCCCCTTCTAATTTATTAAAAATGAGTACAGAAGGGCACCAGGGTGGCTTAGTCAGTTAAGCATCCAACTCTTGGTTTCGGCTGAGGTCAAGATCTCAAGGTGGTGAGATCCAGCCCCAGGTTGGGCTCCGGGCTCCATGCTCAGCACAGAGCCTGCTTGAGATTCTCTCTCCCCCTCCCTGCAACTCCATTCCCCTGGTACTCCTCCCCGCTCACACAGGCAGGCTCTCTCTCCGTAAACGAAATAAATATCTTTTTTTTTTTTAATGAGCAACAGACCCTAAGAAAGAGCCTAGTCTCTACTATGAATGGCAAAATATATGAGTTTTAGAACATAAATTCTGTGACATCTTTTGCTTACAGCTGGGTTCTTAGCCACATTCTCTATACTCGTAATTGTCACAGAGAGCTCATTAGGCAGGGTGAGGGAAAAACCCTCTCTGCAAGCCAAAGTTGGTTATCACATCCAAAATTTATATAGACAGAGGTTATGCCCTTATATATCTCATCCCATCTGTTTTCTAAACATTACCTGAAGAATGTATTTGACGCAAGCATTTCCCTTTTAAAATTGAAATTTTAAAGGAGAAAGTATTTTCTATCAAAGCAGGGGAGGTGAGAACAATTTACCTCCTGACAGCCAGATAAAGGTCTTCCAGAAAAATCCATATAAGGAGTAAGATTAAAAGTCACAAAATCCTGAAATCTCACCAGATGTTATGTGGAGGGCAGTGGCAGAAAGAAAAGAGGCAGCTGAAGTTTCACAGACCTGATCATACTTTCAACACTTTTTAGATAACGGCCTAGAAATTTTTTATGACCCTCATTTTGCCAGATGCAAACCAATAACTAGAACAACAAAATGCTAGTCCTCTGTATCCTGAAGAATAGTTCAATTTGATCAAATCAAAAAACCATGTATTATCTGTTTAATATATATGATATGCACTGTAATAGGATTAATACAGAGACCAATAAAGAAAGACTCTCGCCTAAAGGAGCCCTCAGTTTGGGGGTGCTAAGAGGAGACAGAATCAGACAATGAAGAACTAATTACAACACAGTAAGTACTCAATAAATACTAGCTATTCGTTGCACAGGCAGTGGTAGGAGGACTTAAAATAAGGACACTAGTCCCTATAGAGTGTTCAGAACAATGTCCTCTGAATACCACATTAAGAAGTGTTTACTTTATCCTGTATGTAATGGATCAAAGATTTCTAGGCCCAATGAGTGACAAAACTGAAATATTTTTTTAAAGGTTACTCCGGCAGCAGTGCAGCAGATAAAATATACCAAAGCAATATAAAAGATTAGAAAGCAGTAAGATATACCGGCTAAGAATACAGGCTTAGGAGCTAGACTTTCTGGACTTGAATACAGGCTAAGAGGAATTACTTGTGTGACCTTGGCCAAGCTACTTAACTACTCTGTGCCTCAATTTCCTCATCTGTAAATAGGAATAGAAACAGTTCTCACCACAGAAGGTTGCTGTGAAAATTAAAAGAACTAATGTAAAGCAGTAAGAAAAGTTCCTAGCACAAAGTAATTGCTCAATAAATAACAGCTATGAAATGCATGAAGGAAAAATTGGTACTAGGGAGACTAGTTTGGAGGTCAAGAAATAGTCCCAGAAAACAGAGATGAGAACAAGGAAGGGTATGTTTACTTGGGTGCCTGAGATGATGATATACAGGACATGAAACATACAAGAAAATGAAAAGGAAGAGGAGAATAACACCAATGAATGTAACCTGGACATGTTAGGGCTGAGATTCCTACAGAACACAAAAGTATAAATGTCTAACGATCACTGGAAAATACAGATCAGAAATCCAAAAGAAAGGAAGGAACTAGAGATATAGATTTGAGAGTTACTAACATGTGGCTGTGTTGGGCGAAGCTGTGGTAATGGAAGAGAGTATATAGGAAGAAAGAATAAAGCAGAAGAGTTGTAGGATCTAGCCCACAGGACCTGGGGCTCCAGGATCACAACAGCATCCATGGGAACTCCAACATAACCATCAATTGTCAGGAAGATAGAGAGGAAAAACTTTAGTCATATGAAATAATCCCTTCCTTCAAGAAGTTTTCAATGTAATTAGGGAGAAAAGACATACATCCATTAAACAATTTTATCGTGATTGTTCATGATTAATAAAAGTAATGCTAAAAGCAGAGGTGGTAGACATTAGAATGGCAAGAAAAGAAAGAAAAATTAGCTGAAAATTGAAAAAGCCAATGCTAACATAAAAAAGGAACACTGGCATAGAGGAGAAAGCTAATTCTAATAAGATGGGGGAAGGAAAGGGAAAAATGAAAACTATTACGTATTGAATGTCTACTATATGCCAGTAGCTGTCCTAGATCTTTCAAGTATTTTACCTTATTTAATTCTCATAATATCCCTATGAGATCAATATTATCGCCATTTTACAAAAGTAGTTTGAGGCATACCAAAGTAATCTGCCCAAAGTCCTACATCCAGTTATGGGCATATGACAGTGTTAGGACTAGAACCTAGGTAGAGGGCCCATGATTCTCCACCATACTTCCACTTCTTCAACTGGCTAAGTAGGACATATCAAGAAGGGGAAAGGGACAAAAAAAAAAAAAAAAAAAAAANAAAAAAAAAACTGTACTAGAAAAAAATCAGAATTATTCTCACTTATCTCACTATAGTAGAGCTACCTTTTTGAAGAAGTATGAAAGGGGAAAAAATGACTTTTTAAAAATCAAAAGTAATCTTTCAATCTCAGAGAACAGATAGGACTACAGATGTCTCCTGCTTCCAGCCCCATCCCACTGATTCCACGCCGTCCCCATGGTTAGAAATCTAAATTGCACACCAGACCATGTAACTCCTTCTCTTCCTAATCTTTCAATAACTCTGTATCACCGAAAGGATTAAAAAAAAAAATCATCAGAACCAAAAGGAGAAAGTTATCTAATAAGCCTAGAAACTCCTTAACCTAGAAGAAATAAAAGAGAAAAAAAAAGTTAACTTCTAAAAATAAATGCTCACTTGCAATTTATAACCCAACTTTTCTCACTTTAAAATCATAAAAATAAATGAAATTTCAAGTGCCAGTTGAAGAGCAACATTGACACCTTGTGGTGAACATCTTAATTTAAGGGTAATGAGTCAAATGTAACACGTAAAGTGGCTCCTAATTAAATGTCTGCTTACAAGAAAACTAACCCTTAATCCAGGGATTTCCAAGGGTTAAAGAAGTAAAATTCACACACGCTGAATATAAATTTGGAAAGAGCTGCTATTACTTTGGAAACATTCTTAACTACTGGCAGAAAAATCTGAATAAAACCTCAAGTCACTGTTTTCTTACAAAATGGTACAACACATCCACCTGAAGGGGTTCTAATGCTCTGGTTGTAGGTGTTGCAAAATCCCTGCCTTAGTCACGATTTCCTATTTTTCTGTAACACTCACATTACACAAACTGAAAGGAAATACACACCCTAGTGGCACAACAACACAGTGAAAGTTATTAACTAGAATATACTCTCAAAAAAACAGAATCAAGAGACCAGGGTTCTAGTCCCAATTTCAAATGGCACAGAATTTTGTGAAGTTAAGTGATATTAAAGAATTCAGACTCTATGTTTTCACATAAAATTACAGATCAGGGGCGCCTGGGTGGCTCAGTCATTGAGCGTCTGCCTTCGGCTCAGGTCATGATCCCAGGATCCTGGGATTGAGCCCCGCATCGGGCTCCCTGCTCAGTGGGAAGCCTGCTTCTCCCTCTCCCTCTCCCCCTGCTTGTGTTCCCTCTCTCGCTGTATCTCTCTCTATCAAATAAATAAAATCTTTAAAAAATAAGTTACAGATCAAGAAGTAACAATTTCACACACCAAAAAAAGCATCAAGGAAAGAGAAGGTATATTTTTAAAAATCACTTCCATCCAGGTACAATGTTGCCTGAGTTAAAGAAGAAAAACTGAACAAAATTGATCAGCACAAAAGTTAAGTTTCCCAGCCAGCATAAATCATGCCAAGAACCGTGAGAAAAGAAGAGCTTTTGTGGTTGTTTTTTTTTTTAAGATTTTATTTATTTATTTGACAGAGAGAGAGACAGCCAGAGAGAGAGAGGGGAACACAAGCAGGGGGAGTGGGAGAGGAAGAAGCAGGCTCCCAGCAGAGCAGGGAGCCCCATGCAGGGCTCGATCCCAGGATCCTGGGATCACGCCCTGAGCTGAAGGCAGATGCTTAATGACTGAGCCACCCAGGAGCCCCAGAGCTTTTGATTTAGCAAATAGACAGATGGTAGTTACTCCTTACTAATGTCTAAAAGAATTACCAGAGAATTATCAGAGAATTATCATTACTCATTAATGTTGATGACTACAATGTCAAGTTTCTAGTTCCAGAGTTATCTGGGCTCAGGTAATTTGGTTGATAAATGGACACTTGATCTGGTTCAAAAGAGTACATCTATGCTACCAGCTATAAATGATTTACACGATGCTAATGACAAGGCCACTGTTAATAAGGCAAATCAAACTTCTGACACATCTGAGGAATCTGGAAAGCACCCTAGAAATGAGACCCCCAAGAGATATATCACTGCAAGAATCAATGTTAAGTAATTGAGCACTAATTACCAGATTCCCCCCAATGATTCTGAATTTATGGAGGGCTCTATGATTTTCAGAAAATTTTCTCTTGTCATTATGCCATGTGGACCTTATAACCACCTTATAATCACCAATCTAGGAAGGTGAGTGAGACTCTGAAAAGGATCTGCAAAACTTGCTGGCAGGAAAACTTCACACCAACCTCCAGCCTGGCTCTTACTTCTCTTACTTGTTCTGTACTCTCAGATAAATCCTGTAATGCCTCTTGGCCTCAGCTTCTACACTGAAGACAAAGGCTGATCCCTGATGTCTGAACACAAAAAACGTCAAAGAGTATAAGATAATAAATAAGGAAATGCTTGTAAATTACACAAATTTATAATATTACTGCCTCTATCTCTTAGAAGAATCTGAGAAGTTAAACGAATTCAGATAAACCAAGGACAACTGAAGTCAGGTCAAGTTAACCGAAGCATTCTCTATTGTACCACATTGCTTTCCCAAGATCCTACAGCATTCCTTCAGTTCTTATTTTCCTGTCTCATCACAGAGCATTCAACAGTGCCTGAATCTCGTATTCCCTTAGTTTCTATGATGCTATCTTTCCCCGATTCTCCTCTTTTCACTGACTTCAGTGATTCTACTGATTTCTCCAAAAAGATCACACCATCTCACACTTGGACAGTATCTTTAAAATAGTAAAATCCATACCCTCATTTCATGAGGAAAACAGGTCAAGAAAGAAATATTAGTGGCTTATTCACATTTCAAACTATTTCTGTAGTTTGTAGGTCAGAAATATTAGTGGCTTACTCATATTTCAAACTATTTCTATACATTCCTCTTTGCAATACTTAAAACTTAACGTAGTCCCAAACTGAACAGATGCAAAAATACAAGTTATATATTTTGACACCTCCTCCTCTCTATCTCCACCATCCAATTACTGAGTCCTGTCCATTCTCTTATAGATCCCTAAGAAGTCAAAGTGAAAGCACCTCTCAGATAAGAATCAAAAGTCATCAAATGTCTGTGCTTAATTTAGTTGAAATCATTGTCTCTTTAAAAAAAAAAAAAAAAGATTTTATTTATTTGACAGGGAGAGAGACAGCCAGCGAGAGAGGGAACACAGGCAGGGGGAGTGGGAGAGGAAGAAGCAGGCTCCCAGTGGAGGAGCCTGATGTGGGGCTCGATCCCAGGACTCTGGGATCACGCCCTGAGCTGAAGGCAGACGCTTAACGTCTGAGCCACCCAGGCACCCCTAAATCATTGTCTCTTAAGAGCAATTTACACAGGCCATGTGACCAAACTTTATCATCATATATAATAAGATTCAGAATTTGCAAAGAAAAGGCCCATTTCATAATGTTTATAAAATAAACAATCATCTAATTGGACAAGAGTCCAACCATCCTTCTGGACTCTTCCTCTAGTAGATATATTGAGTATGTCTAATGGTCTGAAATTTATGATGTGTTACGTAAACATTAGAAAAATACTGCCAAAATCAAATTTCAATGAACCATCTGTCTGAGTAGGGTGAACATAGGCTGAGTGTCACTGTTACCTTCATTTTGAATTGCATTTATTTTGGTTGCCTGCCTCCTGGGAAAGTGTCCTTGATGATCAACGACATTGAAAATTAAAAACAAATTTAGAAATGTTTCAAAATTAAGCCCAGACATGAAAATATAGAGTTAAGGCAGTTAGTTAAGCCTCTGAGCATGAGATTCATGCAAAAAACCTTTGCCTTGCCAAACATGATTCTTTTAAGATGAACAGCAGGTCAAAACTCTAAGCCATGTCTGGGGCTGTTGGAGGGCTTTTCTAGTAATGTGGTAGTTGTTAAGATCTTGATAAGTCTAAATTTTGTACCTCTGGTTGCTGCTCTTTATAGTACAGAAAACCAGAAACAGCTCATGTCCCTGTTTTAAGATCACTGGCTTCCAATCATTCTCTCCCACTGTCCAGAGAAAGGAAATGGCGTTCCAAAGGCTTTGTGAAAGAGATAAGCTTAAATCACTGTAGCTACAAAATTTATGAAGCTCTCACTAAAAAATGTTAAGCCTGAGTAACAGCTTCTAAGGCTCCCACACATTTCCTCACAAAGAAATGTCACAAACTCAAAATGAGGAAGATTCTTTAGAAAATGCAGGAGGTCTAAGAAGTTTCTTACCGCAGCAAAGAGAAGACATCATAGGAATTGCGAACACAGTTCTGATCCACCTGAAGAAGAATGTTCCTCTGAGCATTTGAATAACCCTGAAAGACATTAATCAACAAATTAATGAAAGTAAAACAAAATATGTGTAAAAATTAATCTTGTTTGTCTTCTGAAAATTATGATTTAGAAACAACTCAGTAAATTCAAATCATTAAGGGATTCCAAAAAGTAAAATTTCCATATAACTGAAGTTTAACCTTTTAAGTAAGTGAGTTTAAAATAAATATCTTCTAGTATTTTCCCAGAGAAACCATGTTTCACATTATAAATTGTGGTGAACTTCCCAGGGAAACCCCAGAAGTCTTTTTAACATATTATGTAACTGAAGACGAGTATTAATAATATTTCAAGGGGCACCTGGGTGGTTCAGTCAGTTACGCGTCCAACTCTTGATTTTGGCTCAGGTCATGATCTCGGGGTCACGGGATGGAGCACCACATCAGGCTCTTCACTCAGCAGGGAGTCTGCCTGAGATTCTCTCCCTCCCTTTCCCTCTGCCCTTCCCCCCCCCCGTTTGCTCCCTCCCTCTAATAAATAAATAAATCTTTTAAAAAAATAGTATTTCAAGTATGTGTAGCCATGATATGTAATGTTTTTATAGGGAAAGGGATTCCAAGTTCTAATTAGGAATACCAGAAGAAAATATTTCTACCAGTGGAATAAAGGTGGTGGGAGCACCAGAGAGAAAACAGCAAAATTCCGTAAGAAGAACAGAACAGGTGTCTGTCATTTAAGAAATGCAAAGTAAACAGCAGTCAAGAAAAAAGGACTCTGGACTCAGACCACCCGGATTATAATTTAAGCCCTTAATACACCAACTCTGTGATCTTGAGCAAGGCACCTTAGCTCTCTTAGTTTAACTTTGGTTTGTTTTTTCATCTAGAACATGGAGATGACAACATTATCTACCTCACCAATTGCTGTGGGAATTAAAAGAGTTATTTGTAAAGTGAAAAGTATGTAATAAGCACTATATAAATGTTTGCTACAATGCTAATATAAGCATTTTTCTAAAATTACATTGTCACAGATATTAGAAGCTTATTAGGAGAATATGAACAACTTCATGCTAAGTTGTATTTGACAACTTAGAGGCATCAGACACACTCCTTGAAAAAATCAACATGCCAAAATTGAAATGAAACAACATCTGAATAACCCTATATCTATTTTTTAAGTGAATAAATAATTGAAAAGCTTCCCACAAAACAGTCTAGGTCCAGATGGTTTCACTGATGAATTCTATCAAACATTTAAGAAATAACATCAATTTAACACATACACATATACACACACAAAAATAGAAGAAACGAGAACAATTTCCAACTCATTAAGATCAACATTACTGATGCTAAGCTTGACAAAGACATCACACACACACACACACACACACACACACACACACTTATAGACCAATATCCCTCATGAAGACAGATAAAGAAATCCTTAGCAAAATATTAGCAAATTGAACCAGTAATACATTATAAAGATAAAACAGTAACACATTATTATTGACCAAATTTATTCTAAGAATACAATATTGGTTTAGCATTTAAGAAGCAATCAATTAGAAAAATCCATGATACAATCATAAATCTATCTTCATGGGCACACAATTATAAAGATGTAACGTGACAATAACATAAAGGTGGGGGTACAGAGCTATAAAGAAGAAAAGTTTTTGTATGATATTAAAATTAAGTTGGTATTAATTTAAACTACATGATTATGAATTAAGATGCTGATCGTAATCCCAAGGGCAACCACTAAGAAAATAACTAAAAGATACATTGTAATGTATGTGTGAGAAATGACAAAGAAATCAAAATATCACATGAGAAAACATACAGTACAAAAGAAGGTAGTAATGGAGGAATAGACAAACAAAAAAGATATAAGGAACAAATAAACAAATAGCAAAAGTCCTTCTGTCTCTGTAATTAAGTGTAAACAGATTAAACACTCCAATTAAATGACAGAGATTGGCTGAACAGATTTCATTTTAATGCTGTCTGCTAGAGTCATGCTTTAGAAACAAAAACACAAATGAGTTGAAAATGAAGGACAGAAAGATATTCCATGTAAGCAATAACCAAAAGAGAGCTGGAGTGCCTATACTAATATCAGACAAATAGACTTTAAGACAAAAAAATGTTAAAAGAGATAAAGAAGGACATTGTATAATGAAAAAGGGGTCAAGAAGATATAAATGGTTATAAACATAGATGCACCTAATGACATATATTGAAATATATGAATCAAAAACTGACAAAACTAAAGTGGGAAATAGCTGGAGATGTCAACATTGCACCTAACAATGGAAAGCACAGCCATATAAAAGATACACAAGGAAATATAAGACATGAATAATACTGTAAATCAACTTGACCTAATAGACATATGTAGAATGTTCCACCTAACACAACCATATATACATTCTTCTCAGTGCATATGGTCCAAGCTGGACCATATGTTCAGCTGCAAAACAAGTCTCAATAAATTATTAAAAGCTGAAATCATACAAAGTATCTTATCTGACCATAATGGAATGAAACTAGAAATCAGTAACAGAAGGAAATTTGGAAAATCCACGAACTGCAAAATAAACAACACACTCTTAAACAAGCAGTGGGTCAAAGAACAAATCATAAGGAAAACTATTAAATACTTTGAGGCGAATAAAAATGAAAGTACAACATATCAAAATATATGAGATATAGTGAAAAAGTACTAAAGGAAATTTACAGCTGTAAACATCTACATTTAAAAAAAAGTTAATAAAGAGTTCAAATTAATAACCTAAATTTCCACCTTAAGGAACCTGAAAAAGAACAAACTAAGCCCAAAATAAGGAAAGAATTGATAATTATTAATTTATCCAGAAAATGAGAGCTGAAATCCAGAAAACAGAGAATACAAAAACAATAGAGAAAGTCAACAAACCAAAAGTTAGTTCTTTGAGAAGATCAACAAAACTGACAAACCTCAAGCTTAGACTGACTAGGAAAAAAAGAGAGAGAAGACTCAAATCACTAAAATCAGGAACGAAAATGGTATTATTACCAACCTTATAGAAATAAAAAGTGTTATTGAACACTTGTGGTGTTATGAACAACTATATGCCAATAAATCAGATAATCTAGATAAAATGGAAATTCCTGGAAACATAAAAACTCCCCAAAATGACTCAAGAAGAAATAGAAAATCTGAACAGACCTACAAGAAGTTGTTGAGGTAAGTCAAGTCATTGGTTAGCTAAACTACTCCCTGGTATTGCTGCCTCAGCATCCATTTTGTTTGGCCAAGGGGCCTGCAAGGACCTTAAACTGACTAGACCTCTCAGGGAAGCACATGTCCTAAATAGCAGGCCACAGAGACAAGGCAATGTAAGTTTGCATACAAGAATTAATGATAGGACTTGTGATCAACAGTCTCTCCTGGTTCCCAGTGCCTGTATGCCTCAAGCACCCCTTGAATAAAAATCCTGGTGGAGCTTACCAAAACCCTACTCTTTTGGTTTGAACTGACAAATCCAGCTCTACCCCAGACCTCCAAAGCACTCACCCACAGACCTAACAAAGGCACTGTACTCCAGGTCCTACCTCTCTCTACACTCTGCCTCAATCTCCCTACAGGGCCCCTTAATGCATGCCCCTGTAATTCCTCTAGGGCCTGTAAGTAAAAAAATTTTCTATTTCAATTTCTCTTGTGGTCTTCTGTCGAACCATGGCTCACCAACCAGCACCCTGTGCTCCACCTAACAAATGTTAATTTAGTTAAGTCATAACATAATTAAAGAAGCTGAAATCAGTAATCATAAAACTCCCAGGAAAGAAAAGCCCAGAACCACATGATTTGAATGGTGAATTCTACCAATCATTTAAAGAAAAAATAGCACCAATCCTTCTCAAAGTCTTTTCAAAAAATGAAAGAGGCGGAAATACTTCTTACCTCATTCTATGATGCCAGTATTACCCAGATACCAAAGCCAGACAATAATATCACAGGAAAATTGTAGATCAATATCCCTTATGAATATATGTATGCAAAAGTCTTCAACAAAATACTAACAAAGCTAATCCAGCTGCAAATTAAAAAACATAAACCATTTGGCCAACAATTTCACTTCCGGGTATATACCCAAAAGAACTGAAAGCAAAGACTCAAAAAGATATTTGTACATCCATGTTCAGAGGAGTATTATTCGCAATAGTCTAGGGGTAGAAGCAACTCAAGTGTCTACCAACAGATGAACAGATAAACAAAACATGCTATAATCATACAATGAAATATCATCTAGCCTTAAAAAGGAAAGAAATTCTGACACGTGCTATAATACAGATGACCGTTGAGGTGACTTATGTTTTAAGTAAAATAAGTCAGTGACAAAAGGACAAATACTATATGATTCCATTCACATAATGTACCTGGAGTAGTCAAATTTGTAGAAACAGAAAGTAGAAGGGTGAGTGCCAGGGGTCTGGGGGAGGGGGAGATGGGGAGTTATTTCTTAATGGATAGTTTTTCAGTTTTACAAAATGAAAAAAGTACCAGAGATGGATGGTGGCGATGGCCGCACAACAATGTGAACATACTTAATGCCACTAAACTGTACACTTAAAATGGTTAAGATGGTAAATTATGTATTATGTATATCCCACCACAATTTAAAAGCACTTTAAAAAAAAAAAAGGATTCTATACTAGGAACAAGTGGGATTTATCTAAGGTATGTAAGGGTGGTTCAAATGAAAATCAATATGATACACCAATTTGGAAGACTCACACCACCCAATTTCAAGACATAGTACAAAGCAATGGTAATCAAAATAGTATGGTACTGGCATAAAGGTAGATATACAGATCAATGGCATAGAACTGAGAATCCATAAATAAACTCACATACCTGTGGTCAACTGATTTTAGACAAAGGTACCAAGACTACTCACTGGAAAAATAATGGTCTTGTCAACAAATGATGCTGAAACAACTGGATAACCATATGCAAAAAGAATGACATGGACCCATCCCTAACACCATCTATAAAAATTACCTAAAAATACATCAAAGGCCTAACTCTAAGAGCTACAACTTAAACCTATTTGAAGAAAGCACAGGGGGTACACCTATATAACCTCAGATTTGCCAAGAGATTCGTAGGTATGACACCAAAAGCATGAGCAACAAATGCAATAATAAATTTGATTTCATCAAAATTAAAAACTTTGACATCAAAGGACACCATAAGAAAGTGAAAAAACAACTCATGAAATGGGAGAAAATATTTGCTAATTATATATCTGATAAAGGTCTCACATCTAAGATACGTAAAGAACTCCAACAACTCAGCAATAAAATGACAATCTACTTAAAAAATAAGCAAAGGACTTAGAGACATTTCTCCAAGAAAAGATATACAGATAGACAACAAGCACATGAAAAGATGTTCAACATCATCAGTTATTAGAAAAAGGTGAATCAAAACCACAATGAGATACTAATTCATACCCACTAAGATAAGTAAAAACAAATAAACAAAGCAACAAATAAACACACAAGCAAAATTTTTTTTAAAAAATTTAAGTAATCTCTATGCCCAAAGTGGGCACTGAACTCACAACCCCAAGATCAAGAGTCACATGTTCTACTGATTAAGCCAGCCAGGCACCCCCAAATTTTTTAATTAAAAAAAAAAAACAGAAAGTAAGTATTGGCAAGGATGTAGAGAAATTAGAACCCTCTTATAATGCCACTGCGAATGTAAAATTTTGGTCAGTGTTTAAAAAAAAAAAAAAGTTTGGCAATTCCTCAAAAAGTCAAACATTACCATATGACCCAGCCAATCCACTCCGAGGTATATACCTAAAAGAAATGAAAACTGGTCCTCAAACAAATACTTGCATACAAATGTTCATACCAACACTATTCACAATAGCCAAAAGGTAGAAACAACTCAAATATCCACCCAAGGAGGAATGGTTAAACAAAATGAAATCTATCCAGACAATGGGGTATTTCTTAGCCATAGAAAGGAAAGAAGTATCAGCACGTGCTACACATGGATGCACCTCAAAAACGTCAGGCTAAGTGAATGCGGATGGACACATTTTTTTCTATTAAAAAATCATCCATACCCACTAGCATACAAATAAAACCGTACATTATAGTAAGAAAAGGACATTCAAAATGAAAGCCAAGATCCTGGGTTTTAATCCACTCTGCCTGTCATGGAAGTGAGGAAAACAATCTAACTCTCCTCTAAGCCTAGGTTTCCTTAACTATAAAATGAGATGAAACTACTAGTAATAAAAGCAATAATGAAAAATGGCAGCAATACACTAAGAGCAACATTTATGAGCATTTACAGTATGACAGGCAGTGTTCTTTTCCAAGTTAATATTAACAATTTAAATGTTCATATGTTAAGGGTTAACATATTTTTCGCAGAACCCTGTGAAACAGGGACTATTATTATCCCCACTTTAAAGGTGAGGAAACTGAGACGCAAGGAGGATTAAGTAGAAGAGCCATGCAGTCTGGCTCCACAGCTCATTTTCTTAATGACCACGCTACACTTGATCTCTAAGACCTTTCCAGTTCTAAAATTCTGGGTCCATGTACATTTAAGGCAACTTAAGAACATTATTAAACCCTTCTGCCTCAGCCACCACTTAGCAATTAACATTCTTTAAATATGCTAAGAGCCTTGTTCTGAATGACACCTAACTTCACCACATATGTGATCCTGACAGACCTCTGATGAAGGATTATAATGGAAAGAAATGGCTCATTTGTATCTGGTTATCTGTGTGAGATACTGCCAAGTGCCAAAGAGCCCAAAGGAGATTTACAAGTCACTCAAAATTCTTCTGAAGCCAGGACTAACAATGCTTTTTCAAGGAAGGGAATAGGCACCAGCCTGGGTGAGTGCCTATTAAACTGTTCAAGGAAACAGATGATTAATTTCACATACCCAGTGAGCTGGAGTAATTCCAGGCAGATGATCAGGTGTGTTTCTAAATCAGTGGTCAACAAACTTCTTCTCAATTGCCAGATAGTAAATATTTCAGGCTTTGCAATCTACATGTCATCTCTATGGCATAGTCTTTGTTTTCTCCTTCAAATTCTTCACAAATGTGAAAACGATTCTTAGCTGTTAGGCCATACTAAACCATGTGCTAGACTATAGTTTGCTTACCCCTGTAGTAGGTCACTGGATAAATCACCTTTAAAGTATGTTACTGTACATTTTGAGAGTTTTTAGCTGCTACCACAGTCACAAGACTGTCCTTAACTTTATTGTAAGTTCTACTAAAATAATCCAGTTGACAGGATAACTGATTATGAAGCAAACAGTATTATACACATACTTATTTATTTCAGTATTTATCGAATACCTAATACATACAGGTGTCAGGCAATTGCTACCATCCTTATAAAAGTATACAACCCAGTACACTATGATATATATATAGCCCAGTTAAGGTTCCAAGTGAAGTAAAAACTGCAAAGGTGCCATAGGAAAGGTTAAAAAAGAAATAGCTACAGGGATTCCTGTGGTAAAGATTCCATCTAGTAGGAGCAGGAACATGAAAGGCTGCAGGGGGGGCAGTAATTGAGACAGATTAAGAAGTACTAAAAAGTTGAATGACAGTGAAGGAAAGTCCCACACAGTCTGAACACCTTTAGCCAAAGCATGACAGTGGGAAAACACAAGTTGCATTCCGAGAAAATTAAGTAGTGGTCCAATTTGTTCAGCTTCAATGACGTGGAAATTACTTGGAACCCTGGAGAGAAAAATAGTGGAAAATAGGGTTGAATAAGTAAGGTTGGAAGGGCCAGAGTAGAGAAAGCCTTGAATGGCATGCTAAAAAGTGGAGACAATCTCCAGGCAACAAGGACTCATGAAAGGTTTCTGACAATATAGCATATTGATCAGAGATGCATTTAAGGAAAGTTACTCTGGTAATGACAAATATGCCTCAGAGAAGGCAGAATGTCCAAACAGCAGTTAGCAGGCTATTCTAAAAATCCACACGTACTAGAGATAATAAAAAGAGCTCAAACACTAAAAAAGAGAGAAAAGATAAAAGCACAGCTAGAACTAAAAGTACCATACATACCACTGACTGAATTTAGGCTGATGGAGAGAAGGAAAGCAGGTCAGAGATTTCGGCACATCTAGCAGACAATGAGAAGTCACTCTACAAAACTTTTAAGCAAAGGAATAAAAAACGAAAATGTGCCTTAGGAAGATGAATCAGGCAGTGGTAAATAAGACAGAGTGGATACAAAGAGACTAGTAGAGTCCATAAACCCACCAGAAAACTACTACAGTAATCCAGCCTTATGGGGGTGCCGGTCTGAGCTTGGATCATGCATGGCAATGGAGATGGAAAAGTCGCCACGGATAGGAGTTGTTACTTCAAAGGCCTCAAGAGTCTAGTGGCCGGGGTGCCTGGGTGGCACAGCGGTTAAGTGTCTACCTTCGGCTCAGGGCGTGATCCCGGCATTATGGGATCGAGCCCCACATCAGGCTCCTCATGAGCCTGCTTCTTCCTCTCCCACTCCCCCTGCTTGTGTTCCCTCTCTCGCTGGCTGTCTCTATCTCTGTCTAAAAAAAAAAAAAAAAAAGTCTAGTGGCCAACTGTATAGAGTAGATAAAAGAAAGAAATCAATCAAATCTAGCTGCAATACTTGGGGCTCAAATAAACGGGAAAATGGTTAAGAAAGGTGTGGGAAACTAGAAAGGAAAGAAAGCCCAGAGAGAAAAATAAAGAGTTCCATTTAAAGTATAATAATTTGCAAATGACTGGTGTCTATGCAGAAATGGCCAGAAACTATTTAAACCTAGAGATCTAGAATTTTGAGTAACAAGCCATACAGATGATGATAACCAGCTATCCCATTATGTATCCCATTAGAATGTTTAATGATCTGCTGCTACAGAAGCTTCACTCATTAATGTATTACTACTGTATGCCAGGCACAGTGCTAAGCACGAGGAATAAATTAGTAATGAAGGTAGACACTGCCCCTGCCCTTAAGTCTAATAAACTAGTAATGAAGACAGACACTGTCCCTGCCCTTACAGTCTAGTAAGAGAGGTGAGCGAATGGACAATCAGAATATAAACAGATAAGGGTCAGTGATGAGGAAAATGAAGCTGCCATGGGAGCATATAAGAGGGGTATCCAAACCAGATTTAGGGGTATATCACAGAAAGCCTTTCTATGGAAATGAGATCTAAGCTATGGGTGGGGTGCTTAGAAATCAGGAACCAGATCACATAGTAAGATGCAATTAGTATCCATTTTAAAATATAGTATTTATTTGTACAACTTTTCTTAAAATAGCTATCTGATAAATCAACAGACAGCCTGTGTTCCTATGTGTATGTGTTCATTTGGACCTTAATACACTTTTAATTGCCAGCCAAGTTTAAACTGAAAAAAATTGGGCAAGAATCTCTGTCAAGCACCATCAAACCTTGGGTACCTTCTACCTCTGAGCTCTGAGGAAGCCCAGAAGCTAAGCTTTTGAAGAGGAAAGGCAAGACCTCTTCTGAGACACTAAACCAAAACTAAATATATGTATTCCCCCAGATTTGGTCTAAGGTTTGAGACCACAGAGGAAGTTCTCCTCTCCCTCAAAATAGTGAGAAGCAAATGAGAAATAAGAATAGTACTGTTAGGCAAAGGTATACAGATCCTGAAACTAAAATCGATTCCTTCTTTTAAATTCAACAGGGTAAAGAAATCCTTGTTCTTATTTTAGTGTTTTAAAATACCCTCCAAAAAGCATCAGAATCAGAGTCACACAGTGCAAGTATAAAGTGGACTTAAATGTCATCAATGCTACTCCCCGACAAGAGGACTGAAGGTGCCCCTACGAACGTAACCTAAAAGTATATTTTAGAGTAGAGACAGGAACCATGTGATCCTAATAGACTGAGTTTGCTCGTGGAAAAATATTTACAAAGCAAAGTTTATGCAAAATCCTGAGACTCACAGAAGTAAGTAAGACACAACTTCAGTGCAAAGGAGCTTACGCCCAAAGACGAGAAAAGACACGTACACAAAATCCTATACATGTGAGAGGAGAAGAGAAGGCAGCAGTGGTATCACGCTAACGAGCATTAGTGGAGAGAGAGAGAGAGAGAGAGAGAGAGAGAGAGAGTAGGAAGGACTCCCAGCTTTGTAGAACAATTTAAACCAAAATCGACTATCAGAGGGGGGATCAAAGGTCAAGCATGCCCTCACTACAAATCCAAGAAAGAATAGCAAAAACAAGTTTTTCAAAATTTTAAACTCTGAATCCTCTAGTGAGGATAAGTCTGGAGCTCTGTTTCTGTTTACTTTTCAAGAATCTAAAACATCTATACAAAGAACCACGCCTGGCTTTGAATTTTCCAGTATTAAAATTCTGAAAAGCTCAAAATTGTGCTAAGGAGACAAGATCCTCCAAATTCGTAACAGGAAACGTGGCATTTTCCCAGATTATTTTCTGGCTTCAATGAAGAGGGAGAATGGGGACCACACTGCAGCACCAGGATTTATAAATATGAATTACAGGATAAGATGATTTTCCAAACATCTGTCAGAAGTTAATTTGATCCAAGAGAAAGGAGGAAAAAGAGAAAAAAAGACTCGAGAGAAGCCAAATATAGTGACTAATACGTGGAACCGCTGTAGACTTCAGTGGGTTGATGGCCTCACGGGCATTGCATGCCCACTCTACAATAATAAATACACAGAGTCTGTACAATAATGCACTTCATACCATTCAAAAGCACTTTCCCATGTACCCTCTCATTTGATTCTCACAATACACATAGTGGAGATCTGGGCTTAAAAGTAAACACAGAGACCTGGTACTTTGAACAGGCTATATGAAGTGGGAAGAAACGTAGAGATGGCACGTAGCATAGTGTTTAAAAGAAAATACCTCTGAATAAAGGAGACCCGGTTTAAGTCATGGTTCTGCTACTCCCTAGCTACGTAACTTTGGGTTAGTAGTTTAATGTTTTCTTCTAGGGTACTTTACCTATAAAATGAGGTTAATAACTACCTCATGGAGTTGTTACACAAGATTAAATAAAAACGTGAAATAGCTAGTATATTGTCTGACATATAGTAGGTACTCAGTAAATGAAAACTGGCAATGGTAGCTTTCAAAAGCTCTATACCTAACTGGTGTAAACGACCCTGTTACTAGGATATCACACCAGCTCAAATCATTCAAAAACAAAGTTTTACCCTGGATTTAAACTGAGCTCAGATACCTAAATGTTTTATAACAAAGCACACAGCTATTAGAAACACCCCTGAAGATTTATTGTCTCTGTTTCTTATATTTCATAATGGGGGGGGGAGGCATAAGGAAAGCTGAATAGAATATACATAGGAATGGTCTATTTTTATGATTTTCCAACTTTTGCTTGATGATATACTGAAAGACCTGGACAACATTATACCATATCCCTTTCCCTATTGTTAAAACATAGGCTACTTGGGACATTTAATCCCTACCTCTGAATGTTCAGCTTGTGTATTATGTGGGACGTGCTCTGGAAACAAGTTAGTGTCCATTCACTTGACGAATAAGAGGAAATAGCCATCTTTCTAATTTCTCAGTTCTATAAAGTTAACTAAATGGAAATACCTTAAATGGGATTAGAATTCAGATTTTCTACTTTTCAAAAGTATCATGTCTTGAAAAATATAAAATAAGCAATTTTCATTTGTACAGGTTCTCAAAACAGACTCTGAAACTTGCTATTGTCCCTAAATCTTTAATCTAGGCTCGACTATGTACTTGAAATGATCAAGTTATGTGACTGTGTTTGTGAAATTAATCACCAAATTGCTATTTCAGTCTCCTGAGAATTCCATTCCAAAAAGATTTGATCCTTTTTACTGGATTCTACTCCCACTCATTTTTTTTTTTCCATTAGAGTGAGAAAGCATTGCCATCTACTGGACTCTGAAGATATTGCTTCTATACTTTTAGTCTGAGAAAGAAATTCTTTTTTTTTTTTTAAGATTTTATTTATTTATTTGACAGAGATAGAGACAGCAGCGAGAGAAGGAACACAAGCAGGAGGAGTGGGAGAGGAGGAAGCAGGCTTCCAGTGGAGGAGCCCAATGTGGGACTCGATCCCAGAACACCAGGATCACGCCCTGAGGCGAAGGCAGATGCTTAACGACTGAGCCACCCAGGCGCCCCTGAGAAAGAAATTCTTAACAATCTAATGCTTTTTGCACTTTGTCAAAAACATAGTAGAGTTATTACGGCAGTACGAATTATATAAAAACAAAACTCCAGAGAGGCACCTGGCTGACTCAGTCGGTTAAGGGTCTGCCTTCAATTCAGGTCATTATCCAGGGTCCTCGGATGGAGCCCCAGGTCAGTTTCCCTGCTCAGTGGGGAGTCTGCTTCTCCCTCTCCCTCTGACCCTCCCTACCCCACTCATGCTCTCACTTGCTCTCTCTCAAATGAATAAATAAAATCTTTAAAAATAAAACTCCAGAAGTTGGGGCTAGGGTTGAAGTAGGGTAGGAGAGAGAAATAATACCATCCCCTCAAGACTTTTATTCTCAATTATTGCTATGACAGTCATTCATTAACAAACTTCTATTGAGCACCTACTATACTATATGCCAGGTACTGTGCAAGGGATACAATAACGCCATAGGATTAGAGAGGTAATCCCTTTTATCATAGGGTTTAGAGCCTAGTGAGTAGTTTCCATTTACTACTGATCTCTATTCATGTGCCAGGCTTATACTGTACATTATCGCTTTTCATCCCCAAACAACTTATGATGAGATAGAAATTGTTCTCCGTGTAAGAGGAGAAAAACTCAGAGATGACTTAAATTGCCCAAGATCTCTCTCACAGGTAAGTTGCAGAAGTGCCTGGAATTAAACTCACATCAATCTGACTCCAAAACCTGTATTCTTAACTATTAGGAGTATACACTCACCCAGGTAAGCTGTTAGCATCCTCCCAAAAACAAGAGTAGCAAAAAAAAAAAAAAAAAAAAAAAAAGAGTAGCTGACAAAAGGCAATTCAGGCAAAGACAGTCTTAAATATCTATATAAAAGGCAAAACTCCTAAACTGAGATCTGAAAGGTTTCCAGCTTACTGGATAAGGAGCTGGCCCAAGAGCCTCTCACTCCTCATGCTCCCCCAAACACCATTCTAGAAGTTCAATCCACCTAGAAAACATTCCTCCCAGACATCTAGCTTTATTCACCAACCTTCATCCACTCCAACTTCGAGCCACGCAGTGTTCCTCTCTGGTTCTCCATAGTCTCCAAACGTTAAAAAAAACAGCTCTTCCTAAGGCACTCTTCAGATTATCTAAAGTTCTGCTATAATTCACCTATGTTATCCACAAGACCCAAATAACGGACATCAAAAACAATTTCTCAAACTAAATCCATTTGTAAACTGGAGCTCTTCTGGAATGTATCGTGTTTTATCTCACCGAAAGAAATAAATGTTTGTGAATGTGCATCTAATACTGCTGTATCCCAAACTACTTCGTTTAATAATGGGCACATGGCAGGTACTTGATATTTATTGATGGAAAAAAATCACTTTTGCAAATACAGACAGAAGATTTTCATCATTTATTCAATCATCTCTTCATCTGCATTGCTGTTGAATAGCTAAGAGTTCCATGTTCATATGCCAAATAAATGCAATCTTACTACATAAAGTTAACAAGAACGTATCACTCCCTAATAACGTTAGCAGAGGTTGCTGAACAAAGGATTCAAACCCACAGCATATTTTAGTCAAAGATTTTCTAATGTGTTAAGTAGTTTCCAAACACTCCTGGTAGCGAGACTGAACTACTTGTCCATTGTCCTATGTAGTTGAAGATAGACCAGGTTCCTAAAAACTCAACAAACATGAGTAAAGCTTTTCAAGAAGCAGATGAACAAAGATGTAAGAGCTCTGAGCAAATAAGTAATTTCAGCTTTTATACCCACAGTGGCTGAAGGCACTTTAAGTAACATGGACAGAGGAAGGGTTAACAGCAACATAGTCACCAGCAGTAACAATAACAGTGTTTCTGGTTACAATTAATGTAAAACAACAAGAATGCCTAAGAACTGGGCAACAAAAATTCTAGTCACTATTTATAAAGCTGCTTTAAAATGTGCTTCCTTATCGCCCCACAACTCTTAGTGTACATACATTCTTAAAACACAATCCTGTTCTCAAAGCCTTGTTACTTTAGCATTTTATAAAATCCTTTATGAAATATGCCCAACACAGATATGATGCCTGTTTGCAATTACTGTCATTACAAATACATTTGGACTTATTTCTACCACTCTACTACATGTTTTTGTTTACCATTTGTTTTCTTTCCTCCCTCCTATTAGTCGACAAAGTCTAAGTCTAACCCTAAGGTGAAACCTAACCCTTTTTTTCCTCTGCTACTTAAAAATATATATTCTCTCATTAGCAGAAGGAAGGGAAAAATGAAGGGAGTGGGGAAACAGAGGGGGAGATGAACCATGAGAGACGATAGACTCCAGGAAACAAACTGAGGGTTTTAGAGGGGAGGGTGATGGGGGGATGGGCTAGCCCGGTGATGGGTACTAAGGAGGGCACGTATTGCATGGAGCACTTGGTGTTAGACGCAAACAATGAATCATGGAACAATACATCAAAAACTAATGATGTACTGTATGGTGACTAACATATCATAATAAAATATACATACATACATATATATATATACATATGTATGTATGTATATTTTATATATTTTTTTTCCTCTGGTTTCTGATCTCTACTAGATACCCTCACACTTTGAACATGCACGCTTGACCACAAATTTTTCTAACAAATTCTGAAGTTGTTTTCTATCCTCCTCCCAAACAGATCAGTGAGTCAATGAGTCTTGACTCTTTACACACCCTCCCTCACCTCATTATTGTTGCCTAGAGCAGTGCTTCTCAAACGCTCTGTGGCCAAGGAACAGTTGCTTTTCCTTCAATCCACTGTGAATTGATACTTTTGTAAAATACAATAAAAGGGCACAATAATGTCAAATTTCTATAAAAGTTTTGAAACATTTACTCTCACTTTTTATACTTGGCTCACCACAGACTAGTGACAGTTCTTAGACTAGCTCTGGTCCACAAACTATACTTTGAATAGCAATGGTCTAGTTTGTTTTTACCTTAAAACATATAACTTATTACATATTAAGTGTTTGTTTGCATGTTAGTTTGCTGTCAGTAAGCTCACTAACGTTGTACCCATTTTTATGTGTCTTGCTGTAACCTGCTTTTACCTCCCACATCTTCCCTTTGGGATCACTTCTCTACCTCCACTATTCAGTATAGATAAAGGGTCTGTGGACAGTAAATTCTCAATCTGTGTGTCTTTACAATTGTTCCTCTTTCCCCCTTGCTCTTGACTGAAAGTTTACTAGAAATAGAATTATACATTTAATAGTTAATCGCACTCTGAGGATTATTTCTCCTCGCATCAACTGTTACTGTTGCAAAGTCTGCTGTCAGTCTAATTTGTAGGAAATATTTCCTTTCTCTCCACTCATTTTTAAGATTTCTCCTTTTTTTTTTTTTAAGATTTCTCCTTTTAAAATTAACGTTAAGCATCTGCAGTTTCTCTAAGATGTCTTTTCTTCAGCCTCTTTCTGTAATAGGGAGAGTCCTACCTACTCCATTTCTGTTCCAGATAGGTTTAATTTTCTTGGTTTTAGTTTATTTTAGCAAAGTATGTCTCTTTAAATTTCGCTGATTTCACCAATCACTAGGGCTTTTTCATTTTGTTTTTGTTTTTTGGGTTTGGGGGTGTTTGTTTTTAAACCAATCATTGCTTTTTTTTGGTGCAGTGGAGGGTCTCAAAAGTGTGCACTTGCAAGGACGTCTTGACTGGAAACATTGTTTATGGCTTTCTTTAAAAAGGAAAACTGATGCTTTTTAAGGTTCAAACTATATGTCAGATGTTCATCTGAAAACGTGGTACAGGGGAAAGGTAAGGCTGGACTTATAAATTTGTAAAACTCACTAACTGAAGGACTATAGAATAAAATATACCATTTATTACAATAATATATATTCAATAAACTTTTATTGACCATTTGGTCTTGAATCCCAGCTCTGCTACTTAGGAGCTCTGTAATCATGAGAAAGTTACTTAACTTCTGTGTGCAGGGTTCCTCTTCTATAAAAAGACAATTGTGAGGTTTAAATGAGGTAAATTATGTAAAGCGCTTAGAACAGTACCTTGGCATTAGTATTAGCTCACTGAACATCAGCTATTATTATTATTATCATCATCATCATCATCATCATCATCAGGGGGAACACTCTGCACACATGTTTCCACACAGGCAAAAGATGTCCCACTCCTCGAGCCCCACATTAGGCTCTCTGCTCAGCAGAGAGCCTGCTTCTCCACCGACTCTGCCTGCCACTCCCCTGGCTCGTGCTCTCTCTGTGTCAAATAAGTAAATTAAAATCTTAAAAAAAAAAAAAAAAGTCCCACTCCATTTCCCAGGTCCTAAAAAGAACATTTCCAGTTTCTCTGTGTCCTTCACTCATTCCTCTCCAGGACAGGCAGAGGACATATCTGACTGCTGAGCTTGGGAGATGAAACAGAGCATGGCCTCGGTTCTTTCCACGTTCCCTCCCAGGCAAGAACCACCTGGCTACAGCACACATGAATTCTTCTTTTGGCTTGGACGATTAGTCTTTGTCCCTGTAAGGGGAAGATCCCGGTTTTGCTTGTTTTGCTGTTTTTTGGAGAAGGCTCAATTTGGGAGGAAGTATATCCAGCTCTTTCAGTTATAGAATTTAAGCCACATTTGCCAATTAATTTTATTAGTAATAAAGCCAACATTCCAATCTCCATTTATCTATCACCTGTCTTATTTCTAAACTTATTCCAAACTCAGGGGAAGAAGAAAGGAGTATTAGTCATTGGCTATCCAAAACCTCAATTACTAATAGCATCTGACTACCCAATTCCTAGGGAGATTAAATAGAATAACAGATACAAAGCTCTTAAAAGTGTTTGATACACAGTAATGTTCAATAAATATTCGCTTTAATATTATTACTGTGTACCAGATACTGTGCTAGATGGTGAGCTAGTTACCAGCTGCAAGAGGAACTAAATCCCTCAACAGGGTCAGGATGGTTAACCCTATAAATGGGACACTGCAAACAAAAACAGTAGCAGTCCCATAATTCTTATTAAATCAAACACTTTTACTAAGCAAATACCACGTCTCAAGAACTGTGATAGGTACTGGGAATTCAAAATTATATATACAAATCTGTCCTTAAGAAGCTCACAGATTAGAGGATCTATACAACAAAGGAAAAAAAGAGTTATAAAATGGTATGTCTTATGTCAAAGGTATACAAAGTGTTGATAAACTTTAGGAACTCAGAATATAAGGGCTTTAAAACGAATTTTTTTAAAAAACTTATCAGAGCTTGAATTGAATTTGATGAAGCCACGTAGAATACCTTCCATTTTGCCAAATCCAAAGGGCAATTTTTAGTCCTCCTCTTATTTGACCACTCCCACCCCTTAAAAGCCAAAACCAAAACAAAGCAAAAATCTTTTTCTTTGGCCTCTGAGATCCTATGAGACTCCACACTCTTTTCCTTATACATCTCTCATCAATCCTTCTCAGTCAACTTTTCCAATGCCTCCACCTCTATTTGGCCCTTAAAAGTGGAGGTACTCAAGGCTTGGTTATTAAACCCCCTTTTTCCTCACTGTATATCCTATCCCTAGCCTGAATTCATCATTTCAGTGACTATGTGCCATTGGCCCCACATTTATATCTCTAACCCACTTCTCTCCTCTGAACTCCATCTGCACATGGGTATCTTGAAGGTATCTCAAAGACCATATGATCAAATATCAACTCTCAATCTGCCTCCACCAAACCTGGTCTTTTTCAGTGTCCCTTAGTTCTCCCAGTGCCTGGAACATTTATCCATCCCATTACATTACCCAAGCCAGAAACCCAGAAGTCATCCTTAACACCTTCTTTTTCCTTATACCCTAAATTCGAAGCATACCAGGTCCTAATGATTTTTACCTCCTAAAACTTTCCTAAATCCACCTTCTCTCTACTCTGCCAAACCCCGTTTCAAACTATCAGCATCTCTTACCTAATATACTACATGATCCTCCTTTCTGTCTTTCCACATATATTCTTACCTCTTTTACAATCAGTCTTTACTACAGACATAGTGAAATTGTTAAAATACAAATCAGATTATATCTCTGCCATGCTAAAAATCCTTCAACACAATCCATTGCTCTTAGGATAAAATCCTTTAAAAGGATCTATTTGATGTGATCCCTGCCTTCCTGTCCAGCCTCATCTGGTATCACTCTTCCTCATTACTCTGACCTTCCTTTAGTTCCTAAAACCCACCACGTGCCCTTCCACTTCACATGCTTCGAACATGCCAACCTCCCTTGCTAGAACACTCTCCCCATTAGCCCCCACTCCCTGCACTTGGTTCACTTCCACTCATCCTCTGGATTGTAGCCTTAAAAGACTAATTCTCAGGAAGGTCTTTCTTGAGTCCCTAGAGTCTAGGTAATGTCCTCACTACATGCTCTTATAGCATTACCACCATTTGTGTTTATATATATTCATCCATGCTTGTCTCTTCCACACACTCCTGCTGGAAAATATCCATTTGCTCACCAACGTACCTTTAGTATTTACAGAGAGGGCACAATGGCTGATAAACAGCAGGTACTCGATGATTAGCTGTTGAATGAATGGAGCATTCTAGCAATAGCATTTCACACGACCAAGAATTATGAAGCAATGTGATCACTAAGAGCAAGTAATACAGAAAACTCACCTCATTGGTTTGTGGCTAGCATTAAGTGGGATAAAGAACATGAATCACCTGGCATAGTAACACAGATAGTAGGTACTTGGTAAATATGAATTCGCTTCCCTTTCCTTTCTCTAATTGCCTGTAGATACAGAGATGGCACTGACTATAATATCACTTGACTCACAGTTTCTTAAATTTACTCAAAGTGTAAAAGGTATCTGAAATATTTAATAAAATTGTACAGCACTTAACCAAAACTCACCATTCCGTTTTTTTTCTATTTATTTTATTTTTTTTTTAAAGATTTTATTTATTTATTTGACAGAGATAGAGATAGCCAGCGAGACAGGGAACACAAGCAGGGGGAGTGGGAGAGGAAGAAGCAGGCTCATAGCAGAGGAGCCTGATGTGGGGCTCGATCCCAGAATGCCGGGATCACGCCCTGAGCCGAAGGCAGACGCTTAACCGCTGTGCCACCCAGGCGCCCCTCTATTTATTTTTTTAATTAGCATAAAATGTATTATTTGTTTCAGGGTTACAGATCTGTGATTCATCAATCTTACACAATCTGTTTTGACCCTCCAAAGAATTACATAGATTAAGAGCAAAAAGCCCGGATTTTCTCTCAGGAAAATTAATAATCTGGATATAGAAAAGAGGAATTGGGGTGGTTACAAATCAAGTTTTCACTCTAAAAAACATTCACCTTAAGCCACACTAAATAAACGTACAGTGATACTTAAAACAAGATTCTATTTACACAGAGCTTTTTACACTACATGTCATGGCACAGCTACACTAAACAGCATTAGGAAAATCCTCTTACCTTATATTCAAATGGAGCACCATAGTAGCCATCATTCAGCCCAAAAATTATTTCATTTTGGTTGCGGGCATGTATCTAAGAGAAGAGAAAAACACGCTATCAGTTCTTCTCATTCCATTAAGTTCTATTATGATTAGGGCATGACAGTTACAACGGACCTACTTCAATGCTGAGAAACAGGCTGACTAAACTAACAAGCCAGCAGAAAACATATCATTTATCTTAAGACCAGGTAATCGATTGAGTGCTTCCTGCTTTAGTCAAAGGGCTCGCAAAATCATCACACGAGATAATAGGCACATTCACATATATTTTCCACAAATACTTCTTCAGATTGCTACAGAAGGGCTATTTCTGAGCTACAAGGGATCCAGAAACATACTATACAGTCTCTGATCTCAAAGAAAACACAATCCAATTAGTCTGTAAGAGTGCTTTAAAAACTATCAAGTCCTAGAAAAAAACACAAAAGATTAATATTATTTTCCATTTTCAGGAAGACAGTTTAAAGATAATAATATCTAAGTTGCACCATCACTCTGGCTTCTAGTTTCCTCAAGGAAAAATGAATGAATCAGATTATGCTCCGTTATATCATACTTCTGTGCCTACCCCCACCTCGTCTGGCTAAATCCAACATATCAACCAAATTTCACTCAAGATTATCAATCAATTTAACCTAACTGACATCTGCAAAACACTCCATTCAACAACAACAGAATAAACATCACATGTATAGGAAACATTCACCAAAAAAGAGATTCTATATTCTAGGCCATAAAATAAACCTCAAAAGAGCTGAAAGGATTGAAATCATACAAACTATTTACTCTAAACTCAAAAGAATTCAAATAGAAATCAACAATAGAAGGATACTTGCAAAATCCACAAACGTTTGAAAATTAAACACTCTACCTCTAAATAACCAATGGATCAAGAAGAAATAAAAGGGAAATTAGAAAATGTCTTGAATTGAATAAAAATGAAAATACAACATCAAAGTTTGTGAGTCACAGTTAAAGCAAGGCTTAGAGGAAAATTTAGTAGATGCTTACTTTAGAAAAGAGAAGTCTCAAAACAGTAATGCAAAAATCCTACCTTACTAGTAAAGAAGAACAAAGTAAACCCAAAGCAAGCAAAAGAAAGAAAATTATAAGGACAAAATCAGAAATCAATGAAACTGAAAACAATAACAATAATCAATGAAACCAAACACTAGTTATTTGAAAACCTAAGAAAATAGATAAATCTCTAAGCAGAGTGACCAAGAGAAAAAGAGAGGAGACAGAAATTACTGATAGCAAGAATGAAAGAGGAAAGGATCATTATATAGCCTATATACATTACAAGGATACAGTAATATTGTGGAAATTTTTATACTAATAAATTTGAAATCTTAGGTGAAAATGACAAATTCTTTGGAAGACAAACTATCAAAGCTCACATAAGAAGACAGAGATAACCTAAATAGCCCCATATCTAATAAAGTAACAGAAGTCATACATTCAAACTTTCCCACAGGGAAATCTTAACACCCAGATGGGTTCACTGAAGAATTCTGCCAAACATCTACAGAATAAATAATATCACCTTTACACAAATTCCTCCAGAAAACAGAAAAGTACAGGCTTCCCAATTCATTTTACAAGACCAGCATTACTCTCATTTAAACCAGACAAGGACAATGCAAGAAAAGTACAGACCAATATCTCCCATGGACACAGATGAAAGAAGCCTTAATAAAATACTAGCAAACGTAATAAATTATGAAAGGAAATTTCCTGACCCCAATAAAGTGTCTACAAAATTTACAGCTATTATTATACTTAATAAATAATGAAAGACTGAACACTTTAACACAACATCAGTAACAAAACAAGGATGCCCACTCTACTCACTTCTGCTCAACATTGTCCTGAGATCTTACCAATGAAATGATATGAAAAAGAGAAAAAGACATATTCATTAGAAAGGAAGAAATTAAACCATGTGTTCACAGACATGACTGCCTACATAGCAATCTTCAAAAGGAACTACCAAAAATACTAGATCTAATAAATGAGTTTAGCAAGGTCACAGAATACATGCTCAATACAGAAATGTTTCTATACATTAGCAATAATTGGAAATGGGAATGTTTTTTAAATGAACAGCATTTAAACTAGCATAAAAAACATGGGATCCACAGGTACAAATCTAACCAAAATATGTGAAAGACCTGTATGCTTAAAACTACAAAACGCTGATGGGTGAAATCAAAGACTTTCACAAATGGAGAGCTATACCATGTCCATAAACTGAAACATCCAATACTATTAAGATGTCAATTCTCCCCAAATTTTCTCAGATTTTTGTAGAATTGACAAATTAATTCTAAAGTGTATATGTAAAGGCAAAAGATCTAAAATAGCCAGAACAATTCTGAAAAAAGATCAAAGTTGAAGGATTCATATTAATTGAATTCATGATGTATAAAGCTACGGCATTCAAAATAATGTGGTATTGGCATAAAGACAGACATGTAGAACAATGAAATAGAATAGAGTCCAGAAACAGACCCACACAAATTATTTTAAACAACTGATTTTCAAAAAATATAACAAGGTAATTCAATGGAGAAATAATAGTTCTTACAACAGAGTACAGGAACAAATGTTCATCCATCTGCAAAACAATGAACCTTACACTTTAAATAAAAGTTAATCCACAATGATCGTAGACATAAAAGTAAAACCTAATACTATGAAACTTCTAAAGGAAAAACCCCATAGGAGAAAATCTTCATGACCCTGGATTAAGCAAAGATGTCTTAGATAAGATGCAAAAAGTATGAAACATAAAAGAAAAAAACCAATACAGTGGACTTTAACACTTATAAACTTCTGTGATTTAAATGACACTTAAAGAAATGAAAGGAAAAGGGGAGCCTGGGTGGCTCAGTTGGTTAAGCATCTGCTTCGGCTTAGGTCACGATCCCAGAATCCCGAGCTGGCCGCTCTGCCTGTTTGTATGCTCTCTCTCTCTCTCTCTGTCAAATAAATAAACAAAACATTTAAAAAAAAAAAAAAAAAAGGACAAGTCGCAAACTGGCAAAAAATATTCGGAAAATACTATCTTATAAAGAACTGACTCATATCCAGAATACATACAGAAATTTTACAACTCAATAATGAGAATTCAAACAGCCAAATAAAAAGTGGGCAAAAGATCTAATAAACACTTTACCAAAAAGGGGGCAAGAGAGAGAATGATGACAAACAAACATTTTTTTTTTACCACTCAACATGACTTCATCACTAGATAAATTTAAATTAAAATCACAAGATTCTATATACCCATAATGAAACAGCAGAAAGAAAAATTAAGAAAACAATCCCAGGGGTACCTGGGTGACTCAGTCAGTTAAGCATCTGCCTTCATCTCAGGTCATGATCCTGGGGTCCTGGGACAGAGCCCTGCATCAGTAGTCTGCTTCATCCTCTCCCTCTCCCCTCCCCCTGCTTGTTCTCTCCCTCCCTCCTTCCCACTTTCTATCAAATAAATAAATAAAATCTTTTTAAAAAATAATTTTAAAAATCCCATTTACAAAATAATAAGATATCTAGGAATAAGTCTTAACCAAAGAGTTCACTTGTACTCTGAAAACTATAAAACACTGATGAAAGAAACTGAAGACAACACAAAGAAATGGAAAGACATTCCAAATTCCAAGCTCATGGATTGGAAGAACAAATATTGTTAAAATGTCTTTACTACTCAAAGCAATCCACATATTTAATGAAATCCCTGTCAAAATACCAATAGCATTTTCCACAGAAATAGAACAAACAACCCCAAAATTTATATGGAACCACAAAAGATCCTGAATAGCTAAAGCAATCTTGAAAAAGAAAAGCAAATCTGGAGGCATCACAATCCCGGACTTAAAGTTATATTACAAAGCTGCAGTAATCAAAACAGTATGGTACTGGCACAAAAACAGACACACAGATCAATGGAATAGAATAGAATATCCAGAAATAAAGCTACAATTCTATGGTCCATTAATCTTCGACAAAGCAGGAAAGAATATCCAATGGGAAGAAGACAGTCTCTTCAACAAACGGTGTTGGGAAAATTGGAGAGCCACATACAGAGAATGAAACTGGACTTTCCTACACCATACACAAAAATAAATTCAAAATGGATTAAAGACCTAAATATGAGACCTGAAACCATAAAAATCCTAGAAAAGAGCACAGGCAGTAATTTCTCTGACATTGGAGACACCAACTTTTTTTTTTAGATAGGTCCCCTGAGACAAGGGAAACAGAAGCCAAAATAAACTATTGGGACTATGTCAAAATAAAAAGCTTATGCACAGCCAAGGAAACAATCAACAAAACTAAAGGGCAACTTCTCTGAATGGGAGAAGGTATTTGCAAATGACACATCCAATAAAGGGTTAGTATCCAAAATATATAAGAATTTATAAAACTCAATACCCAAAAAGCAAATAATCCAATTTTTAAAATGGGCAAAAGACATGAACAGATATTTCTCCAAAGAAGACATCCAGGTGGCCAACAGACACATGAAAAGATGCTCATCATCACTTACCATCAGGGAAATGCAAATCAAAACTACAATGAGGTATCACAATTCTCAGGCTAAAATCAAGAACACAAGAAACAACAGGTGTTGGCAAGGATGTGGAGAAAAAGGAACACTTGTGCACTGTTCGTGGGAATGCAAACTAGTGTAGCCACTGTGGAAAACAGTATCAAATTTCCTCAAAAAGTTAAAAATAGAACTACCCTATGTCCAGCAATTGCACTATTAAGTATTTATCCAAATAATACAAAAACACTAATTCAAATACACCCTATGTATTTACCTGCACCCCTATGTTTAAAGCAGCTTTATTTACAATAGCCAAGATACGGAAGCAGCCCAAGTGTCCATCGACTGATGAATGGATAAAGAAGATGTGGTGTGTGTGTATATACATATATATATGTATAAACATTTTTTACCACTCAACATGACTATATATCCATATAAATATATATATATGTATATATATATACATATACACTATACATATATATACACACTACACACACACACGGAAATACCACTCAGCCATAAAAAAGAATGAAATCTTGCCACTTGCAATGAAATGGATAGAGCTAGACAGTATAATGCTAAATGAAATAAATCAATCAGAAAAAAAAAATACCATATGATTTCACTCATATGTAGAATTTAAGAAATGAAACAAAAAGGCAAAGGGGAGGAAAAAGAGAGAGACAAACCAAGAAAGAGACTCTTAGCTCCAGAGAAAAAATTGGTGGTTACCAGAGGGGAGGTAGGTGAGGGAGGGGTGAAATAGGTGATGTGGACTAGGAGTGCACTTGTTGTGATGAACACCAGGTAATTAAAATTTTAAAAATAAAATCACAACAAGATACCACTTCAAATCCATCAGAATGGCTAAAACCCACCAGAATGGAAAACAACTTGGCAGCTTCTTATAAATTTCAACATACACTTACCACTAGACCCAAAAATTCCATTCCTACGTATTTACACAAGAGAAATGACAACATATGTCAACATAAAGACCTATATTTAAATATTCACAGCAGCATAATTGTGGTGGTTACCAGACTTCATACATTTGTCAAACTCACTGAACCACATACCTTAAAAGGGTGAATGTCATTGTATATACATTATACCTCAACTAACCTGATGTAAAAAAAAGCTTCATTCAAATGTCAGCCCTCCCTGACTCTATCCAGACTTGTCTAAACACCTCTTTCATATACTCCTCCAAATTACATTACAAAGCTATAGTAATCAAAACAGTATGATACTATGCAGGTCTATGCAGATATTCACCAAACATCAGTTTATCAAGTGTAAGGATCTTGTCTTATCCTTCTCTGGATCCTTAACAGTAAGAATAACGCCTGGTAGAAAACAGATGATCAATCAATGAACCTAAGTAATTCTGGCTATTCTCCTGATATATCTTAATCTTGCTTTCCTTTGAAAATTTGTAATTTTATTTTATCTAATTTCCTAGTAGTATGTTACTTGTTATATCTATTTCGTAGGTGAGTTTTGACAGTCTACAATTAGTTTCTAATTGGCTTAAAACACACGTTTTCTCTTTCTCTTGTTCTCCATTACACCGACATAACCAGCTTTGTAAGAAGACACCCAAAAGCTGACTATCTGAAATCAGGACAGGTCTGACATAATACAGTTGGGTATTTCAAGAAAATCACTACCAAAGGAATATGTGAGTTGAAAAGCATGAAGGCCACTTTCTTCAGTCAAAAACTCCCCGACCACTCTATAGCCATACAACTCTAATGTTAAGAAGCATCATTCACCATTAAAATTTAAATACTTTCAGAAGAAAGATAAGTGCTCAATACCCATAGTCTATCCACAGAGAGCCAACTATGGTATGTGGGAAGACAGAAAAAGTATCCACCTCAGTGCAGGACTCTGGCTGGCCAGCCAAAAGGCAACAAGTACCTCATACTGAAACAGAGGAGAAAGGCCCTAGGCCAAAAGTCATTATTTTATAAATTTTCATTGAGACCAGTCCTAAAACAGAAGGAAAAATATAAAAACAAAAAAGTTTAAGAATCTACAGCAGTTAGAATTTAGTTAAGGAAAGTATCTATTACATGCATTGTTCTGGTCACTATAGGAAGACACAAAGTAAAGTATATGGTAAGCAAAATGAAGGCAGAACAGTTTTTTTAATCTGAAAAAAAATACGTAGAATTAAATTGTTTCTTTGAAAGAAATAAAGCAGGGGCGCCTGGGTGGCTCCGTTGGTTAAGTGTCAGACTCTCAATTTCATCTCAGGTCATTTTCTCAGGGTCATGAGATCGAGCTCTATGTCCACTGGGTGTGGAGCCTGCTTAAGATTCTCTCTCTCTCTCCCTTTCTCTCTCTCCCTCTCCCCCTCTGCCCTCTGGTCCTTCAACCCCCCACCTCTGTTCACCTACATGCTCTCTCTCTCTAAATATAATAATAATAAAAATAAAAAAATAAAAGAAATATACCAGAAAGTCTATATTGAATAAGTATTAAGAAACACCAAGAATATTCATAGATATGACTAACACTTTGGAGTTACCTTTTTTTTTTTTTTTTAAGATTTTATTTATTTATTCGACAGAGATAGAGACAGCCAGCGAGGGAGGGAACACAAGCAGGGGGTGGGAGAGGAAGAAGCAGGCTCACAGTGGAGGAGCCTGATATGGGGCTCGATCCCATTACACTGGGATCACGCCCTGAGCCGAAGGCAGGTGCTTAACCACTGTGCCACCCAGGCGCCCCTGGAGTTACCTTTAACAGTATCCCACAGGTATCACAAATAGACACAGCATTTATTCCAAGGTAGGTAAATGGTAAACAGGGACTACGTGTATATATCAGTATGGTCCAGCACAAAGAATGATATGTGAGTCAGCCAGGCCTAGATTTAAACCTTAGCTCCACCTAGCAGTATGATCTTGAGTAGTTACTTAAACTCTCTGCGGTTCAATTTTCCCATCTGGAAAATAAGGGCACTAATACCAACTTTCACAAGGCTGTTATAAATACTAAGTTTATGGGGCACCTGGGTGGCTCAGTTGTTAAGCGTCTGCCTTTGGCCCAGAGCGTGATCCCAGGGTCCTGGGATTGAGCCCCGCATCGGGCTCCCTGCTCTGCTGGGAGCCTGCTTCTTCCTCTCCCACTCCCCCTGCTTGTGTTCCCTCTCTCGCTGGCTGTCTCTCTTTCTGTCAAATAAATAAATAAAATCTTTAAAATAAATAAATAAATACTAAGTATAATAACCTATGTCTGGGGATGGTAAATAGGTTTCATATCAACAGCAATTCTAATATGTTGCTAATTGCATCCCAGAACACTGTGCCCAAAGGGATTATGGAGCTACTTCTCAGCTCAGCTAGAAGAGTGCTATGATCCTGAAGCTACGTCACTCATAGGGGCTTGGTAATAGTATGCAAGCCAGCATTTGTCAGCCCC
This sequence comes from Ailuropoda melanoleuca, assembly GCF_002007445.2. Lineage (NCBI taxonomy): Eukaryota > Metazoa > Chordata > Mammalia > Carnivora > Ursidae > Ailuropoda > Ailuropoda melanoleuca. The sequence goes on from NC_048225.1 coordinate 53,123,735, forward strand.
GTGCTCAATAAACAGCTCTCAAAAAAAAAAATAATAATAATAATTAAAAATAAATAGCAGCTCTCCTTCTTCCTGAAATAATCCAACTTTACTGCTCATAGGAGAAGTGTTTAATAGTATGTTCCCTACTTGCAACTTAATTTTTAGATCCAATAAAACAGAAGCAGAATGCTATGGGAAAGCATATTCTTTCTTACAGAAAAAAAAAATTCCTCTTAAATTAACAGGCTTAGGCTGCTTCCTCATAAGTTTCTTCAGTTAAAAATTATTTTTTAAACTTGGCAATGACTCAAAACTTCTATAATTAAGTAGCCAATCATAAAAGTTATCTACAATAGGAAATGTAGAGTCTAAAGAATATGCAGAAAGGTTAGGTAGGGTTAGAGAAGACAAATACTCAAAACTTCAGTCTAAAGATTACCTGCTGACCCAAGTATTTCAGCCCATCCAAACAGACTTTCCATTCAATCAAAAGCTGGTAGATGTCCTCCTTTCCACCCCATATCTTCACCACAAAACAAGACACAGATGTATCAAGACGGTCTGGCATTATTCCAAAATCGAGACTCCGCCATGTTGGATTCTGTTGATGGAAAGGAAAGCATGAAGACTCTAATTTGTTTACAGTTATTTCAATTAGATTATAAACCATTTTGGTTTTGAAAACCAAAACACCTCAAAAAAATATCAAGTTGCAGACTTAAATAAACCAGGAAGACATCTAATTAACACAATGGGGGTGATAATGGCACAAGCATACCTCAGAGATAATTGCAAGTTTGGTCCCAGACCACCACAATAAAGCAAGTACCGCACTAAACCAAGTCAAATGAATCTTGTGGTTTCTCAGTGCATATAAAAGTTATGTTTATACTATGCCACCATCTATTAGGTGTACAATAGCATCATGTCTTTAAAAATATATACATACCTTAATTAAAAAATACTTTATTGCTTAAAAATGTAACCATCATCTGAGCTCTCAGTGAGTCATCGTCTTTGTGCCGGTGGAGGGTCTTGCCTCAGTGTCGATGGCTGCCGACTGAGCGGGGTGGTGGTTGCTGAAGGCTGGGGTGGCTGTGGCAATTTCTTAAAATAAGACTACAGTGAAATTTGCTGCATTGATTGATTGACTCTCCCTTTCATGAACGATTTCTCCGTAGCATGTGATGCTGTTTGACAGTATTTCACTCACAGTAAAACCTCTTTCAAAAATACAATCAATCCTCTCACCTGCCACTGCTTTATCAACCAAGTTTACGTTATATTCTAAATGCTCTGTTGTCATTTCAACCATCTTCACAGCATCTTCACCAGGAGTAGATTCCTGTTCCTTCTCAGGAAACCACTTTCACTGCCCATGCATGAGAAGTAACTGCTCATCCGTTCACATTTTCTCATGAGACTACAGCAGTTCAGTCACATCATCAGGCTCCACTTCTCATTCTAGTTCTCTTTCTATTTTCACATCTGCAGTTACTCCCTCCACTCAAGTCTTGACCCCGTCACAGTCATCTATTAGGGTTGGAATCAGCTTCTTCCAAACTCCTGTTAATATTGATATTTTGACCTCTTCCCATGAATCACGAATGTTCTTAATGGCATCTCGAATAGTGAATCCTTTCTGGAAAGTTTTCAATTGACTTTGCCCAGATGCAGCAGAGGAATCACTATCCACAGCAGCTACAGCCTTACAAAATGTGTTTCTTGAACAGTAAGACTAGAAACTTGAAATGACTCCTTGATCCCTTTGGGCTACAGAATGGATGTTGGGTCAGCAGGTACAAAAACAACATTAATTTCATTGTACATCTCTATCAGAACTCTTGGGTGACCAGGTGCATTGTCAATGAGCAGTAATATCTTGAAAGGAATCTTTTTCTGAGCAGATCTCAACAGTGGGCTTAAAATATTCATGAAATCATGCTGTAAACAAATGTGCTGCCATTCAGGCTTTCTTGCTCCATTTACAGAGCACAGGCATAGTAGATGAAGCACAACTTTTAAGGGCCCTAGGATTTTCAAAATGGTAAATGACATTGGCTTCAACTTAGTCGCCAGCAGCATTAGCTTTTGAAGCTTTGAAGCCAGGCATTGACTTCTCTAGCTGTGAAGTGCTAGAAGGCACTTTTTTCCAATAAGAAGGCTGTTTCGGCTACACTGAAAATCTGTTGTTTAGTGTAGTCACCTCTATTAATTCTCTTCACCAGGTCTTCTGAATAACTTGCTGAAGATTCTCCATCAGTACTTGCTGCCTCACCTTGCACTTAAATCTCATGAACATGCTTCTTTCCTTAAACCTTATGAACCAACCTCTGCTAGCTTCAGCTTTTCTTCTGCAGCTTCCTCATGCCTCCCAGCCTTCATGTACTTGAAGAGAGTTAGGGCCTTGCTCTGGATTAGACTTTGGTTTAAGGGAATGTTGTAGCTCATTTGATCTTTTATCCAGACCTCTCAAATTTTCTCCACATCAGAATAAGGTTGTTTTGCTTTCTTACCATTTTGTGCTCACTGGAGTAGCACTTTCAATTTCCTTCAAGAACTTTTCCTTTACATTCACAACTTGGCTAACTGTTTGGTGCAAGAGGCCTAGCTTTCAGTATATCTTGGCTTTCAACATGCTCTCCTCACTAAGCTTAATCATTTCTAACTTGTGATTTAGAGAGGCATGTGACTCTTTCTTTCACTTCAACACTTAAGAGGCTATTAACTGGCCTAATTTCAATATTGTTATATTTCAGGGGAGTAGAGAGAGGCCTCAGGAGAGGAAAAGGGGTGGGGGAATGGCTGGTCGGTGGAGTAGTCAGAACATACACAACATTTATCAATTAAGTTCACCGTCTTTATGGGTGCAGTGCATGGAGTCCTAGAACAATTGTGATAGCAATGTCACGGATCACCATTAACAAGTATAATCATAATGGGACACCTGGGTGGCTCAGTCAGTTAAGCATCTGCCTTTGGGGACGCCTGGGTGGCTCAGTCATTAAGCGTCTGCCTTCAGCTCAGGGCGTGATCCCCGAGTCCAAGGATCGAGCCCCACATCGGGCTCCTCTACTAGGAGCCTGCTTTTTCCTCTCCCATTCCCCCTGCATGTGTTCCCTCTCTCACTGGCTGTCTCTCTCTGTCAAATAAATAAATAAAATCTTAAAAAAAAAAAAAAAAGCATCTGCCTTTGGCTCAGGTCATGATCCCAGGGTCCTGGGACAGAACCCCACGTCAGGCTCCTTGCTCAGCAGGGAGCCTGCTTCTCCCTCCACCTGCCGCTCCCCCTGCTTGTCCTCTCTCTCTCTTCCCCCACTCCAACAAATAAATAAATAAAATCTTTAAAAAAAAAGGATAATCATAATGAAAATTTTGAAATATTGCAAGAATCACTAAAACATGACATTGAGACAGGAAGTGAACAAATATTTTTGGAAAAATGGCACCAACACACTTGCTCAAAGTTGGGTTGCCATTAACATTCAATTCGTAAAAACACATTATCTGCAAAGTGCAGTAAAGTGAAGTGCAGTAAAATGAGGTATACCTGTAAATAGCACCTGTGCGCCCAATAACCATTTGCTGAGGGAAAAACCAAGAAGAGGAGGAGGAACATCAGTCCAGAGGCTGGTGCGGTGGGGCCTGCAGGTGATGGTCTGGGAGATGGAGGATGGAGATAGGACACGTGAGGGGGAGGTGTTTTGGAACTAGATGTGACAGGAGTTGCTGATGGGTGAAGGTGAGCGGCCAGCTAAGGGAAGAATCTAGAACATCTCCTTGTTCTCTGCCTCAAACAACAGGGCAGGTGACGTGCTGTTTTCTTGCAGGGGAAGACTGGCAGGAGCGAAGGAGTGCAGTATGGGGGCGAGGGTGGCAAGAGAACCGGGAGTCCTCACTCCAACGAACGTGCCAGCTGTGAGATGCCTTCGGGATGTGTGAGCACAGACATCAGGTAGCAGTGTGGAGCCCAGAGGAGAGGTGAAGGTGGAAGGAGCAACCACGTCACCAGCCAGGTCACCCAGGGAGAGTGTGAATGAGGGGAGAAGAGGGCCAGGACCTATGTGCATCCCAAACAGTCTTAAAACCAACAAAACCAACCAACCAAACAAGGTCATGCTCGTGTGGTGAGCTGGAGAAACCTGTTTAGGCCCTCTGAGTTTGTTTCCTTCTCTGTAAAATGAGATACTAAATCTTCCTCAGAGAACTATACCCCAAAGCACCAGACACACAAGTAGGGGCTCAACAGATGACGACAGGCCTAGAATTCACCACCCTGACAAGGCCGGGAAAGGGACAGACCTAGCTCCTCTCCAGCCAAAGCCAACAGAAATAGATCCCTTAGCCATCTCAGTGAGTAAGTCCCCTCACAGCTCTGCCTGTTCTCCAGGCTTCTCCAGAGCCCTGGCGGGACCTGACCTAGAAGGAAGTCCACGCTGCATGCAGCTCCTCAGAATGACCACCAGTACTTCTGAATTTTGCTGCTTATTAATTATAGTCATTAGAAGGAGGATATACTCTAATTTTTTATTAATATGGCTTCATATGGTAATTCATTTACCTATTCAATACTTAACACAGTTATTAAGAAGCAACACATAAATAATGTTCTCAAAGTACCTCCAATTTGTTAGATTCAAACCTGTATTTAAATAATAACATTATTTCATGAAAAGTTCAGTAACAGAATTATGCACAAGGTTACACAGTAGCACAGAAGGGAATAATAAACTTTGAAGGAATAGGGAAAAGATATCACCACAGAGGCTGTGAAAGTTGGTTTTTAAAGGACAAACAGGATTTTCTCAGGTTAAAATAAGGAACTTCAGACATAAGGAACACCATAAACAAGGGTTCAGCAGTGTGATGTAGCAAGGCGTGGTCAGGGAGCTAAGACAACTCCTGGAATGCACAAAGCAAGAGTAGCAGGACACAAAGCTCGAGGTAAACAAGCGGCTACACTGAAGGATCTTTGGGGGAGCTTGGCTGGCTTAGTCAGTCCACCAGACTCTTGATCCCAGGGTTGTTGAGTTTGAGCCCCATGTTGGGTGGAAAGATTACCTAAATATTAAAAAAAAAAAAAAAAAAAAAAACCTGAAGGATCTTTTATGCCTTGCCAAGGGGTACTTTACTCTGTAAAAGATGTGGAAGAGCCATTGAAAGGTTTTCAGGTTAAGAATGACAAGATCAACTTTATGCTCTAAAGGAATTTTATTGTTCTTTAAGAGAATCATTCAGGGGGTGCCTGGGTGACTCAGTTGGTTAAGCATCTGCCTTCGGCTGATGTCATGATCCCAGCATCCTGGGATGAAGTCCCACATCAGGCTCCCTGCTCTGCAGACAATCTGCTTCTCCCTCTACCCCTCCCCCTGCTCATGTTCTTGCCCTCTCTCGCTTGCTCTCTCTCTAATAAATAAAATCTTTTTTAAAAAAATCTTTTAAAAAAATCATTCAGATAGTTGAAACATTCTGAAAAGTCAAAATGCTAAGGAGCTTTAATGACATCAATAGAATTGAACTACAATGCATCAATTACTTCCATTTATTTGCCCTATATTAAATGTTAGGGCTTTCATTGCTAAATGTAAATATAATCAATCTTATTAAATTAACAATTTTCATGTTATATGATTCAGTAAATCAAAGGGACTTCATATAAGGATAACTGTTCTTGGCTCTGTGGCATTTATTTTTCTGACCAAAAGCAGGGATGGGAGTAGAGTCATGCTTGTTTTTGTTTTAGGGGCTATATTGATACATGTGTTTTGTGGGTTTGGTTGCTGAAGCTTCTGGAGATAAGACATGACTTCCAATTTCACAGTACGTTATGCCTGATATATCTTTTTAATTTACATTTTGATATTTTTATTGTCTGATTTCCTTCCACTAAAATAAAAGCTCTAATAGACAGGAACATTGTCTGATTTGTATACAAGATCTTCAAAGCTTGAAAAGTCCATGATATGCACTCAATAAGTTTTTGCTGCGTGAGTGAATGAATGATCAAGGGATGTGGATGTCTGAGGACACTGAAAGACCATGAATAAATAGCACGATGATAACACAGTAAGCAGCACATTTATGTAATCAATTTTATACTGAATCATAAAAAAAACTAAATTCCAACTATCTCACTGTAACTTTTTAGTAGCCCTGCTAAATAAGGGTAGAGTTTCATTTAAATATCTGAGCACAAACTCTGACCAGTCACTAATCTCTGTAGACACCAAAGTGATCACTAGAAATGTGGATGGAGGGGCGCCTCAGTGGCTCAGTCGTTAAGCATCTGCCTTCAGCTCAGGTCGTGATCCCAAGGTCCTGGGATCAAGCCCCGCAAAGGGCTCCCTGCTCGGTGGGAAGCCTGCTTCTCCCTCTCCCACTCCCCCTGCTTGTGCTCCCTCTCTGTCAAATAAATAAAATCTTTAAAAAAAAGAAAGAGGGGCGCCTGGGTGGCACAGCGGTTAAGCGTCTGCCTTCGGCTCAGGGCGTGATCCCGGCGTTATGGGATCGAGCCCCACATCAGGCTCCTCCACTATGAGCCTGCTTCTTCCTCTCCCACTCCCCCCTGCTTGTGTTCCCTCTCTCGCTGGCTGTCTCTATCTCTGTCAGATAAATAAATAAAATCTTTAAAAAAAAAATAAAAAATAAATAAAAATAAAAAAATAAAAAATAAAAAAAAGAAAGAAAGAAAGAAAAAAGAAATGTGGATGGAACAGCAGCAGACAATCAACCAAAGAGAACCACTGGCTTGTGAAGTAATGTAGCTTCAGCCTTTGGTCTATCAGAGAGCTGAAAGGCAGTATGGTAGAGAGACGAGTGCTGAAATTAAACTATACTGTTAAACCACATAATCCCCTCTGTATCTTAGAATACTCACTTATAAAAACCAGAACAACTATCGCTCACAGGGTTTTTATGATGCTTAGAAAGAATAATAATATTTATAGTACTAGCTGTCTTTAACACTTATTAGTGATAAGTGCTATATAAAGTCAGATATATATGAAATAGACACAGAAGAATGCCTATCCTAGCATTACATAGCAGAAGTATCTATCTGTTTAATAAAATAGCCCTGTTCATCTCAACAATACGTCTACCTGATGTAAATAAAACAACTTGTTAACTTCAATAGTCAAAAAGACAAAATGTCATTTCATTGAATCTGAGATACCACCAATTATAAGATGCATCATTATTTTATGTGCCATTAAAAAAAGAAGAAGGGTCATCTGGGTGGCTCAGGGCTCAGTCAGTTAAGCATCCCACTCTTGATTGTGGCTGGGCATGGAGCCTGCAAAAGATTCTCTCTCTCTCTCTCTCTCTCTCTCTCGGGCATGGAGCCTGCAAAAGATTCTCTCTCTCTCTCTCTCTCTCTCTCTCTCTCCCTCTCCTCTGCCCCTCCCCCTGCCTCTCTCTCAAAAAAAAAAAAAAAAGAAGAAGAAGAAGAAGTAATGATTTTAAAATGCATCTAGATTTCAGAGGTGTTAAACTGTGAAAAAAATGTGCATCTTAGAATCAGTGAAACACAGTAGCTAAGTGTCTTGTCTAAGGTCTCCTAGTAAACACAGCACCAGACTTTAAACCTAGGTCTCTAAAATTCCTCTCATGTTCTTTTTTTGTATGTTTGGTTCTTGGGGTTTTTTCTCCCCACCAAAGCATAGAAGACAGAATTTAGAACAAAAGGGCCTTATGAGACTGTCAATAATTTCCTTGTTTTAGATCCCACAGCCAGAGGCAGAAAGAGGAAGAAAGAACTTTGCCCTCTACCTGTGCCCCATTCTCTGGGCAAAAGGAACTGGGGTCACTTCACATGATTCAAACTTGCTCTACTGCCCCATCACCATGCTATACCCCTGAGCAGGGCTGAGACACAAGTAAGTAATTAAATATGACAGCAAAAGCTAGAATATTACTACAAATGAAGCATTCATTACAGATAAGCTATACTTAATCTTGACAAAACTGAGAGTCCTGTGAGTCGACAGCATTATCCCAATTTTTCAAAGGAGAAACTGATACTATAAACCTTAAGTAACTTGCCTAAGGTCATACATTTGTTTATATCTGGAGCAAGAGGTCAAAGTCTACATATCTGACTTTAAAGACATGATAACAATGAAAAACAATTAAAAAAAAAAGACAGGGATAACATCAGGTAACTTCTGTAAATGAGGTAGGCCATGCTGCTGGGGACCATTTAGCATAGAGCAATTGGGCTTTGTGTCCTAGGCAGCCCCTGAAGGATGACTCTAGTATGAGATGTGATGTTCCTCATGATAAGCTTGAGTCAATGAGAAAAAGGTAAATAATGTCCCCTAGTAAGAAAGGGGAGGGGAGGGAGACCAAAAAAAAATGTGATGTAGATATGAAAAATTCAAATGATAATATTCCACCTAACTGGAATTCAAAAGACCACCAACTCCACTATCCTTGAATAGTCAAAAACAGGAAGCATGAAAACAAAACTACTTAAACTATCAAGTTAGATCAAATATATCCTATAAACTTAAAAAGTGTCAAGTCCTGGCACAGAATTTATTCCTAATTGGCATTAATTGGCATATTTTTCCAGAGCATGCACTTTATTAGAAAAAGGGGGGGGTGCTCCTGGGTGGCTCAGTCAGTTAAGCTCTGACTTCAGCTCAGGTCATGATCTCAAGGTCCTGGGATTAAGCCCCGTGTCAGGCTCCCCCACTCGGTGGGGAGTCCGCTTATCCTTTTCCTCCTGCTTGTGCTCTGTCTCTCTCTCAAATAAATAAATAAAATCTTAAAAAGATTTTATTTATTTATTTGACAGAGAGAGAGACAGCGAGAGAGGGAACACATGCAGGGGGAATGAGAGAGGGAGAAGCAGGCCTCCTGCTGAGCAGGAAGCCCGATGCGGGGCTCGATCCCAGGACCCTGGGACCATGACCTCAGCCGAAGGCAGATGCTTAATGACTGAGCCACCCAGGGACCCCAATAAATAAAATCTTAAAAAAAAAAAAGAGTATCTAAATGGCCAATAAAAGCATAAAACCAGAAAAGTTACACAATTAGAATAGTGTATGAAGAAATGTTAATTAAAAACATAGTGCAATACTGCCGTACAACCAGAATGGCTAAAATTTTGGAGAAGGCTGTAGAGCAACTAAAAACCTCACACTGCTGCTAGGGATGTAACTGGTATAACCATTTTGAAAAACTATTTGGAAGTAACCACTAAAGCTGAAAATAACCTATGACCCAGCACTTGATTCTACTCCTGAGTACATACCTAATAGCAATGAAACGCATACACGTGTTCACCAAAGGACATGTCATTAGGATTAATAAACTACTACATGCAATAGTATGGATGGATCTCACATATGTAATGCTAAGCAAAGAGGACATGCCATATTTTTTTTTCCAAAAACATGCAAAACTAATCAATGGTGCTTGAAGTCAGGACAGTGGTTCTCCTTGGGAGGCGGGAGTGACTAGAGGGAGAACACAGGGGTGCTGATAATGTTCTACTTCTTGGTCTAGTTCCTTTGAAAGTCATCAGGCTATTATTTTTGCCCTTTACTGCAAGGTGTGCTCTATCTCAATAAAAAGTAACGGAACTATATTTTTTAAAGACCCAATAGCAAAAAAATACAGCATCTTAAAAGGAGGAGACTGCAGCAATAAATCAAATAAAGGTATGTCTTCATGATATAAATTTAGGCCTTAAAGTCTAAAGGTGTTGGAGGACCTTCCTGGCCTTCAAATTAGACCACCTGAAAAGGTAGCCATTTACTCTCTTATGTGTAAGATCACCTCTCAACAAAAGTACATGTGTCCTAGATTATGACATAGTATAATTTCAAATTCTCACTCTCAGAGTAACAAAGCACCACAAAAAGCATGAAATAAACACCCCTTTCTAAAGTGAAAAAAAGAAAAGACTTGGTGAATATATCTAAATAGCCATATTGCATCGGGGAGAGGGAGGACTTGGGGGCAGTTGTTTTATTAAATATTTGTAAATACTTCTTCTAAAATAAATTAAAAGCCTTTGAAAGTGAGAGTGGTGTCCTGAAGTTACTTCATACAGTTGAATAGATGACGTGGGTTTCTTTTCTAACCCAATACAACATTAATACAGCACAGCTATTGTCAGTCTTCTCATTACAATGACCTTCCTTTATACTTTCATGAAATAGCTGCCAAACAAAGAGCGGTAATTTCTGAGTTGGTACATTCAGACACAGATACAGTCTGCCAGACATTCAAAGATTTTATTGCCTAATAATGTTATTGTAAAGACCCAGATGATTTTTATTTATATTTCACCTATACACGTCAGCCCACTTTCTAGACGGAACAAATTATTCAAGTACTAAGATGACCTAGGGACCTGTACCATATTTACTAAAAGTACAGTGGCAGAAGATCAGGGTATTTATGGCTTTGAAAAGTTCACTGCCTACTCACCACCCACAGGAGAATCCAAACTCATTATCGAGCCAGGACAACTTCTCTATAACGCTGCTCAATGACTGCTTTTTTATTAAAGAAACACACTTGTACAAAGAAATTCCAAACACTCAAATGATCGCTCTTCTTATCACCCAGTAATAAATGTATGGTCATAAGAAACACAACTTAAGAATTCATAAAATTTTCTCAAAACATACAAGATAGCTCTTGGGAACTGCATGCTGATTTTAGAAGCAGTAGTTATTCCTCAACCCAATAAACTCTCTTTCCCTGTCTAATTCACCTCTACTCATCCTTCACATCTCAACTTAGAAATTAGTTTCAGTTAGAAACCTTTCCTACCCAGCTTCTCTTAAAATGAGATAAATACCCTACATGTTTTCAAGAATCCTGTTCTTCCCTGGTACTAGAACTGCATGTGTTAATCATCTTAGTCTCCCTCCATATCATGTAGTTGACCAGCCAAAAGTCAGAAAACCCCGAAGACGATGCAGTTTAATACATGGTAACATAATTTGGCATAATTAAGAGAAGCCAACTCTCTACTCACATACACACACCCATAGAGATGAAATGTTAATTTATTTGGTTATAATTCAACTGAAACATAAACTTTAATAATCACGTAAGCCCGTAACTCATAAGAAGTATACCATGTGGTCAGTTTTTTCCCAAGATTTAAAAATAGCTCAGGCAGTTAAAATTCCAACCAAAGTTTATGATTCTGATAATTATGTCACATGCTTTCCCTAAAAACACATGTTCTAGACTTTTGCTTATTCAATTACAAGGCCCATCACTGACCTCTAGACCTCTAGCAGACATTGAATCGGTTCAAGAAAGGAAGCTGAAGGAAGCGTGACATAAGGGAGGCAGCAGAATGCTGTAAAAGAATGGGGCCCTCCAACGTTGATTTGACCAGTCACAACTGGCCTGAGGGCCTAGAGCAAGTTTCTCAGCCTGTCTGAACCTCAGTTTCCTTAACTATCAAACAGGCATATATCTTACCTGTAGCACTGCTATCAGGATAAGAACCAAAGTACATCATGCATCCAACAAACAACTAGAATCATAGGTGGGTACTTTATAATTGATACATCTGATTTATTAAAGAAACACACATGTACAGACAAATTTCAACACACACACACACAAACTACCACTGTTCTTACTCCCACCATGAAATTTTAATTTTGTAATAAAAGTTTAAAAACTCCCTTTCAGTAAAAGTATCTAATGATCAACTTTATAATTGTTAAAGATAGGTACATATGGGTTCTTTACATAACTCATCTGTACTGTTGTGAATATACAAAATCAACTTTAGAGAATTTAGTTACTTACATTCTTACTGCTTCAATCATTTTAGTTATTAACCAATGACCCTTCAATCTAATCTCCTGAACAACAACAACAACAAAATCCAAAAGTTAACAAATGGTTTGGAGAATATGGCTGGCTGAAGCCAGAGACCTTTAAAGTTGAACTGTACACTGACAACTAATTGCTCTATGTTAAATATATCTCAGAAAAAATCATGACTCTGACTTGTAATTTGGAGACACATCTCCACCAACTAGCCTGTCGAAGGTGAATTATTCAGTTACTCAATGCAACAGGCATCTATTGGACTTCTCTGGGTGAAGCACTGTGCTAGGGACATTAGAAAATAGAAAAATGAATACGTTCAGTGTCTTTGTCTACCAGACAGTGTCTTTGTCTAATTTTGTGTGACCTTTACCTATCTCCTTGCCCAAATCTCTTTCCTGCTAGGTAACCCTTGACCATCATCTCCTATCTCTCCAGGTCATTTCTGTTGCTGCCCTGATGCTCAATTCCTCTGTCCCTGCTGTCATACTCGCCTAGCAAGATCTCAGACCACCCCTGTTCACCACATCCCACCCCAGCCAGACTAGCTTCTTGGCCAGTTCTTAAAGACCTCGGGTACACTCCTGCCTTTGTACTTTCCTGCTTCCCGGCCTGCAACAGTCTTTCCCCACATAAGAACACAGCTTGCTCCCTCACTTCTTTCAGGTGTCTGTTCAAATGATCTCATCTATGTGACATTTCATCTATGTGACTACCATAGAAAACCAGCACCCAGCCCTGCCAGATACTTTCTTATTCCACTTTATTTTACTCCATTATTTTTATTACCATCTAACATAGTCCAGGTTATCAGGAATTCTAACATGCACTTTCCTTCACATTGTAAGATGAATTTTAATTTTGGAAATGTTAAGATCAATAAGGTTCTACTATTTTTGACCGCCAGGTGGCAGTCACCAGGTGTCACTGTCTCTACACGGACAACCTTAAAAATAGCTGTTCTTAAACTCTTAAATTAGGCACGCTGAAGTCAGGCACACTGTCCACACTACCTGTGCTGAGTTTAATTGCCATTTAAAATATCTCTCTGGGTTTAAACTGAAATAAACAAACAAAACCTTGTATATAGTATCTATCAAATTTTTAAATTCAAAAAGTTAAAAAAGCAGCAAGTGATTTCAACAGAGTAACCCAGTACTCTCAAAGACTGCTGGCCGCAAGAGTGTAAATGGAACAATAATTTGGAAAAGCTGTTTGGCAATATATACTAAAGGGGATCATATGCATATTCCCTGTAGGTCCACTCCTAGGTATGTATCACATTAACAGAAATGTACACATAGGTTCAATCAACAGATATACACGAGAATGTTCACATCAGCACTATTCATATTATCTCAAAACTAGAAACTAACCAAATGCCCATCAACAGAAGAATGGATAAATTCTGGTACATTCACACAATGCAATATTATAGAGTAAACAAACTACAAATATACCCACAATATGAATGACTCTGACAATATACAGTTGAGACTCTTTCAATATAAAGTGCAAGTCAGACACAAAGGAGTACATACTGTATGATCTGATTTCTGTAACACTTAAAAGTAGGTAAAATTAATTTAAGATGTTAAGTCAGGACAGTAGCAGTAACTGAAGAAGGCATGAGGGGCCTTCTGGGGCACTAAAAATACTCTATTTCTTGACCTGGATGCTGGTTATACCAGGATATTCAATTTCAGAAAATTCATCAAACTGTATATCCAAGAACTGTAAACTCTTCTTTATGTACATTAAACTTTAATAAAAAGTATTAAGTTTTTGTGTAGGCAAAAAGGTATAGACCTAAAGCAACAAAACGTGAATTTAGTATTAGAGAAGCAAATACTTGTCAATGAAGAAAAAACTTCATCCACCCTTTTCTATAAGACTTAATGAAATTTCCACAGATTGAGAAAGCATATTTATATTTTGTTACTGAGATACAAAAGAGTCCCATCACAGGTCAGCAATATACCTAAAAGAAGGAAAGATTGCTAAATAAATACCTTGGAATGGGTAAAAGAAATCTCAAAGTAACAAGAAGCTAGGAAGGTCGAATCACAACTCATTCGGGACTATTACAAAGGCCCTGGGTTTCAATTTAATTAGAAGAGTTTGTTTTTCTTGGTGAACATAAAATAATGGTGAATCATAGAACTACCTTGGCTTAGGCTGTTTTCTTTTCTTACTTGTTTGTCCAATACAAGCCATGCACAATGACTACACGGTTATAGAGGTTATAAAGGTTATAAAGATGAAGCATACAGCTTCCGTCTTTGTAAGGTTTATCATATATATTAAAGAACATAAGACAACCGTATGGGCAGCTATTACACTGCTTTAGAATGGTACAAGTGGTATATGTACAAAGTCCTTTGTTTTTTTCTTTTTTAAGATTTTTATTTACTTAGAGAGACAGAATAGGGGCAGGGCAGAGGCAAAGAGAGAGAGAGATCTCAAGCAGACTGCACGCTGAGTGTGAAGCCCCATACAGGGCTCGATCCCACAACCTGAGCTAAAATCAAGAGCCAGTCTCTTAACCGACTGAGCCATCCAGGCGCCCCAAAGTTTTGTTTTTTCAAGGCACAGAAAAAGGGAAACCTCTTCCAGCTAATGTTATAGATCGCAAGAAAGCTCTTCAGAAGCATCCAGAACCGTGCTGTCCAATACAATATCCATTAGCCACTTGTGGCTATTTAAATTAAAATTAAATAAAATTACAAATTTAGTTCCCCAGTATTACTCAACTACATTTTAAGTGCTCAGCAGCCACACATGGCCAGTAGCAAAGTACCGGGCGGAGCACAGAACACTGGCAGCATTGCAGCACTACTCTGCAGTACCTAAGAGTGAGAAAGACGCAAGGAATAGGCACATAAGGACAATTTAATCCTTGGGTGAAAACATTCTTTTTAACCTTGTGTCCATTTTCCATGTCTCTTTTGACATCTGAATGGCAAAAGCAGCCACTCTGGTCTGGGGACCAAGCTAAAAATATAAACCTAGGGAAAACAGTTGAAGCCTTGAAGTTATAGGAGTAAAAAAAAGAATACAAGCTCACCAGAGTCCAACAGGGTTCACCAGAGTGAAAATTTATCCAAAGCTTCATTCAGCTAAAAATACATGAAGCATTACTTTGCCTAATCTTTAATAGTGAACTGAGGATTAGGGGTTCAGGATATAACTTAGAAGTCAGTCAATAAACATATTTATGGAGGAATCCATTCATTAAGAAACATCTGCTGAGCACCTTCTATGTGTCAAGCACATACGGCAACCAGGAGGAGTAAGAGCTTTAAATCACTTACTCTATTCAGCAAATATCACAACAGCTTAAGAATCACCGACTCCTAAGCATGGAAAAAAAACACAAATTTTGCTCATCCATGGTTCTTCAGAAACAGCAAGCAGGAAGGTAACAATATGCCATCTCCAGCATATTCTCTGAGGGTTGTTGACTCCTGTGGTGCTCAATGCCCATTAATCTGAACCAGTCACAATGATTTAGCAAAAAACAAAGAAGGAAGAGTCCTTTCCAAAAGAAAAGAAATGAAATGCAGTTTATCAAACATATATTAAGCTATAAAAGAAAGAAAAGACAATCCTTGCCAGAAATATCATAACCTCAGAGGAAACAACAACAAATCAACATTTACCCAACAACTCCCAAGAAGTACACTGGGAGCTAGAGGGACATAAAGATATTTAAGCAGTCTCTTGACCTCCAAAAGTGGTCATCTACTTGGGGAGAGGAAACCATTCACGAACAATCACAATGGACTCAAATGCTGCAAGTAGAATCCCCAGGAAACAACTGCAGGACAAACTGTAACCTGAAAGGACCTTGGAAATCTTTTGTCCAAATCTCTCCCTTGTCTGAAATCCATTCTGCAATATTTTTATAAAACATTTATTCAACCTAAGTACACCAGGGATGAAGATATCACAACCTCACAGACATTTCAGAAGCAACAGAAGATGGGAGCCAAAAAGAGCTGAAGAGTTAACATTCAAAGAGATGGTGTTTAGAAATATGAACTTGAAAGTCAAGTGACTAGCAAGTGAATACAGTACAATAATGGAGAACAATACACTAAAGCAGGACTATTAGCAC
The DNA here is from genome assembly GCF_002007445.2 of Ailuropoda melanoleuca. Lineage (NCBI taxonomy): Eukaryota > Metazoa > Chordata > Mammalia > Carnivora > Ursidae > Ailuropoda > Ailuropoda melanoleuca. The sequence goes on from NC_048225.1 coordinate 53,139,654, forward strand.
AGGGTCCACTATGACATGAATCCAGAGAAAAAGCAATGGGATGGTGTAAAACCATTCCCAACTAGACTTTTGACTATCAAAAGGGGGGGTAGAATAAACCAAGGTGAAATTCTATTCTATCTGCCCTTGCAACTACCCACTCTTCCCCAGCTCTCCGTGGTCTGTAGGACACTTCTATTTCACCTGAGCCAGGCGAGGAAGAGAAACTAATATTGACTCATTAGCTACTATGTGTCAGGTATGGTGCTAGTCATTTCAGGTCATTTACTATACGGAGAACAAGAGCTGTTCTGGTGATTGGAGCTCCTCAGAAACAGGCTCAAGGAACCTGTCAGGCCTAGGATCTAAATTTATTATTCTATTTTAGAGACATTTAGGAGGCAGCTTTATAAAAAGGAAAGAGTAGAAGAGACCTGAAGACAGAGGTCTGAACTTAGGATCTGGTCCTACAGTTACATGACTGCAAGTTGTTGGGCTTCTCTGCATGTCAGTTCCTTAAGACCTACCTCATCTCCTTACAGGTTGTTCTAAGGATCAAAATGGAACACTTTTGTAAAAGGATTCTGCAAACACAACACATCACTGATATCCATTATTCATCTAGCAAGTATTTACTGAGCATCTATACTATTCTGGACTCTAGGCAAGGTCCCTGCTCTCACGGAACTTAACATTCCAGTATGTGAGAGACAAGTAATCAACACAAACAAATGAGTGAACAAGAGTTTCCAAGAGTGATGAATGCTCTAAAGAAAATAAAACAGGTGACATAAAAAAGAGTGACTAGGAGAAAGGGGACCACTTTCAATGGAATAGTCATAGAAGACCTAACCAAAGTTCTATAACTGAGACCTCAAAGATGCCTTCAGCCAAATGAAGAGCTGGGGAAACAAGTATTCTAGACATAAGAAAGAAGATAAGCTTGGCATGTTTGAAGCACTGAAAAAATGAGTATGCCTGGAGTGCAATGAGTAAGGAAAAGTATTAAGAAATGAGGTTGAAAAAGTGGACAGAGGCCAAATCCAGTACAGTCTTGACCACTAAAAGAGTATTATAATTCCCACAAAGTCCTTTTTTTTTAATCGACATGGTCCAATAAACTGAGCCATTTATGCAAATATCTCGTGTGTATATTATCCAAAGTAGGACGCTTCCAATTTTCTACTTTAGCAATGCCACCACCAAAATATAAGTGGGAGGATCCTATACAATGGTTCTGGATATATAAGTCTTAAGAACTTTATCTAAACAAAGACATCGTTTATTATGTTTGGTAAATCAAATAGTCAAAAAAAATAAAAAACCCTATAGTGAATAGAACTAACAGAATTATAGAATAAATAGAAAAAAAAACTGAAGTTTTTAACAGAAAAAATATCAGTTCATTCAGCAAATATTTATCAAGGACCTACTATGTGCCAGGCATGTTCTAAGTATGAGAGATACAGCAATGAATAAATCAATGAAAATTTAAGCAAAAACTAAGCAAAAGATTTCACTGTAGAAGTATCATAATAAATACCAGAACTGAACTTGAACTTATGTCTCAGCATTTTCTGAAACAGGAGTTATAAGCTTAGTCAAGTGTACCTGTCAGAAAACAAACTTACCAAGGAATTCTTAATCACTTCACTTCTATAAAATTCTGGAAAAGAAGAAAAAAAAACAATAAGTGATATGAAAGAAAATAAGCTCATTAACTCTTAATCCTGTAAATTTTTCAACGTATGTTCCAGTAAAACATTTAAAACATTTTCAAGGGATCTATTTTCTCTATATCTTCATTTGCTAAATAAATAAATAGGTCTCAAAGGAAAAATGTTAACAAAGAAAAATCAAAACCTGTTAAGATTTAATTTAGTAAACTTTACCCCAGATTCAAATTTGAGCCCTTAAAAATTTAGACTTTCTTCTCTCCTACACTACTGGCACTCTACAAAAACTGATTCCATATGCTTCGTTTTTCTCAAACATCTCTAATGATTATCCATGGTAGTACTGTGGAATGGACACTGATCTAGCAACCAGGTAACCTAAGTTCTAGTTCTACTGTCATAAGCATTCTGTCTCTTTCATTTCCTTGGGCCCATTTTTCATTAGACAACTTAAAGAATTAGACTAGTAAGCAAAGGTCCTCTGTAAGCATTAAAACATCATGATTCTACAGACCTTCATGTATATTGTAAATGTTACAAACATAAAGACACAATCGAAAGAGAGAAATGTGGCAGAGGTGTAAACAAACATTGCCTCTTCTGACCCTGCTGAAGTCACCATCATGATGCTCTCTGTCTCCGCAGAGTCTACAGGACCCTCGTATCCTTGTGTTGCTATAAGACAAATTTCCCAGGTGTGATGCACGGACCACTGGTACTTGACATGATGTTAGGCGATACACGGACACACTTTATTTTTTTCTTATATATTTAAATTTATGTCTCATATATTCCTCAACCCCTAATTGTAAGCTCCAAAAGGACAGAAGCATTTGTTTTACACAACTGCTGTGTCCTCAGTGCGTAAAACCATTCCTGGCACAGAGTAGACACTCAATAAATAACTTCTTAATTGAATGAACTATTTTACTTAGACATAAGTTTAAAAGCAATGAACTTAAGGGTCACCTGGGTGGTTAAGCCAGTTGAGCATTTAACTCTTGATTTCAGCTCAGGTCATGATCTCAGAGATAGAGCCCCAAACTGGGCTCTGCGCTCAGCGGGGAGTCTGCTTGAGATTCTCTCCCTCTGCCCCGCTCCTTGCGTGCGTGCGTGTGCACACATACACAGTTTCTCTCTCTCAAATAAATAATCTTTAAAAATTGTTAAAAATAATGAGTTTTAAAAATATATATTAAGTATGTAATGGTATAGATGAAACTCAAATATAGTGAAACATGTCAAAGTCTACTAACAACTGAAGCTAAGGAATCATCAGGCAATAAATGAAGAGTAGGCCTAAACATAAAATGCTTAGGGGCAAGCTCTTTAGGTTAAAGCACTTCTTGATAAACATACTATCTATATTACACTATGTTTGTCTTTCCTAAAAAAAAAAAAAAAAAAGATATGGAAAATTATTTTATTTTGTGGTGAGATAGTCACTATGTATTAAGCTAAAATAAAAAGATAAGGTTCTAAGAATTTACAACAGGATCCAAATTTTTATAATTATGTTAGTAATGTTTATCTTAGGTGACAGGAGTAGACTGTTAACTTTTACTTTCTCCTTGGCAGTTTCCTATTTTTCTATTTTGAACAATTATTTGAAATAAGAAAAGAGATATTCTAATTGTTTTTTAAAAGGACCATCTGATGAACATTTAGGTTACTGATAATTTTTAGATATTTCAAGTAATTTTATAAATAAACAATCATTCAGAGATATATATCCTAGACACTTGGATCTAAACATTTAGAAGTAAAATGCAATATAAAAGGAAAAAAACAGTTTGAATTTGGTAGATAGCACCATATTGTTCTATAAAAGTGTTGTACCAATTTACAATCCCACTTGTGAAAATACCTGTTTTCCCAACACTGGGCAACCCTAAGTATTATTCATTTTATTTCTTCTCAAATGATTAACCAATTATTCCAACCATAAATTAACTATAAAAATGTTTGTGTGTAGGTATGTATATGTGTGTGTGTGTGCGTGCACATGTGTATTCTAATTTATATGTACCATGTTTATTTTTAGGGGAAAAGAAACCTATAAGGGATAAAAAAATTATTTTTTATTTCAAAGTACCTTCACTTTATAAAAAAAAAATCTTAAATTTTTTTGCAAGCATGTATTAGTTTAAAATCAATGGAAAAAAAAAAAACAGATGCTCCTCTTTTCTTTAGAAAGACAGAATTCCTCAGTTTAATCTGCAAAGTATCTAAATTAAACAGTTCCCAAAATATGTATCTTCAGCTCTAAGAAGATGACTAGTATCATTATTTCTTCCAAAACTTTACTGACTGAATGACTGTATGTATAAATGAAACTAAACAGTCTGCTTTTTCCATTAGACCTTCAAAATAGACCTGCTAATTTAAATGGAAAGAGGTCCACAAAAAAGCCATACAAGAAATCATGGAGTCTGAGGTAATTTCCAATATGCTAAACATGGTCCTACACTGTCCACCATTCTGTTACATCTAAAATATTGTCAAATTAGCAGCATGATACAAAACATAATAGTGAATGTAGGAGAATTTAGAGTCAAAAAATAGTTCCAGTCCCCAATCCACCTATGATCTTCACCCTGGACAAGTCAGTTAACCTTTTGGGTCACACAGTTTATCTTTCAAAGGATAATGACAAGTGGAAAATAACAGGGTTATTGTGAGGCTCAAATGAAATAGTGAATTAAAAACACTTTTTAAACTGTAATTTTTATTAACAGTTCTATTAATTTTTATTAATTCAATTTAAACAAAACTATTTCAAAAACATACCATCCAAGACCTATTTCTACATGAAAGGGCCCTTTAGATACAAATGCTTCTCTATCCATGCTAAGTAAGACCTAGAAAAACAAAGCAATCAGAGATTGCAGAGCATGGTTTCAGTGGCATGTTTTGGCTGTTATGCAGCATTCCATTCATTTAACAAATGCTTTTTTAGTACCTCGACCTCACTCATAAAAGAGGAAATACAAATTTAAACTGTACTATAAAACTATTTTTCACCTATCAGATTGGCAAAAATTCCAAAGTTTGATTGCACAGTCTGGTGGTGAGCCTGTGGGAGAAAAGGCACTCATACCTAGCAAGTGGGAATGTAAATAAAGACAATTTTGCAATATCTACCAAAACTATAAGTACACATCCTTTGTACTTCCACTTCTCGGAAATTTACCCCACTGCTATACTAGCACTCATACAAAATAATGTACTTACGAAGTTATTCAAAGCAATACTGTGTGCATAACAAGACTAGAACAACCTAAATGCCTACCAAGAGAAGCCAGTTAAATAAATCACAGTACACCTATTTAATGCCAAACTATGAAGGAAAAAAAAATTAGGGAGGCTCTGAAAAATTAGGGAAGCTATCTATGGAAAAACATCTAAGACATTTTAGGTGAAAAATGCAAGGCATAGAAATATATATAGTTTGGTACTATTTTTATTTGTATTTGCATAAAGAATTCAGAAAAGAGAAACAAGAAATGTAGAACAGTGGTTATTAGGGTGGGGTAAAAAACAAGGGAGACGGGACAGGTGAACTTTAAACCTTTATATATTTTTCGAACCATGACTGCATTAGCTATTCAAAAAATTAAATGAAAAAAAAATGAGGGCTTAATATATGCCAAGTGTTGTTTCAAGTGCAATGAACAAAACTAACCTAAAATTTTCTGAATTACATGGAATTCATCTTCTCATACATTCAAAATAACTGGTTGGCATTCCGGGCACTCACATTTCATGGGTGAAAAAAGAACTATGACTGAAGAACAAACTTGATTTTATAAAATTTCAAGCTTAAGAGGAAACCACGATTAGAACATAGCTCACCATCCATTAACACAAAGCTTTGTTCTCTGGGGTGTGATAACTTTGATCTGAACTACTTAAGGGGTAGGCAATGTCCTAAGAGCACTAAAAGATGTCAAAAGTCAAAAAATCTCACACATATCTTCTTAGAATCTGCTGTGAATTCAGCCAAAATAAAAAAGTAACTTAGAGATCAGTATTTCAAATATTCTTCCAATGAAAAAAAAAAAAACAACCAAAACTTTCTTTTAAAGCTAAGAAATGGGGGTGCCTGTGTGGCATCGAGCCCTGCATCAGGCTCCCTGCTCAGCAGGGAGTCTGCTTCTCTCTCTCTCCCTCTCCCCCTCCCCACCGCTCATATTCTCTCTCTCTGTGTCAAATAAATAAATAAAATCTTTAAAAATAAATAAAACCAAGAAATGATGTCACTACACAGGTGGTACAGGTGGTTTTGTGAGAAGAGCCATCTGGCCCTCTATCATGGTCATCCTACACCAATGGCCACATAATGATCATGAAACGACTATTTGTGCTTGTCATCACAGGTCCAACAAGATAAGCTGGATTGACTAGACTTATTAAGGAAACAGCTTCCTGGCTCCTCCTATGGTAGTTAAAAGTTATAAAGCCCAACATATGGGCCCAAAGGAAGACCATAAACAGACTCCATTCAACCATGACATTTTGGAGTAGGAGGAAGTCTCAGAAATCATCAATTCTCTCATTTTAAAGATAACTTCACCAAAGCTCACAAGAGGAACTAAATGCCCTAGCCAAGGGGCTTGCCAGTTAATGACAGACTCAACAGCACTAGCAGAGACCGTACTTCCCTGTGGTGTACCAGCTATTCTCTTGCTGTATGAATGATCATTTCATTGCGAGAACTTTAAGAAGCAGTCTATGATAACTTCTAAACTCAAGGTGTAGTCTGAGCTAGAAGAAGACAAAAAATAAACCAAAAAAGTCACTTTGTTTCCATCATATCTCTTAGACAACTTTTTATAAGATGGTCATCAACCAGTCCCATGACTACTCTCTTCTTGTAAACTACTTTGATTGTTAACATTAGAAATTACCAAATACCTAAAATGTGCTAAGTACTATGTTAATTATTATTATCAAAGATAACACTGGAGCAAGTACACAGAAGTTTTATGAAGATAATCAAGGACTGATTATACAGAAAACCATCAAAAATTTAAAACACTCGGGGTGTCTGGGTGTCTCAGTCGGTTAAGCATCCAACTCTCAGGTTCAGCTTAGATCATGGTTTCGGAGTCATGGGATGGAGCCCCCCATGGGGCTCTGCACTCAGCGGGGAGTCTGCTTCTCTCTCTCTCTCTTACCCTCTGCCCCCTCCCTCCCCCTAAGATGGATAAATAAATCTTAAAAAAAATTTTTTTTAAGCATCTCACATAGGTCACCTGTCTGGCTCAGTCAGTAGAGCATGTGACTCTTGATCTTGAGGTTGTGGGTTCAAGCCCCACACTGGATTACTTAAAAACGAAAAAAATTTGTTTAATCTAAAAAAATAAAATAGAACACTCTGGCATTGTCATATATTGCTACTGATAAAACCCATTACTGAGCAGTAGACCAAATGTATTAAGGTCTGCAAAAATGCTTATACATTAAGACAAACAATAACCAAACTGTTTCATTTTCCTTCTGGACACATCAGAAGACAACATATCCCAGTCCCCTTTCCATGTAAAAAGGATGACACTACTGATTTATGGCCAATAGAATGTTATGGAACTGATGTAGACCATTTCCGTTAAAAAAAAATCTCCCTCAAATAATCCTTCTCTCTTGCCATGCCAAAGTCATGTATTGATGATAGCAGCATTCCAAAATAGAAGGAGCCGGGATACCTGAGTCACTGCTTAGGGGACAGCTGCCAAGACTATGCCTGATAAGAACACCTACACTGGACTTAGTGTAAGAAATTTATTACATTACGCCACTGAGATTTGCAGTATTTGTTACAGTAGCTAGCATTAATCATTCAGATTAATATAGTGTTTTAAGAATTTGCAATGGTTACAATGAAAAATAAGAATGAAATAAAATTATATGAAAATGCAGAATTTAGACTCCTTTTTTTCATCTTTAAAAATCATTTTAATGCTATTTACATTATGGTGGGGGTTCTACCCTATATAATTCCTGACTGAATCTTTTAATGAGCATATATTGGTATTGAAATTAAAAAAACAAAAAAGGTGTTAATAACAACAAGTGCTTTAATAATGGTCTTTAAAAGTAATTAAAACCTGGGGTGCCTGGGTGGCTCAGCTGGTTAAGCATCTGCCTTCAGCTCAGGTCATGATCTCAGGGTCCTGGGATCAAGCCCCACATTGTTGGGCTCCCCGTCCAAAATAACACCACTTTTTGTTTATATAAATAGATCTGCAATCACATTTTATCAAGTGTTATCATCTTATCTCAGCTGTTTCTCATAAAAATCTGTCTTGCCAACTTCATAAGGCATCATCTCCACTTTACAGATGGGAAAAGTGAGGTTCAAAAAGCCACTATCTTTGTCCAGTGTCACACAGCTAGACCTACTATCTATGTATTTTCAATCCTAATTCAGTATTCCTGCCATATACCATGTTTGTTCCCTTGTACCACCCAACACATGGCAACTGATTATATCCAAGCACCTTTCATCCAATACGTATTCAAAAGATGCTTGTGATTTTGAATCAAATACTTACTTGGTCTACTCTCAGAATTGCCACTTATGGAGCAGTCCACAGTACAACACATGCAAATGAATTCAAGGAAACCATGCCATTCTTCTAAAAATGACCCCATATATACACAAGGAATTACAGATATGAGAAGACATAAACTGGTTCCAATTTTACCATATTTTTAAAAATTAATTACGTTTTAAAGAAAATAAAATCAGTACGTATAATGATAGCTACTAGAATAAAAACATTAATAACTAACATCCATAAATAAATTTACTAATTTAAGAACTATCCAAAAGCCATGTTTCTTTTATATATGATATACGTAACACTACTCAAATATTTTCAGACAGCCTGACAATTTGGCTTTCCAATAAGCATTAACAGCAAATCGAAGAGGCACTGACCACTCACTTGTGTTACAAAAGAATAAAAATGAGATGGAACAATTTGTGGGCAAGCCCACAAATTCCCTTACCTTTATATATCTTTTCAGTATTACACAAGTGAAGCGTGAAGTAGGTATCAAGGAGCTGATGGCCATTTCTATTAACAATGTTCCGGGCAGCAATGTTTCGAAGGTGTCTAAGACGTCGCTAAAAAATAACAACAACAAAGAGGGACACATTCAGCTTTTCCTCCTATAAAATCTTCGAAAGTTACGATCCGAAAATGAAACACAGCAAGTTGTGCCAGTTACTGATTTGTTGAGCCAGTAACCTTAACCCAGTCTCTTATTATGCCTCAGCATCCCCTCTGTCAAAAAGGAATTACACCTGCCCAATCTCATTTACAAGGTTGTTGTGAGCATGAAATGACAACAGATATGAAGTACTGTCGAAGAGCATAAATGTTACATAAGTGCTATATACCTGTACAATAGCATTAGTATTTCCTGGAATATAAAGTAAGCAGTAATTTGCTTTCTTCCCTTCAGAAGAATAGACATGCAAGTCCATCTCATACCTACAGGCAAGCAGTTTTTACATACACACACCCCTGTTGCTAGTGTACTCGAGATGCCAGGTCATCTGTACAACCAGGAAAAGATGCCAAGCCAAAACATAACTCACTGGGCACTCCAGCCAGCCAATAACCCAACTGTTGCGAGCTTAAATTAAATCTTCACCTGACCAGCAGCCAACCAATCTCTCTTTCCTGATCAGGCCTCCTTCCCAACAATTTCTTCAACTAAGATGCACAAATCATTTGGAGTCCCCATCGTTGAAAAGGCAAACACTCCAGAAGCAACAGCAGAAATCAACAAAAATACAAGATAACAGGGGCACCTGGGTGGCACAGCGGTTGGGCGTCTGCCTTCGGCTCAGGGCGTGATCCCGGCATTATGGGATCGAGCCCCACATCGGGCTCCTCTGCTGGAAGCCTGCTTCTTCCTCTCCCACTCCCCCTGCTTGTGTTCCCTCTCTCGCTGGCTGTCTCTATCTCTGTCAAATAAATAAATAAAATCTTTAAAAAAAAAATACAAAATAACAAATAGCCAAATAAAAGCATATCAAAAAGAGAAGATGTTGGCCATGCTCGAGTCTCGGCACATCAGATCATTCCCAAAGGCTAGTTCCCTGTGTCAAATAATTATTTTCAGACTTAAAAATAGAAATCAAGTGCTCAGTTTTAAAATATGCTTAAAGCTCTCCCTTCAGGCTGAAAGCCCAATCTACTCAAGTAAGCCCATCTTCAATTACACACGCAGTTAGCTGGAAAAGTACAGTTCTTTCTTTCCATGTGCATAGCAACCTAATCCTTTCTCCCAATCTAGAGATTAAGATTCTTTGAGAGAGGTTATTGTCTAATAAATTTGTTTAATACTCTAAGTATGAAAAGGCCCAAATATATTTACAAAAAGTTCCTCAGGCTGGGAAGAACTTTTTTTTTCTCTTTTTTTTTTTTTTTTTTTTTTTTTTTTGATCCCCGCGGGGCCCCCCCCGGAACCCCCCCCCCCCCCAGTCTGCCTGCACCTCACAGCCCCCCAGGGCCAGGGAGGCCTGGTGTGTCAGATCACCAGCTTCACNCCGGTGGCAGTGAGGGGCAATCGGTCTTGCGGAAAGGCCTGCCTGAGGCAGGGAGCCTCAGGTACAGCCAGGCTGGGGGACGGTGTTCTCCCCAAGGTGAGACAGGAGGAGTCGCAGGCCACAAAATTCCTCGTCCACCTCCTCCAGCTGTTTCACGGTCTCCTCCAGGCTGAGCAGCTTCTCCCGCTCCTGCTCTCGCTCTCTCTCTCAAATAAATAAAATCTTTAAAAAATAAAAAGTTCTTAGGGCTTATTCTAAAACACTCATTTTTACACAATCTGCCAATGGTTTCCATCTCATACCCTGGATTACAGCAACTATCTCTTCCTCCTATATATTTTTCATTAGCCCTCTCGATCAAGATTTGAAATTAACAGGAAGCACTAACCACATCTATTTTGCTGTAAGATTACAATCTTGATTCTCTGATCAAAGACCTGAAAATATTACCCAAAGCCTCTAGAATAAAGTACACACTTGCTCTATTACTTTCGAAACCCTGTACAATCTGACCCTCTCCACATCTTATCTTTACTCGCTAGATCTACATACCCAACCCCTCAGTCACACATAAATGCTTAAGGTTCCATGAAAAGGATCATGCACATTCCTAGCCCCAGGCTTTTGCTAATGCTAGCCCCTCAATCTAGAATACCGTTCTCTATCTTTTTTTAAGATTGTATTTATTTATTTTGAGAGAGAATGAGAGCAAGAGAGCATGAACAGAGGGAAGGGGAATAGGGAGAGGGAGAAGCAGATACCCCTCTGAGCAGGGGGCCCCACGAGGAACTGGATCCCAGGACCCTAGGCTCATGCCCTGAGCCAAAGGCAGCCACTTAACCAACTGAGCCACCCAGGAGCCCCAGAATACCATTCTCTTAAAGGAGATCCTATTTCTACTTCAAAGTTTGGGAGAGAAGACGTCTCCTTCCTTTGTCTCTAAGTGAAATAAGTTGCTCCTTTATTTATATCCAAATAAGAACTTTGCTTCTATCTCTCCTAAAGCACTTATTTCATTTAACCTAGTCTTATTAGTTGATTAGTTATCTTCCCTATTAATCTCTTAATAACAGAGATCATTACCATCACTACACTGTCAGCACTTATTAAATGTTTACCATGTGCCATGCTCTGTACTAAACACTTTGTACATATGATCTTATTTAATCCTCATAACAACCCCACAACATGAGGTTTTATTCATTATCATTATTCATCTCTTTATCCCAACATTCCTACGTAACCAAGTATATAATAGTAAATAATAAACGAGCGGTATATCTCAAAAGAAGGAAGGAAAGAAAGCAAAAGGAAAGCAAGGGTTTACACCTATATATGTGGCTATATATCATACACTTGTATCTCATAAACACACACACATATATAATTAAGACGGTTTGGTCTTTACACTCCCCCATTGCCACACAGGGCAGAATGAGCAATGATCTATCCTTCAACACAAGAGAATAATTTTATGACAAATAGAATAATAATGTAACAGACTGCCTTATGACACAATGTGCAAGGCTTGGCCAGAGCTGTAATCTATAATCGATGCATAGATATTACTGAAGAGACCTTCCCACTATCTAAGAAGTTAGCACAACCAGCTCCAAGACACCTTCTGACTCCTAGCTCTGCAATTCTAGTATCAGCAGTGGAGTCCATAAACATCCATCTGGGTGGAGTACCAATGTATCACTATTGTTTCCATGCTCCTTCCACTAACGGGGGTAAACAGAACTGACCACATCAGGGCATTTTATAAGAAGGTTTACAGAAAAACAATGAAAACCACACAAACAAAAAACAAAAACCTCCTCCACAAATTAACCAACTATACTTAAAGCACTGACTTTGGGTTGTACAACTTTTTGCCTTTTTCCCTATTTTATTTATTTCAAAAGCATTAGGGTAAGTATTCTCATTACACCATGATTAATTAAAATACAAGATGCTCCCAGCAGCTAGAAGGGACAAAGGAAATCAACTCTTTACAGGTAAATTATTGATGTAACCTTGGTGAAACGCAGTAAATGTACACATGAACCCTCTTGTGCCCTTTGTCTTGGCTTCCTCTTTAATAACATTTATTCCAATTTTATCATAAAGCTTATTTTTTTAAAATGCTAAACTGTAATAAAATGGAGTTTAATTAATAAAAATGTGCCAGTGTTACTTTTTAGTTTTGACACATGAAAAATGGTAATGTAAGATAATGACATTAGGGGAAATTGAATGAAGGAAATTCTCTGAAGATTTTTGAAATTTTTCTATAAACTTAAAGTTATTCCAAAATAAAGTGTGGTTTTTTTTTTAAGTTACTGCCTTTTTCAGAGTTAGGAGGTGTGTAATAAGCAGGACAAAAAGAGTGCCAATAAAACATTTCACAAGCACTACTTTATTAATAAAACTCTTCTTTATTCCCACCGTTCACTTCACTCCCACTTCCTCTCTTCCTCTCCTTCCCCTAAGATTTAATGCAATTAAAAAGAAACACTGGAAGGTTAAGTCAGAAACTCATAAAAAGCATGGTGACTAACATAACGTAATAAAAAAATTTTTTTAAATAAATCAAAATATTCCAAAAAAAGAAAGAAACAACAAACAAACTCATAAAAAATGATTACCTATGGGGGTGAGAACAAGCTGGAGAGAATATAGAGAAAATAAGACTTACCTGCTACTTGCTTATATAGTTTTGACTTCTGTACCATATAAATGTCTTACATACTCAAAAAGTAAAGTTAAATGAGTAAGAAAAAGTTTAAATCAACTAAACGTAATCCAAAATATAACAACAATACCAAAAATTACCACCGGTGTTAGGACATATCATCTATCTTCATCCAAATTATTACCCTATGATTCAAGAAGTACTGAAGATACCAGAGTGACCTAAAAGATCCTCTCTTGTTCAGTTCCCCCAGATATATACTTGAAAAAAATATGTAATTTTACCTATATTGGAAATAGGGTTAGTTCCAGATATTTGTCTATCTTCCCCAATAAGAATACAAATTCTATAAGGAAGAGATTTTATTTTGTTTTTTAAAGATTTTGTTTATTTATTTGTCAGAGAGAGAGAGAGTGCGTGCACACAAGCAGGGAGAGCAGCAGGCAGAGGGAGAAACAGGCTCCCCGCTGAGCAAGGAGCCCGATGCGGGACTTGATCCCAGGATTCTGGGATCATGACCTGAGCTGAGGATAGACGCTTAACCGACTAAGCCACGCAAGTGTCCCATACCAAGACATTCTTGACTGGGTTAATTCACTGGAGATTTAGTAATTCAATCAAAAAACATATATTGTGTGCCTGCTATTTGCTAGGTACTCATTTAGATGCTGGAGACACAACTATAAATAAAATAAAATCTCTGGGATGCCTGGGTGGCTCAGTTGGTTAAGCGTCTGCCTTCAGCTCAGGTCATGGTCCCAGAATCCTGGGACCATGCATTGTAGATCTGAAGCATTTGCTTCAGTAAAAAAATAATTACTCATTAGTAATGATTGAAACGGATGCCTCTAAAGAACTTGTTACTACTACTACTATTGTTAGCCAACTACTTCAAAACTTAACAGTAGTCAGGGGCAACTGGGTGGCTCAGTCAGTTAAGCGTCTGCCTTAGGCTCATGTCATGATCTCTGGGTCCTGGGATCAAGCCCCACATCCGGCTCCCTGCTCAGCAGGGAGTCTGCTTCTCCCTCTTCCTTGCTCTGTCTCCCCTGCTTATGCGCTTTCTCTCTCTCTCTCTGAAATAAATATAATATTAAGAAAAAAATAACAGTAGTCTAAGAAAAGTTTTTCGTTTTTTATATTGTGTTTATTTTGTCCTGCCCAGGACCTATTTGACTAAAACAAAAAAACAAAACAAACAAAAAAACTCCTTTGCAGAATCACCCTCCCCTACTATGAATCTCTATGTTTCCTGTAGAATTAACTCTACCTCCAACCCCAAGAATGTTCATGTCATGACTCAGATCAGGACAATCAACACACTCCCTCCCCCTGAGCATAAAATATGACTTAATTAGGACCACTGAAAGACTCAGAAATTCTATTAAATTATTGAGATTTCTTTTTTCTCACAATGGCCCTGAACATGGAAGGATACAGAGCTGGAGATGTTGGCAGCTGGCTTTCATCACAGTGAAACCAAAGAATGAAACCAACAGGGAAGAAAGCAGAGTAAAGAGAAGTGAAATTCAGGTCCTGGATCAAACTATACCTAAAATGAGAATTACAATGACAACCACCAACCGAGTCCCCATGAAACTGTCAAAGATTACAACTAGGGAGATTTATATTGTGACTATTTATTTATGATTTATCCATAACAGGTTAGTAGATGAAGAGTAACATTCAGTGGCAGGGTACAAAGAAATGTTTCATTTTGTTAAACATCCCCACGTTTTAGAAAATGATCATTTCTGGTAGGTCAATTCACTTTTGTTGATACAATTTTGAATCTCAATATGGGTGACAGCATGGCTTTAAAAACAGTCAAATCACACCCCAGAACAAAAAGAAATCCAAAGCCATTTTCAGTAGTGAAATACATCACTGGGGTTCTATACTCCTCCTGAGCTTTACCATTCCCTTGCAGATATCTAAAATGTTCTGACTTCTGAGGTACATAATGACCAAAGAGAACTAATGTGTCTTTGATCTTCTTCCTTATCACTACTGTAAAGAGTGATTCAGGGAGGCTGATGGCCAACAGGAGGACATGGCTCCCATTCACCCTTCCTTCCCTATCCGTAACCCTTGCTTCAAAAACAAAAGTACTATGGTTCTTAAATATAATCACTCCACAAATCCCCACCATTGCCAAACTAAATAACCATCCCACATACACCTTTTATGACTTTTAAGACCATACAGAAGTATCTTCAAAACAAATTTTGAGGGGCGCCTGGGTGGCACAGCGGTTAAGCGTCTGCCTTCAGCTCAGGGCGTGATCCCAGCGATCTGGGATCGAGCCCCACATCAGGCTCTTCTGCTATGAGCCTGCTTCTTCCTCTCCCACTCCCCCTGCTTGTGTTCCCTCTCTCGCTGGCTGTCTCTCTCTCTGTCGAATAAATAAAAAATCTTTAAAAAATAAAAAAATAAATAAATAATAAAAAAAACAAATTTTGAGTCTAATTTGCTTAACTACAAGAGCTATTATAAACCAATAATATAATCAATAATCTATAGCCCAACAGAAAAGGGGGAAAAGGATATAAAAAGAAATGTAAATGGTCAATAAAAATATGAGAAGATGTATAATCACACTCCTAATTAAAGAGGCACGCATCGAAACAATCATTCCACCTCATGGCAGACTAGCTTCCAAATGGCTGTACCAACACATCACACCCCCTGTGCTCTCTTACAATGTGATACCGCCACTCCTCCATTACAAAATGGGGTCTGTGTTTCCTGTCCCTTACATGTAGGCAGGCCTGTGACTATCATAGAAATTAGACTACAGGACTTCTGAGGCTAAACCATAAAATTATCTAGTTGTCTTAGGATGCCCTTTCTTAGAACCCAGTCACCTGAATGTAAGGACACCAAACAGCTACATGAAAAGGACTTCGTAGTTGTTCTCCACAGCCTCAAGCGAGATCCCAGCTATAGCTAGACATGTGAGTGACCACAGCAGCCCCCAGCCTTGGCGCCACCAGAAATGACATCAAATAAAGCAGAGACAAGTCATTACTACCACAGCCAAATGAAACTGCACAATCATAAGCAAAATAAATGATGATGTTGTTTTATGCCACTAAATTTTTTTTCTTACTCAGCAATAGAAAATGAATCTTATCTGATTAAATGGTCAAACTATTCAGTTTTTGTCACAGCTGATATGAGTAAGGAAAATAATGTGGGAGGAAACATAAACTGGTTCAATTTGGACGGAGGGCAATTTAGCAATAATTATTAAATTTTAAATTGTATGTAATATTTGACCAAGCAATTCCACAAGTCACAAAAATGTGTCCAAATGTACTTATTCTGATATTGTGTATAAAAGCAAAAATTTAATAACCACTCTTAAATTGTGGTACATTCATACAATCGAAAACTATGTATCCATTTTTTAAGAAGTGCTAATATGGAACACAAAAGAGCATGAAATTTTAAATGCTCACTTAAAGAAATATCACTATATACCCTGAATGAATAGATCAGGGGTTTCCAACTCATTACGTAAGCAGGCAGAGAGCAAATTATTTTAAGTTTTTCGGCGCATATCCATTCTCTTCATAGTCTTGTTTGTTTGTTTACAATCTTTTAACCATGATAACCTTTCTTAGTCTCCTCAGTTACAAATGCCAGTCAGTTCGCCAGTTTGCAAACCCCTAATGTAGAAAATCACAGATATGAGATAATTTTTTTAAACAGCATTTGGTTTAGAAATGTAGTCAAACCTGCTCTGGGCACCAGCCCCCTTTCGGATCCTCAACTTGTTTTTTTTGTTTTGTTTTGTTTTGTTTTGTTTCATGTCAGGCATTTATTTCCTGCCTGGGGCTAGGCTAAATGGCATGGAGGAATAAGGCCCAGGTTGTTTCCAGTAAACTCAGATTACCACTATTTTGGTATACTTTTTTGAGGGACAACAAAAGCAAACCTGAGAGAAGATTAGTTTTCCACATTCCCACAGGAGGCAAAAATGTTGAATTACTGAATCGAGAATTTAAGGTTGATAAATTAGATCAGTCTTTTTAAAAAATACAAAAGCTCCTTCTATATTAGAGCACTCAGTCACCTAACTATTTTTTCTAATCTTTTGATCCCACCTGAAAGACTCCCTGTAAAAAGTTTTGAAAAGAACCCAAAACCGCTTTATTTATAACTAGCGCTTGGTGCTACTGGTTATACGCAAATAGTACCAACAGCCAATGTTACAGATTTAAACAAACAAACAAAAAAACACCTAATTCTAATCTCTCACAAAATGCATTATAGCTCCCATCCCTAACTAAGAGCTCTCTGATACAAACCACACAACCTTGGAACTAAAGCCTTTATTTTGACACTCAATCCGCTCTCACTCAGTCCCAGAATTTAATTCAGTCACTTAGTAAACACTACGAAATTATAATACAGGCTTCTCCACAGGAAAAGACAAAATATATCTCTGAACTTTCAACATTTCTTATACACCTTGGCTCTAGGTTTTTTTCTCTCCACCCTACCTACCCCCAATCTTGGTGGAAGGTCCAAATTTGCCCTTCTTCCTTCATGTTTCCTCCAGGTAGTGTTGCTCTAATACACAAGCCTTTGTAGTGACAGGTCTAGCACTGTTCTCTGCCTGTATCTCTCATCTTCTCTCTCTTGTTCGCTTCTTCCTTCTATTTTATCCTGCAGGTATTTCCTTCACACAGCATGCTAAGAATTCTGGGGATACAAATATGGCATTCCCTAATTTCAGAGTATGTAATCTCACTAAAGAGCTAGAGTTTGTGCATACAAAAAGGCCAATTTGAGGTCAAACAATCCAGCAGTATGCTGTCATCATTGATGGCATTTATTAAAGAACTGCGATTCTAGAAATGTAAGACCAAAGAAGAAACACAGAATTACAAAGGATGACCTGGAAGATAAAAAGTGGAAGACAGGGGGCGCCTGGGTGGCACAGTGGTTAAGCGTCTGCCTTTGGTTCAGGGCGTGACGGGCGTTATGGGATCGAGCCCCACATCAGGCTCCTCCCCTATGAGCCTGCTTCTTCCTCTCTCACTCCCCCTGCTTGTGTTCCCTCTCTCTCTGGCTATCTCTATCTCTGTCAAATAAATAAATAAAATCTTTAAAAAAAAAAAAAAAGTGGAAGACAGGAGACAGCTCTCAGTGGTCCAAGTGTTAAGAGTAATATTGTGGGGATACCTGCGTAGCTCAGTTGGTTAAGCGTCTGCCTTTGGCTCAGGTCATGATCCCAGGGTCCTGAGATCAAGTCTACGTCAGGCTCCTTGCTCAGTGGGCAGCCTGCTTCTCCCTCTGCCTCCTGCTCTCCCTGCTTGTGCTCTCCCTCCCTCTCTCTCTTTCCGACAAATAAATAAATAATTTTTTTAAAAAAAGAGTAATATCGTGGCCATAATTTGCTTTAAAATAATTGAGGTGAGAGAGGGAGGATGATTAGGTAGGCATATAGGTAAAATAAGATATGCCATTACATGGCAGTTATTTAAGTTACATAACAGGTACCTGGAAGTTCATTATACACCCCCTCATATATATGCACTTCAATATACACTGATATATACAATACACATTGCACTGTACATAGTTCGCTATTCTTCGAAATTTCCATAATAAAAAAGTTTTAAAGTAATATTAAGAGGAACAGAAAGAAAGGATAAGACCACATAGGAGTCTAAAGCAAAAATGGGCTTAACAGGGAGATTAAATAATGGATATGGTTGAGGATGAAAAGAAGATTAACAAAAGAAATAAGGGTGTCAAAAGGCCCTTAAGGAAATATGAACTAATCAGTAAAGATGTTAGGGCAATAGAGTAGCCATAAAAATAAAAATAAAAAAGAACGAATGAATGAATGAAAGAAAGGAAGGAAGGAAAAGGGGTATGTGTGTGTATGTCTGTGTGTGTGTGTGTTAAGGAAATATACCCTATACCTTATATCAAATTCCAAATGGCTTAAAAATATTTAAGTGTAAATAATTAATGCATAAAGTACCAAAAGAAATCATGAAGAACTATTTTATTACCTCAAAGGCCCAAGAATGATAAAAAACTCAGAAGCCATAAAAAGAAAAAAAAATCAATAAATTTTACCACATAAAGCGTTTTTAAATTATGCATGGTGAAAACTGTCACATGCAAAGTCAAAGGAAAAACAACCTAACCAAAACTTTTTAACTCACATAACCAATTTCACTGAAATACAAAGTTCCTAAAAATCAATAAGAAAAAATCCAACAGCCCAACAGGAAAAAAAATGGCAAAGAATGTTATTAACACATAATTCACAGAAAAGGAAAAACAAATAACACCTAAACATGAAAAGATTCTCAATCTCACTCATAAGAGAATTGCAAACTAAAACTACACTAAAATTGGCACAGACCAAAATGTCTGCTAACATATTCAGAGGCAAGGCAGTGGCAAAACAAGCACTTGGCTGAAAAGAGTACAAACGGAAAACCTCTGAAGATGGCAATCTGGCAATATCTACCAAAATTACAAATGCACATATTCTCTGACTCAGTAATTCCACTTCTCCATTTGTGAAAAAATATGTACTTAGAGATATGCATTATAATATATGTAATACGCTATTGTTTGTATTAGCAAAAAACTGGAAATATGTTCAATGCCCACCAATAGGGGACTAGCTAAATTATGAGACATCCTATAGTGGAATACTAAGTGGCCATAAAGGATAAATTACATGGCAGCTGTTTGAGCACTGATATGGAACAATCTGTAAGACATACCATTAATTAAAAAAAAACACACAAAAGCTTGGGACACCTGAGTGGCTCAGTTGGTTAAGCGTCTGACTCGATTTCAACTCAGGTCATGATCTCAGGGTTGTGAAAATAAGCCCCACGTGTGGCTCCACACTGGGCGTGGAGCCTGCTTAAGATTCTCTCTCCCTCCCCCCCTCCCCCCACTCACTCTCCCTTATTCACTCTCGATCGCTCTCTCTCTCAAAAAAAAACCACAAAAGTTTATGTAGTCAGTGTGTTTAACATGCTAGCATCTGTATTTCATAGGGGAAAAAGAATATAATTACGTAATTATTGAAGATGCATAAAATATAACTGATAACACTGGTTGTCCCAGCGAAGGGAAAATGGGTATTTGGGGTACAGGGTGGTATGGAGACTCTTCATTGTTATATATACCTTTGAATTGTGATCCATATGAATATATTGTTTATTTTTTAAAATAAAACCAGAGGCACCCAGGTGGCTCAGTCAGTTGAGTGTCCAACTCTTGGTTTCAGCTCAGGTCATGATCTCATGGTCATGGGATCAAGCCCTGCATCAGACTTCATGCTCAGTGGGGAGTCTGCTTGAGATTCTCTTTCTCCTTTCCCTCTGCCCCTCCGCATGCTTGCACTCTCTCTCTGTCAAATAAATAAATCTTAAAATAAAACCAAATTTACATTTTTAAAGAAACAGAGACAGCAACCAACCTTTAAGCACAGCTATCTGTGACATAGTGGCTAAGAGTTCAAACTAGAGTCAGTAATTCTGAACTCTAGGGTAGTTCTACCACTCACTAGTGAGCAAATCACTTTCTCTGAGCTTGTTTCCCCTCCCATAAAATGGAGATATTTCCTGTATGCCTACCTCCATGGGTTATTTTAAGGATCAAATGAAATAATGGATATAAAAGCTCTCTGAAAAATCACAAAGTACTTTATAAAGTATTAACAGAAATAGGGATGTCAAGAAAGGGATGTGGTTATCAGTATAAGAGGGTGAATTGGCTTAGGCATTTCTAATTTGAAGTAAAGAGACAGATTTAGAATTCATTTATCTAAATAGAGGTGACATGGTCTCAAATTTACAGATCTCCAAAGGACAAACATTCAATAAATAGAATCACAAAACTGCAAAAATGGAAAACATCCTGAAGGTCATCTAAGCCTTTGCTACTCAGGATTACCTGGGAACTTGTTGGAGAGGCACAATCTCAAGTCCCACTACAGACCCACCCAGTCAGAATCCATATTTTAACAGGATCCCCAGGTAAGTTTTATGCACATTTTAAGTTTAATAAGTATTAATCTAGCCATCTTATTTTTCAGATAATAAAATCAGGGCCTTATATAAGTAAAGGGACTTGGCCATGTTCGCACTGTCAGTAAGTACCCAAATCAAGATGTGGACCCAAGCCTGATCTCTTGGACTATGTGTATATGTATGCATGTATATCACGTATTTGCTTCCCAAATACCTTGTTTCAAGACCCAGGAGACCTCTTTGCCTTGCAGATATCCCATGCCCCACCCCCATTTCTGATCAGTCACCAGCCCATCAATTCTCTTTCTTCACAATATCTCTGGCATATGTTCCTTCTTTCCACATCCTTCATTCACTGCCCTAAAACTACTGCTATGCATACTAGCTTCCTTCTCTTATGCATGTATCAACTTCCTCTCCTGGAAACAAGAGCTCTCTTACAAACAGTAAGCTCTATATAATTCCAAAAGGAGATGCAAGGCATCCAAAAGCATTAAATAGTGGCATAACTGACTCCAGGCAGAATCAATGTTTGAAACCTAGCAAAACTAGCACATTATAATTTGGTAATCCTAACCCAGAAACTTCCTGTTGTCACTCCCACTATTTCTTACCCATCACCTCCTCCTCTTTGCCCTAGAACTTACCCAAGTTGCCTTCATCTAATAAGGCCCTGCCACTACAATCAAGCTGTACTAAATAAATCCAAAGGCTCTGAATCTACTTTCTATCACCATCTTCTATCCCAATCTGTCCCAATACACTTTCAACATTCATAAACATTCCCATATCTTCATAATTCTCACCTATACACTGTACTCTAACAAGCCAAAGCATTTCAACATTTCTTGACTATCCACAACGTGCCAGGAACCACACAATAAAACTGAAGTCTAAATACCTTTGAAAGGGTGCCTAGGTGGCTCAGTTGGTTAAGGGTCTGCCTTCAGCTCAGGTCAGGATCTTGGGGTCCTGGGCTTGAGTTCCATATCAGGTTCCCTGCTTAGAGGGGAGTCTGCTTCTCCCTTTCTCTCTACCCCTCCCCACTGCTTGTGCTCTCTAATAAATAAATAAATAAAATCTTTATAAAAATTTTAATAAGTAATACCTTTGAATACCTTTCCTACATAAATTCAAGAAAATAAAAGCCCTGGTCTCTGCCCTATTTGCATTTCTGCACAAGGAGTTTTGACTTTTGGGGGTGCCTGGGTGGCTCAGTCGGTTAAGTGTCCAACTCTTGGTTTCGGCTCAGGTCATGATCTCAGGGTCCTGAGATGGAGCCCAGAGTCGGCATCCACACTCAGTAGGGAATCTGTTCGAGATTCTCTCCTTCTGCCCCTCCGTCCCACCACCCCCCCCCCCCCCCACCCCNCCCACCACCCCCCCACCCGCTCACGCACTTACTCTCTCTAAAATAAATAAATAAATCTTAAAAAAAAAAAAAGGAAGTTTTGACTTTTTAAAGAGCAAATAATATGGGAAGACTTTTATAGATGTTCAGCCACAAAAGCAATAACAAACAGAGTAAGACACCCACAACATGAAGAATAACTCCTGTGCGACAGCCTGTACCGCACAAGGGTAAACAGTTCTAGAGACTCCCATATACAAATTGGGTTGAATTAAATCAACCTGAAAAAACAAAGGGAGTGCGCTTAAATTCAAAATCGAATTGTGAGCTATTTATTCCAATGATCCCAAACACCGTCTTTGTGTTCTAGCACGAACTTGGCCGACTTAGGTCTGAGCCCCACCCAGCTATGTCACTAGGAAACGTATTTAAGCTCTCTGAGCTTCACATTCCTCATCTGTAAAATGGAGCTAATGACGGTTTGTATCTCACAGAATTGAAATGAGTAAATGGAGTAACTGCAAAGTCCTTTCCTTAGACACAGTGCTGGTACATGTGACAGTTCAATAATATTACTTTATTATCAATCACCCTAAAGTTTCCTCATTCTTTTACAGAGCTTCAAAATCTATCCTCTGAACTGGAGCTATACAGGTTTGTGTAGGAACAGACTATTATTATCAATCACCCCAAAGTTTCCTCATTCTTTTGTGGCGAGTTTACCTGTAGAGCTTCAAAAATCTATCCTCTGAACTGGAGCTATACAGGTTTGTGAAGGTACAAGCAAAGATGAAACTGGAAAACTGCATTTTATTTTATCTTTTTAAGATTTTATTTATTTATTTGACAGAGAGAGAGACAGCCAGCGAGAGAGGAAACACAAGCAGGGGGAGCGGGAGAGGAAGAAGCAGGCTCCCAACAGAGCAGGGAGCCCCATGCGGGGCTGGATCCCAGAACGCTGGGATCATGCCCTGAACCTAAGGCAGATGCTTAACAACTGAGCCACCCAGGTGCCCCATGAACTCTGCATTTTAAATTCAACAAGCAGAGTGAGAGAGTAGGAAAAGCTCTGAATTTAGAACCAGAATAGGTGGGTGTGAACTCTAGCTCTTCCGTGTTCTTTTCTGGGCCTTGATTTCCTTCCCTGTTAAATGGGAGAGATGGCTCTAACTATTGTAGCTAACAATACTATGAGAATGGTTTTAAAGAGATTAGCTACTACAAACAAAGCAGCAGGGTTGAAGATAACAACGTCAGAGTGGGAAACTTGTTCATGAGTAACTGTTAAAGGATATCTCTATAGTGGTATGTGACAAGAAATCATGAATCTTGGCTGGAGGAAAATATGGCAGTGAACAGTAACCACAAAGTTAGACTAAAGTGAATACCTCCAACTAAGGAGGCAAACACCAAATCACTCTGTGTGAGCCACCTCCAGAATCTCCACTTTTGATACATCCTTCCTGACCTCCCTGTCCCATCCACTACCCCATACGAAGATGATCATTTCTCCCCTCTGGGCTACCACTACCTTGTGCACATGCCACCATCATGTAGCACTTGCCACAATTATGCTTTATTGCCAATGCTCCCCACAAAAAGAGGGGTGATCTCTAAATACAGAAATCAAGTTTTACTCTTTTTACACCTACAGCACTTGGCACAAGGCTGGCACAAAGTAGGTCCTCAATAAGTGTTTGCTGGATGAACCAATGAATCACAGACAATATTAGCGATCTCACTGTGAGATAGTACCCTGAAGTATAAGGTAACATTTAAAGCTTTATTTTATGCAAAATAACATATATTTTATCACAATTCTCTGCCCTTCTGTAGCCTCAATGGCTATAAGCTCCCGAAGGACCAAAACTATATCTTGTTATCCCAAGTGACTAATGGGCAAGCACGCAGATATTCAATAAATGTCTGCTGATAGAAGAAGGGAATGATGAATGCATGAATACCACTGCCTCACCACTCAGACCTCAATCTTCCCTTACTTAGAAATTTTGTCAGCAGTCTTCTCACCACTCTTTCCACTATCACTCTCTCTTCTTGTGTCAACTATACTTGAATAAAAAAAATTAATGAATTTTTTTAAAAAGACTATCCTCCATTCTCACTTATAGTACAATGTCAAAGTCAGACTGGTAAATGTGGAGGAAGTGTTAAGAGCTGGGAAATCTTTGTTTTGTCCCATCATAGAGAAGACCGGCTCAGATAAAAACCATCAGTGGATGGTAAGTCTGCAGGGGGGTGGAGGGCAGGATATATGCATGTGCTCTAAGTGTCTCCCTAGAAACTCTTCATTAGTCACGCATGCACAGATTTCTAAAGTTGAGAAATCAGATAATATCTTGACCATGTGACCAAACTTAACACCAGTGAGGGACAAATGGACTATTCCAAGTGAGAATGCATAATCTGAATCTGATCATGAGGAAACATCAGATAAACAGAAAATGAGGTATATTCTACTTTTAAAAGGGAAGAGGTGATCTGTATTATGACATTGACATTTAAAAACAAAAGACAAAGAAAAGCTGTGAAAAGCTCTTAAAGAAGAGATAAGACAATTAAATGCACTCTGATGCTAGACTGGATCATGAACTGGAAGAGGAAAATTTCTATAAAGGACATTACGGGATCAACTAACGAAAGTGGAATATAAACAACAGATTAAATAAAAGTGTATCACCGTTAAGTTTACCAAAGTTGATAACTATACTATGCATAGGAAAGAGAATATACCTATTTAAGAAATACATATGCAAGTATTTAAGGGTAAAAGGTCACGATAACGTCAAATGATTCACATATACCAAAGAATATTTATCTATACCTGTATATACACAGAAAGAGAGAACTTGCAATTGATAAAGCACACGGAATAATGTTAACAGTAGACAAATCTGGGTAAAGGGTATAAAGGTGAGGTGTTCTCGTACAAGTTTTATTTTTGCAATTTTTCAATAAACTTGAAATTCTTTCTAAACAAAAAGTTTTTTAAAAAAGGAAAAGAAAAACAAGCCCTACCTAATGCAATAAGACAAGAAAAGGTATAACAAGTGTACAGATTGGGAAGGAAGAAATAAAACTGTTTTTGTCAAGATGACATGATCATCTGTGTAGAAGATCTGAGAAAATGGACAAAAAAACTCCAGGAACCAATAAGCAATAATAGAAAGGTTGCAGGATACAGGTTAACATACAAAAGCCAATCACTTTCCTCTATACCAGCAATGAACAAGAGGAATTTTAATTTAAAAACACAATACCATTTCCATTAGTAATCTCAAAAAAAGTGAAATAGTAGGCATGACTCTAACAAAATATGTGCAAGATCTGTATAAGGAGGGGCGCCTGGGTGGCACAGCGGTTAAGCGTCTGCCTTCGGCGGCTTCTTCCTCTCCCACTCCCCCTGCTTGTGTTCCCTCTCTCGCTGGCTGTCTCTATCTCTGTCAAATAAATAAATAAAATCTTTAAAAAAAAAAAAAAAAGATCTGTATAAGGAAAACTACAAAACTCCGATAAAAGATATCAAAGAAGAACTAATTAAGTGGAGCAACATTGCATATTCATGGATAACAAGACTCAATATTGTCAAGATGTCTATTCTTCCCAACTTGATCCACAGATTGATGCAATCTCAATCAAAATCCCTGCAAGTTACTTTGTGGTTATGAACAAACTGATTCTAAAGTTTATATGGAGAGGCAAAAGACCCAGAACAGCAAATACAATACTGAGGGAGAACAAAGTTAGAGGACTGACACTACCCGACTCCAAGAAATACTATAAAGCTACAGTAATCAAGACAGTGTGGTATTGGCAAAAGAATAAACAAATAAATCAATGGAACAGAACAGAAAGCCCAGAAAAAGACCCACATAAGTATATTCAACTGATCTTTGACACAGGAGCAAAGGCAATACAACAGAGCAAAGATAGTCTTTTCAACAGTGCTGGAAGAACTGGACATCCACATGCGAACGAATGACTCTGGACACAAATCTTACATCCTTCACAAAAATTAATTCAAAATGCGATTACAGACCTAAATGTAGAATGCAGAACTATAAAACTCATTGAAAATAACACAGGAGAATCTAGGTGACCTTGGGCATGGCAATTACTTTTTAGATGTAACACCAAATACACTCTCCATGAAAAAAATAATTGACAAACCGGACTTGATTAAAATTAAACACTTCTGCCTGCAAAGGACAATGTCAAGAGATTGAGAAGACAAGCAACAGACTGGGGAAAAATATTTGCAAAAGGAACATCTGACAAAGGACTGTTAACCCAAAATATACAAAGAACTCTTAAAACTCAACAATAAGAAAACAAAACCACCCAATTGAAAAATGGGCCAAACACCTTAGCAGACACCTCACCAAACAAGATATACAGATGGCAAACAAGCTCACGGAAAGATGCTTCACATCATTTCTCATCAGGGAAATCCAAACTAAAACAAGATGCCACTACACAGACCTATTATAATGGCGAAACTCCAGAACACTGACAGCACCAATGCTGGCGAGGATGTGCAGCAACAGGAACTCTTTGTTCTCTCATTGTTAGTGGGAATGCAAAATGATATGGCCACCTTGGAAGTCAGTTTGGCAGTTTCTTATAAAACTAAGCATACTCTTACCATACGTTCCAGCAATCATGGTCCTTGGTATTTACTCAACAGAGTTGTATGATTCCAACTATATGACACTCTGGAAAAGGTAAAACTATGGAGACAGTAAAAAGGTTAATGGTTGCCAGGGCTTAAGAGGGTGTGAGGGATGAACAGGTGTGGCACAGGAGATTTTTAGGGCAGTGCAACTACTCTGTATGATACTATATTGGTGAATACATGTCATTATACATTTGTCTGTAACCATATAGATGTGTAACACCAAGAGAAAACCCTAATGTAAACTACAGACTTTGGGTGACAACGATGTGTCAATGTAGGTTCACCAACTGTAGTAAACATACCACAGAGTGGGGGATATTGATAATGGGGGAGACTATGTATGTGTGCGGGCAGAGGTATTTGGGAAATCTTTGTACATTCTGTTCAATTTCACTGTGAATCTAAAACTGCTTTAAAAAAATAAAGTCTTAAAAAAAAAAAAGACTGTCCTCCCCTCTACCTCCAGGAAAATATCCAAATCCCATATATGGCATATATGGCCCTTAATAATCTAATCCCAAACTATACCTCTCCAACTCACTTGTTTCCACCATCCTCCTCCAAGCTACTTAAACTCCAGCCTCACTTAATTATCTGCCATTCCTTTTTATATCCTACCTTTTTATTCAAGCTGGTCATTCTGCTAGAATGCTTTTCCTCCCCTTTCCCACCTTAGCATTTGTTCAAACCACCTCTTGTATTACACTAAAACAGTTTGCTGATATAGTTGCCTTAACCATTAGATTATGTGTCCCTCCAAGGCAAGGACAGTGCCTTATTGATCCTGTATCCTCAGTGTCTAACAAATAGTAATAACAATAGAAGCCAACAACTAACATTTCTGGAGCACTTTCTCTGTACTAAGCACTTTTGAAAGCAAATTTATGACTCATTTAATCCTTTCAACAACCCCACAGGGTAAGTGCTATTATGCCCATTTCATTTGAGCCTTCCTGAGGCATAGGGATATCAAGTAACTTCCAGACTGCTCAGCTAGGAAATGGAAATACCAGGATTTCACCCAGCAGTTCCCTCTGGCTCTAGAATCCATATTCTTCACCAATGTGGTATACATAGCAGAAACTCAAAAAAATAACTGTTGAACAAGTGATAGTGTAGACAGAGTTGAACACAACTTTTATGGAATGAAAATATTAGGGAAGAAAAGTCAAGCAACTGGCAACTGAGAAAAAGGAGGAACATTGGGGTTTAAAATGTTTAGAGATATAAATAATCCAATCTCTTTACTATTTTCTCTTGTAAAAGTTAAGACCAGAACAAAGTTTCCCAAAGTTACCTTAGTTACTCCCAGAACCAGCTTGACAACAAGTCTTCCCACTACACCGTATTAAAGGAATGATTATCTGTTTTCAAGAAACTATAAAACAGGAGCCCCTGAGTGGCTCAGTCAGTTAAGCATCTGCCTTCAGCTTAGGTCATGATCTCAGGGTCCTGGGATCCAGCCCTGTGTCGGCTCCCTGCTCAGCAGGGAGTCTGCTTCTCCCTCTCTCTCTGCCCCTCACCCCATCACGCACACTCTCTCTCTCAAATAAATAAAATCTTTAAAAAAAAAAAAAAAAAAAACCTTGGGACGCCTGGGTGGCTCAGTTGGTTAAGCATCTGCCTTCAGCTCACGTCATGATCCCAGGGTCCTGGGATCGAGTCCCACATTGGGCTCCTTGCTCAGTGGGGTAGCCTGCTTCTCCCTCTGCCTGCTGCTCCTCTGCTTGTACACTCTCTCTAACAAATAAAGTATTTTTTTAAAAACTAAACTTGTTAAAAAAAGAAGTTGTAAAACAGGATGAAGGGGGTCAAAGGTACAAATTTCTGATTACAAAATAAATAAGTCATGGGGATGTAATGTGATTATAGTTAATAATACTGTACTACATATTTGAAAGTTGCTACAAGGGTAAATCTTGAAAGTCCTCATCACAAGAAAAAGAAAATTTTCTTATAACTATATATGGTGACTGGGACACCTGGCTGGCTCAGTCAGTATAGCATGTGACTTCTGAACTTTGGGTCATAAGTTCAAGCCCCACATTGGAGATGGAGTTTACTAAAAAAAAAAAAAAAAGTAAAGTTTACTTAAAAAAAAAAGAAAGAAAGAAAGAATGAACAAATGATGTGTGGTGACAGATGTTAACTAAATTTATTGTGCTGATCATTTCATAATTTACACAAATATCAAACCATCATGTTATATACCCAAAACTAATGAGGTATGTTGATTATACTTCAATTTTAAAAAAATAATAATAGACAAAAATACCTAACACCAGACACTGTGAAATCACTCACAAGAAAAATGAAATACAAATTAAAAGAAAAAAGGGGGACGCCTGCGTGGCTCAGTCAGTTGAGAGTCTGCCTTAGGCTCTGGTCCTGATGGGATCCAGTTCCGCATCTGGTTCCTTGCTCGGTGAGGGGCCTGATTCTCACTCTGCCTGTACTCCCTCCTGCTTGTGCTCACTCACTCTGTCTCTCTCTGACAAATAAGTAAAATCTTTAAAAATAAAGAAAGAAAAATATTATAAAACTATGTTCAAATATATTCTGGTATTCCAACAATAAGAGAAGTTAGAGAAAATGTACCCCAGCCTAATGCAGTATTTGATACACAGCAGGACTTTAATATCAATTAATTAAATTTTCCATTTTTAAGGTCTTATGTTTACTTCTAAGTATCAATTTATTTAATTTTTATTTTTGATATAACTTAACTAAAATGTGCTGCATATTTTGCTAGCTCATTAAAGAGAATATTGATAATGTAACCTTTTCCTGAAAATTCAAGGTAATAATCATGAGCAATACTTTCTAGTAATTTTCAGGTAGTTCTAAAATAGCCAAGTTTATTTATCAAAAATGCAGCCCAAAAAATGCAGCTAAGGTGCAATTAAGAAATTCTGCAATTCTAGTGTCCCCATCTAATAACCTGACTGATGTCTTTTCATAGAAAAACAAGAAAATCAAAAGTAAACTAGTCACTCCAGAGCACCTGGACAACTGTTCTTTACTTTTTCATTTCTATTAAATACCTTCCAAGCAGAATAAACCTCATTAAGTCAATTCATGAAAACAAGCCTGAAATACCTACTCTCCAGTAAGTCTATAATGGGACCAACTCTCTCCTGTAATGAGTACAGTAATATAAAATATCCTAGACCTATAATGAGCACCCACAGCCTACCTGCCTATCTTGCGAGCTTGTGATCTATTTTCAAAATGAAAACTTAGAAAATCTTCATATTGCTGCTTCCCATATGTAGCTAGATATTAACATTTGAGTGGATGAAAGCAGTACCAGTTTTCTCAATGAGATTATTATTCATTAAGACACACAATCAAGGTTATAAAGTTTTTTCCTAATTCAAAATAAAGTTATTTTCATGTTACATTTTTTTAAAAGTTCGGTTTTCCTGTAGTCTCATTTAAAAAAATGACCGGCACTAAGACAGGAAATAATTCATATCCTCAGAAAGACATAAGTAAGTTGGAGGAAACAAGGCATACAGTTTCTAATCACATGCCTAACAATATTCAAAGAAGGTGCTTTATAAATATCTGTCGAATAAACAGCATCTGATGCAGTTAAGTTCCTTCTATACTTCTTTTAACAGAGGCTAACATGACATAAGAAGTACTTAAAGTTCAGAGTTAAACCCTCGGTAAAAAGAAAAAGTACAGTCATGGTAAAGAACACCAAGCGCTTCCTGAAAAAAAAAAAAAAAAGATCATAAGTCTGATTTCCACTTTTACTTATTTATATCTTCTCTTTTTTCTTACCCTGGAGTCTACTGACAAAAGCCAAAGGTAACTGCCAGTTTCAGCTTCCCAGTTTTCCTCATTATTTTTAAAAATATCTGAATGCTTTTTTCAGGACATTCCAAAAACCATGGTGGGGAAAAAAATGCCAGATATTTCAACAGACCAACAAACAAACAGAGACGTTTACGTAGGAGGTTCTAATGCACAGCTTTAGCATTATCTGGCTCAGCCTTTAACCATCGAATGCACTTTACTAAAGTTTTCAATGCCTAGTAAGTTTTCTAAGTAAATGAGGTCTATGACAATCATCGCCAAATATTACACAGAATGAAATTCCTGACATCACAGAACCCACAATCACCAGATGTTGCTGTTTCAGAAATTTAAAAAGGTAAAGAATCAGTACTTTTAAGTGGACTATTCAAAAAGAATAGACACGGGGGAAAAAAAAAGGATTGGCCTGGTAAGTACCCAGGGACAAAACAGGAAGACTGATCACTTCAAATACAGAGTTTCCAAAGTTTCACTCTAATTCATACCATAAAAGGGGGTGTGGGGGTGGGGTCTGAGTGTTCTGCCTATAAAGAGAAGTTCAAAATACAGTCCTTCTCCCATTTCAATTCTAGCCTAAAATCCCCAGAGCTGTGGAAATGATGTGTCAAATCACAGAGATAAGTTTAAGAAACTAGTTCTCAAACACCCAGCCAAGCACAGTAGAACGGCTCAGGAGGCCCAGGATCTGGTCAGGTATCTGTCACTAAAAGAAACAAGAGGAACTGTCAGGTAACTGTCACTAACAGGAACTAAAGGAACACTCAATTCGGATTTGTTAAACTAATACTCTTTACTGACTCCTTGAGGAAGGGAATAAACAGGTGGACCAAGTCTATGACCAAGGAAATAGTTTCAACTCCGAGGGCTTCACATTTTGCATCTATAAAATTCTATGATTCAAATTCACACTTCTACCTTAAAAGAAGATGAAAAACAGGATTATATAATATCAAACCAAGAAGGCAGACTATGAACTATACCTTTTTTTCCCCCCAAAGATTTAATTATTTATTAAGAGAATGTGAGAGGGAGAGAGCTTTGGTGCACAAGCCAGAGGGGCAGAGAGAGGGAGAGAGAATCTCAAGTGGACTCTGTGCTGAGTGCGGAGCCTGACGCAGGGCTGATCTCACAACCCCAAGATCAGGACCTGAGCAGAAACCAGGAGTCGGATGCTCAACCAACTGTGACACCAAGGCGCCCCTATGCCACTGAAAATCCAATGTCAACTTTTCCGTTCTCCATGTTTTCCTCTACCTATGTAATCTAAGTCTATGACACCTACTAAATCATGCAAGGCATCAGAAAAATTTAACTCTTCCTAAGACATTACTGATATCATTAGACCTATAACAAAGTATAAAACCTAAAATGTTTCAATTCCTCCCTTAACATAGATGGGCCTTTACTTTTTCTAAAATACCCCTAGTTTCTTGCAGCACTCATTCGAGGGCATTAAA
The DNA here is from genome assembly GCF_002007445.2 of Ailuropoda melanoleuca. Classification (NCBI taxonomy): domain Eukaryota; kingdom Metazoa; phylum Chordata; class Mammalia; order Carnivora; family Ursidae; genus Ailuropoda; species Ailuropoda melanoleuca. The sequence goes on from NC_048225.1 coordinate 53,171,911, forward strand.
AATGACAAATATTCCTGCCCTCCCCCCTCCCAGTGGTAAGAAGTCTAACAGGTAAAAATACATAGGTATCAAAAGTGCACATTTGGAAACTATGAAAAACCTACTTTTTTTTTTCATTTCACCATATACTTCAGGCCCAACTTATTAGTTTCAATTCTACTCTTGCTCTATTTCCAGTCAGTTTCACTTCTGAATTTTCTGCCACAAAGTTAAAAATTGTGACCCTGTGGAGAAATTGTAAAGTAAACACTAAATAAGAACATAGCTTTTCCTTTCAAAGTAGAACTAAACATTTTCACAGGAAAAACAAAGAAACAAACAAAAATTCTTACATTACTGATGGCATTTTGTCACATAAAAATGATTTTAGGCTGTTGATCTTTTTTCAAGTTTCTGAAGCTTCCTCATCAGTTTTGTTGGCAAGGGCCAAGCAGCCCAAAAATTGCTATCATTCTATTTTACAGATATTACATGTTTTAAATTTGAGTCATAAGTAAGGGGCTCAATAAATATTTGTGGAAGGAATGAATGTACATAGCACAGTATGTGGTGCACGAAGCATTCATTTCCAGTAAGACACGACTTTCTCTCTGCCTTCAGTGGCCTTACCAACAAAACAGATTTTTTTGAAAATATAATAAAAAGATGACTAAATTAGATTAGCAAAAGTAAGATATCTAATAAACATATAAGGGGAAAATACATATCATGTACACTAAATTAAGCTTTATAAAACTTTTTGGTGCTTTTCTACCATTTTTTTCTTGTATGTGTTTCAAATCCCATTTCCTTCTTCTCTTTAGGGGGTAAAGCTGTTCAAAGGAAATTTTAATAAAGAAATAAAATTTAAAAATAAAAATATAGGCACGCCTGGGTAGTTCACTCAGCTGAACATCCAACTCTCAGTTTCAGCTCAGGTCATGATTGCAGGACGGTGAAGATTGAGCCCTGCACTGGACTCCGCAGTCAGCAGGGAGTCGGCTTGAGATTCTCCTTCTTCTTCTTCCTTACCCCTTCCCTCCCCTCCCCACTGCAAGCACACCTGCTCACTCTCTAAAATAAATAAATAAACCCTTAAAAAATAAAGAAAGAGGGGCGCCTGGGTGGCACCGTGGTTAAGCGTCTGCCTTCGGCTCAGGGCGTGATCCCAGCGTTATGGGATCGAGCCCCACATCAGGCTCCTCTGCTATGAGCCTGCTTCTTCCTCTCCCACTCCCCCTGCTTGTGTTCCCTCTCTCGCTGGCTGTCTCTATGTCAAATAAATAAAATCTTTAAAAAAATAAATAAATAAATAAAAAGAAAGAAAGAAAGAATACATAAATGAATAAAAATATACAGCTCCTACTACATAATCAGTAGCGCTTGACACAAATGCTGTGGGAAATAAACTACACAAAGCATTATGGTCCTGAACTTTAAGGTAACTTAAAACTTCTGTGCTGGGGCGCCTGGGTGGCACAGCGGTTAAGCATCTGCCTTCAGCTCAGGGCGTGATCCCGGCGTTATGGGATCAAGCCCCACATCAGGCTCCTCCGCTATGAGCCTGCTTCTTCCTCTCCCACTCCCCCTGCTTGTGTTCCCTCTCTCGCTGGCTGTCTCTATCTCTGTCAAATAAATAAATAAAATCTTAAAAAATAAAAAATAAAAAATAAAAATAAAAAAAAATAAAAAAAAAAAAACTTCTGTGCTTCGCCAGCAATCTGCAGAGTGAGTGCCCATAGCAACTTGGGATCAAACACCTTGACTGCAGTCCCTGTGTTGATACTGTGTGACTTTGAGAAAGTTACCCAGACCTTAGATTCCTCATCTGTAAAAGGAAGTTGTTACTGATACAAATCTCCCGTGCAGAAGAACTCCAAATAATTTATGTAGATATTCTGCCCTCCAGGAGAGGGTACAGGAATCCCATCTCGTTATATATACACAGCGTGGGCTGTGTATAGTGACTTCCTTCCAAAGAGGACTGTATAGAGCGGTGAATGGGAAAGAGTAAACTTACAGCAGAGAAACCCCAGTCTGATCATAGAAAAAAACAACAATAACAAACCACGAGACGAATTCCAATACAGGGACACCCTACAAAATACGTGACCAGTACTCACAACTGCCATGGTCATCAAAAAGAAGGAAAATCTGAGGAACTGTCACAGCCAAGAGACTAAGGAGATGGGACAAATATAATGTGCTTTCAGGAAGGTATCCTGGCACAGAAAAAGGTCATTAACAGATGAATGGATATTTAAACCACAGAGGCTCCCTGCTGGCTCAGTCGGTAGAGGACGGACTCTTGATCCCCGAATTCTGAGTTCGAGCCCAGTGCTGGGCCTACGGTTTACTTCAAAATAAATAAATAAATAAATAAAGCATATACATACAATAGAGTATTATTTAGCCATATAAGGAATGAAATTCTGACACGTGCTTCAACACAGAAGAACAATGAAAACATTATGCTGAAAATAAGCCATACACAAAAGGACAAATACTGTAGCATTCCACTTCTATCAAGTACGTAGAATATGCAAATTCATAGGGACAGAGAGTAGAACAGAGTTTACCTGGGGCTGGAGGAAGACGAAAATCGGAAATTATTGTTTAATGGGTACAGTATCTGTTTGGGATGATGAAAAGGTCTAGAAATATATACTAATAATGACTGCACACACAACACTGAGAATATACTTAATGCCTCTGAGTTGTACACTTAAAAATTATTAAAACGGCAAACTTTATGTTACATATATTTTAGCCCAATCTTTTTAACTAAGGAAACCTGAATAAACTGTGGACTTCAGTTAATAATAATACATCAATATTGGTTCATGAATCATAACAAATGTATTATACTACTGAAGACGTTTAGAATGGGGGAAATGGGTGTAGGGTATATGGGAGTTTTCTGTGCTATCTTTTCATCTCGATTTTTCTGTAAATCTAAAACTGTTCTGAAAAATAAGGTCTACTTAAAAAATGCAGGGGAGATAGAGGCTAATAGCACTAATATAGCCTACCTGTTCCAAAAACAGGACAAGAAAAATGTTCTCCAAGTCAATGAAAAACATGAGCAAGCAATCAGAAAAATTAATGCCAAGGACATAAATAAACCTGCAATTCACAAAAAGAAATTAAAATGCTACATAAAGCTACACAAAGATGAAATTCACAGGGTTGTGTAAGGATAAATGAGATCATGTACATAACATAATGTTTTATATACAATAAATGAAGCTATTTTAAAATATAACTAATAATTAAAGAAATACAAATTCAAATAACAGAAATAGAAGGTTATATTCATATATTTATAACTTATATGATTATATTCTATATATATTATTACATACAGATAAAGTCTGTATAAATAAAGTCATTTTTGAAAACACTGAGAAGACTTTTGAGCCCAAAGTTGACAAAACAGGGAAAAAGGCATCCTGTCACAATTTGGTAGCAGTAGTGTAGTGGGCATGTCCTTTGCTAGTATCTTCTGAAGTTAAAAAATATACATAAAAATCTTAATTTATATATTTTATATAAAGCATAATTTTATACTTATATCAATCCAAATTTATATATATCTCCTTTGAGTGATTTCACTGCTCAAAATTCATCCTACAGAATTATTAGCACAAGTGTACAAAGACACTTATACATTGATATTTACTGCAACAATGTAATAGAGAAAACTGGAAATAATCCAAAGGCTACCAAGAGTTGCACAAAGGTAACTGAACATTATTATGCACAATGTGGTAGATGTATATACACTGATATGGACAGTTGTCTAAAAGAAACAATAAATAGTAATTTTTTTTTAATTTAAAGGAAGGAAATAAACCAGGTTAGGACTATTTAATCTCGGGTTTTCCATGTACATATGGTTCAAGAGAACCAACACTGCATGCAAAACTGTTTATGTATGTAAGTGCATTTTCTAAGGAAAGTGTAGCTTTCATCAAATTCTTAAAGGAATATGTAGCCCCCTGGAAAGGGTCACTAAACAATCAGGAAAAAGCATCCCAGCTCTGAGTATCTAAGAAATGTAATTAGGTTATACTCAAGTGAGGAAGACTTTGGAGAGGAAAGAAAGGCTCTTAGTTAAATTTTCAAGGACGTATTAAATGCCTCTACCACAAAACACATTTTATTTCAGAATTCCTAAATCTAAGGGTGTGAAGGAAGTTATTCATCAGATGAGCTTATATTCACTAATTACAAACCTCAACCAAAAATTAAAGATCAAAAACAATCTTCAAAATGTGTGACTAGTTCATGCTTAAATTACAGTTCAAGTAAGATCATACAGAAGCAAAAGGAGGCAAAGATTAAGTGGTAGTCCCATTTGACAGAGTCAGGTTGATAATTATGGACTAGTTACTCATACTATAAAGATTCAGGAGTTATGCAGCCTTAACTAAACTTTTTTTTTTAAAGATAAGTGGATTAAAATAAGACAAAAAAAAGTTAGGTCTTATACACAGTTTTGCGAACAGTTCTTTGAGCAGAGTAAATAAATAAGTCTTTTCCTGGAGGCAGATTAGGAAGAGGATTCCAATACCTTTAGAACTAATAACAGTAAATTAACATTTTAAACATAATAGCCACTAGAATCAATGGGACTTAATGAAGACTGAAATAAATGATTAGAAAATGGCAGGAATACTCTCTATCCTAAAATGAAAATATATCTTAGAACAGTGATTGTCAACCAGGAGTAATTCTGCCCCCCTAAGGGACATTTGATTAACACCTGAAAACATTTTCTATTGTCAGAACTGGACGAATGCTCCTGGTATACTGTGGGCAAAAGCTATGGATGTGGCTCAACATCTCACAGACTCACCCACCCACTCAAAATGTCAACAATGCCAAGAAGTGGGCTGGAGGAACCACTGAATCTATGCTTTGAGATAATCAACTTTACAACAGAAATCCTAAAACAAGTTTTTTTATTTGTTTTGAAACACTGACACCTTAACAAACAGCATGGGATCTTATTAAGATGACATAGTTTTCCAAGTGTTATTTAAAAGAAAGTTACTAATTGAACTTCCAATTTATCTGAACCTTTTAAATTATACAAAAGTCATAGGCAAGAAAAAAAAGACAATGAATTAATGCTCGAAAAGTTTTACACACACACAGCCTACGATGCTCACAAACAATAGAGAGCAAAAGAAACCAGACACAAAAAACTACATTTTGCATGATTCCATTTATATACAGTTCAAGAATGGGCAAAAACTGATCTCTTGTTAGAAATCAGAATAGCGGTTTCTTTGGAGAGAAAGAAAAGGTAGTGATGGGAGCATAAGGGGAACTTCTGGAATGCTACTAATTTTTTATTTCTTAATCTGGGTAATGGTTATATAACTGTGTTCACTTCATGACAATTCATCAAGCTGTGTACTAAGTAATCAGTGCAGTTTTACAGTTAACACAAAAATGTTTATTTTTTCACAAAAATGTTTATTTTTTTAAATGTTATTTATTCGTACCCTAAAAACCTGAGCACTCTGACCCACAAAGCTAAATGAACGTCAGTTGCAAAAGTAAAAGTATTTTTGTTGCACAGGCTACCTTCCAAGAATTCAAGAAGGATGACACCCCCAGAAAGCTGTAAATATCATACTCAGAGCTCATACAGCATTCAGCTGAACACTGAAGCCACCATATATCCCCCGGCACAAATCCAAAAATTTTGACAAAGGCTTACAAATGCAGTTAAATTTATTCCATGGGCAGTTTGAATTACTTCCCCCAATTTTAAACTGTGAACTGTCATCAGAGAATGCATTCTATGTAACAAATGATGCTTTCTCTTTCTTAATCCCAAAATTTCCCAAAGCTCCTCCAAACTAAATATTTCTTGGCCCTCAACTCCTTAGTATTTCTCCAGGCTGCTTGCAACAGTGCCCACCATCGCCTCTCTCAATATCCATCCTTATAATCCACCTCCCCACACACATGAAAATTCACATTAATGCTCATTCCAGAGGCGGGTCTCCCCTACCAGACTTCTAATCCCACCCAGGACCTCATAAATACAATCCAAACCTCACTCCCCTCAAACTCCTAATATTCTCCAACAACTAGCTTCCCAACAGCACCACAAAACGAGAGCACATGCTAAGCCCATCCTTAAATCCTCTTCTACCACATAAAAAGCCCTGCTTCTGCACACAATTCAGCTCAGTGGCCACTGTAGCTATGATCCCCGGGGCAGCTCTCTGCTTTAGCACCCCCTCTACTGCATTCAAATCCATCCCACTTCCCACCCACCCCCCGTCCCAAACTCTGCTTTCTTCTTGAAGAATCTTTCCCAAGTACTACAGCAAGGATATAAAGTTGAAGGAGGGGTAAAGGAACGTGCTCCATTCTGCGTGAAGGCGCTTGCTCCAGTGTCAAGCACACAAGCATGTGCGTGGGCTACAGGGTCAGACGCAGCTGTGTGAAACCCAGACATGGCCCTTCCCAAATGCAAGGCTTTGGGCTAGTGATTGCATATCTTCAAGCCTCAGTTTGCTGAACTACAAAATGGGAAATCATAAAAATAGCGATCTCATAGAGCTGTCAGGATGAAATGAACTACTGGCCGTTGACCACTTTGCACAAATTCTACATGGTAAACTCTCAGTAACTGACAGTTTTTCCTAGGTCCTCTTCTTGGAAGCAGGACTACAAGACAGGGTGAAAGGTACTTTAATGGCAAGGGAGTGATGGAAGGAAGAAGTACTGTGCACACATATCGCCGATACAAAGAACTGTGTCAGATCTCCAGTGCTCTCTCTCTATTATCCCCTTACGATGTAGACCCAAGAAGCCCTCAAACCCCTGCTAAAGGATGGGGGAAGACACAAACAGATACATCAAATCCTCCTTCCATGGAGAGTCATTTGAGGGAACGAAGAAGGAAAGTGCCCCCTAAATTGCTGAAATGAGATCCTTGGGGGTCTGAGAATCAGGAGGGAAACCCCAAAGTCCCAAAGGATTTCTCTTGGGAAGCTGAGGGGAGTACTTCATAACAAGGAAATTAAAAGTAAACGCTAGAAACCATAAAGACTCCTCAACTTCTCCCTCAGACTAACTGGTTTCTTCGCAAATGGGTTGAGAAAGGAAAAGCGCTTTCCCTGTCTCTCGTGGGACACCCGGGCTTCCCCCGGTCCCTTCCCCAGAGGGATGAGGAGGAGGGTCCGCGCAGGGGAATCCCCAGCCTTCCGACAGCGGGGGAGAGGCGAACTCAGGCCGGAGCCCCTGGGGAGTTCGACTGGGTCTCTTCCAGTCTCTTTGCAGCCGGGCTCCAGTAACGGGATCTCTCCGGGGACTCGGGGATCTCCCAGAGCTTCGGCCATCGCTGGCTCCCTCCCTTCACAATCCTTAAGTCCTCGGTCCCCTGAGTTCTCCCCCGGCACTTCTCTGGGTCTCCTGGCTGGCACAGGGTGCGCCCGCCGCCCACGGGCTCTCCTCCCCGGCCTCCTCCCGTCCCCCCCCCACCCGCCACGGAGCGCCGCGAGCCCACGGGGTTACCTGCTGAGAGGGTAGCTCCACATGCAGGGCCCGCGCGGCAGAACCGGGTGGCAGCGAGGCGGCCGGGCCCGGGGGCGGCGGGGGAACCGGGCCCCCGACCGACGCTGAGGCGCTCATCTTGACCCAGGGGCCGCCAAGCGGCGGGGCCCGCGTTCCTCCGGCATCCGCCACCACCGCCTAGCCTCGACCCGCCGAGCCCCTGCAGCCCAGAAACCCGCCACCCGAGAGGCAGGACTGCTGTACCCAACCTCCGGCCGCCACCGCCGCTGGCTAAGGAAGAGCCATATTACCGCAGTGCAACCCCCACCACCCTGCCGAGACCTGGCTTGCTCATTGGTTCGGCTGCCACGGGGGCGGGACCCAACGACAAACATCGGACGTGCTATTGGGTAGAAGGTCTGTCCATCGCCGGCCGGAATGGGCTCGGGGCTGAGGGACCCGGGGATGGCCTAAATCGCGTCTGTCAAACCCGGGTGAAACCTGGGGCGTTGCTTCTTTTTTTCCCAGTCTAATTGGTTCTTTCAGCACTATGGGGCGGGGTCTCCTGGCGGATCTGCAAAGGCCATTGCTCTAGGTCTGTGTCAGTTGTCAGGAAGGGGAAAGAGGGGCGGGGTCTGATTAGGGAGAGCGCGCGCCTGGGCTCTGTTGTCACGTGCAGGAGGCAGGGAGTCACCTGATTAGTGAGAGTCAGTCTTCCGAGCCACTTCCGCCCGGACCTAGTTGCCATGGTAATCGGCCTCCCTCGGGGGGCGGGGACCCATTTGGCGCCAGCTGGGTCGTGATGGCTCATCTACTGTTGCAAGCTCCCTGAGCAGCCTTTTCCTGAGGGGCTCGCAGGAACATGCGGGGACTGAAAACGAGTATTTCATGGTTCGACAGAAGGGCACCACGCAGGATGCACGGAGACCAGAAACCTGTCGGGCAGTCCCACCTGCTCTTCCGTGACCAACTCCGACCCAGAAGTCCACGCCCCTCTTCGCATTCCACTAACTAGTACGCTGAGCTGCAAGGTGTGCCGGGCACCCGGGACGCTGTTTCACCTCTAGGAGTGTGTCGCTTATGCTGTCCTTAGAAAACCTTTGCTACTTTTCTCCTCCTAGTGCTTACTTATCCATCAAGTCTCGTCCGGGGGTGGGGTCCCTTCTTCCAAAAGGCTTCCCTGATCTACTCTGGAACCCTGAGTTAGGAACCTTGCCTCTACCATATTTCTGATTATTCTATTGCATTGTCTTTTAGTACGTGTGTAACACACACACATTGAATTCCTCAAGCAAAAGGACCTTGTCATTCATCTCTGGATTTCCAGGACCTGCTGAATAATCAGTACATGTTTGTTTTTTAAGTGAAGACCCAGCTCAAATGCCACCTCTTCCATGAAGACTTCCTTGATCATAATGATAGCATATATAGCAATTGCTTCTATAATAAATAGCATTGAATCATTCTTCAGGATATCAATCTGCCTCCCCCCACACCCCCAGACTGTGAATTTCTCCACCACCTGGACTGATATCCCCGAAAGAACACAGTGTTTTAGAATCAGACAAAACAGGAATCAGGCAGTTTGGGAATCTTGGCTCTGCCACTTTCTAGCTATGTGTTCCTGGGCAAACCAGTTCCCCTCTCTCAGCTTTGGTTTTCCCAACTGTAAAATAATAATAAGGTTGCTGCAGGGATTAAATCAACACATGAAAAGTGCCAGTGAAGGCCTCACATACAATAATTGCACTAAAAATAGCTTAATAAAAGGTAAGCATACTATCTGTCCAGGGTGTTCAGACACCTGAAGACACTTTGGCTCTGACCCCAGGGCTGGCTAACATGGATGTCACACTGTCTCCTATTCTGAGACATCGAGTGGTTCCTCATGGGTGTGTGGTCAGGTGTTTGTTGAGAAGGGATTAGTTAGGAAATCCCAAATCTCATGTGGTTCAGCTCCTGTAGTGCCAAGATCTGGTGGAATTTCACAGAAAACACTTTTCTGTTTCTAAGCTGTATTAGTTCCCCGAGGCTGCTGTATCAAATTACTACGAACTAGGTAGCTTACAACAACCGCAACAGAAATTTATTCTTTCACAGTTCTAGAGGCCAGTAGCCCAAAATGAAGGTGTTGGCAGGGCCTCACTCTCTCAGAAGGCCCTAAGGGAGAATCTTTCCTTGCCTCTTTCATCTTCTGGTGGCTTCAGGTAGTCCCTACCCTGGGGCTGCATAACTCCAATCTCTGCCTCCACCTTCTCATGGTCTTTTCTTCTTCCTGTGTATTCTTTTCTTTTTCTTACCAGGACACTTGTCTTTGGATTTAGGGCCCACCCAGATAATCCAGGTCTCGTTGTGAGATCCTTAATTACAAAGACTCTTTTTCCAAGGAAGATGACATTCACAGGTTCCAGGAACTAGAGTATGGACTCATTCGAGGGGGAGAGGGACCTCATTCAACCTACCACATAAGTTAAGAAAATGGAACGGAACACAGAATCACTTCCTTCCCCTTTGGAGGTCAGCTCTGAATATTAGCTAACTTTATTACTTCATTCATTCAACAAATGTTCATTGACACAGAGATGTCAAGCCGGGTTCTGGGAAATCAGACTCAGACTCATCCCCAGAGGAGCTGCCCTCTTTATCGGGTAGTCCAATAAGTAAACAAAGAGTGATAATCCAGTTACTCAGTCTGAGGAAAGTTCAGGAGCTGTGGAAGCCAGAGAAGAGAGTCAGATTTCAGTCACAGGAGCGGTGACATTTAAACTGGGTATTGAAGGACCAATAAGAGTTTACCAGGCAGAAAGGGAGAAAAGAATATTCCAGCAGAGAGAGCAGGATCCATTCTTTCTACAAGCTTCCAATGAGATTCAACTCTGTACCAGGCTGATTACTGGGCACTGGAAATACATTCTTCAAGTAAACCACCCTTCTCAAACTTTTCCACTTAACATGCCGCTAACACCAGTAGAGGTGGAATGCTCACCCCTAGGTGAGAGAAGACAGGACAGAGAACTGAAATACCTGCAAAAAATTCAAGGTAGTGAATGTAAAATGTTTTGCATTGTGCCTTGGATATAGTAAGTGTTCAATAAATGCTATCTATAATTATTTTTATATGTCCTATTTCATTCTAAAAAAAATCTTGTATCATCTTAGATCCTTTTCCATAATATGGCTATATTTGTTTCAACATAAGAACATTTCTAATCACTTTGAATTAAAATACATTAATATTCATCCAGTGCTATATATCCCCTAGGGAAACTTGTATCCAAGTGTAGGGAGCATGGATTCTACGGTGGCCAAATACAATATACATGCAATGACAGAAGAAAGATCAAGGTCAAGTGGTAATGGAATGACTGACTCTACGGGAGCTGGTGGGCAAAGTCAGAGGCGGCTTCGCAAAAGTCTTAAAAATGATTAGGAGCTTGATAGATGAACAACAAGGGGTTAGATCTGTTTTGTTCAGGGATGACTGGTGTTTTAACAGCTAACTAGAACCATGTTGGATATTGAAACCAACCATTGTTTGCAGGGCCAAAAAACTAAAGCTACTGCAATCCATTTTACCTCCTCTTCTTCCTCCCTCCCCATTCTCTAGATCTCGTGGGTACGATGCATCAAGTAAGAGCAAGGCAGGCCAGGCTGGTCTTCTGATGCCTCAAATTTAATTAAATTAGGTGTATGCCCTTCCTTTCAACAGAGTCCTCTTTCTTCCTTTTACTTACTCACTAACTCAGCATTCAGACCTGTGCCCAGCCAGGGCACTACATTTACAGAAATTATGCAGATAGAATCCCTGACTGCAAGGAGGTCATGGATAATTTCAGTACAAAGTGGTCAATGCAGTCATTGGGACGATATATAACGTATAACGGGGGCATGGAAGAGGAAGTTGCTAACGGCTGTGTGTTGTACCAGAAGGCTTTCCGGAGAACAAAGAGTATTCTAGGCAGTAGCATGACCTTTGCATGAGCAAAGGCCCTGAGGCAGAGGAAGTGACATTAGCGTAGTGTAAAGAGGCTGAAACCAAGGTTGCATGGGAGCAACAGGAAAAGAGGCCTGAAAAGGAAGGGGGGGTGGGGTAGGAAGAACCTGGCTGCTAGGCTGAAGAACTTGGGCTTCATCTTAGGCAACAGGAAGTCAGTTAGAAAGATCCTCAGGCCACCCTGGAGATGCAGCTTTCAAGGGGGAGGATTTGAAGAGCAAGACTCTTGCAGAAAGCCAGGTGAGAATCCTAAAACAAGGAGACCATTCCGCAAAGAGCCTACACCCAACAATAGTGAGTCCCTGGGCAGCGTTTCTCCTTCTCCTGTCTCAACCCTTCAAGGTCACTTTTTTGAAAAAGCCTTCTTAGATGGGAGCTAATGGCCCCCTTCTCTGGGCTCTCACTCTGGCTGGCTGACCTCTCTTTAGTACCTGTATCCGCGTGCCTCGCCATAGGGTTTGTGTTTGTCTCACCCACTGTACTTTGAACTCTTGCTTTTCATTTCATTCGGAATCCCACAGAAGGCAGGCTGCAGAAGCTTCAACGCACAGTGAATAAGATCAGTGAATGAGTGGATGAACGCTCGAGTAAGAGAATGTTTAGACGATGGGGAGCCTCCATACCTCTCCCACTGGACACGACCCCAGAGAGAGGAGGGAGCTTGCCCAGGGTCACACAAAGTTTGTAGCAAAGCTGAGACAAAGACTTGGGCTTCTTGGCCCTGGGGAGCAGCGCTCCTTCCTCAATTCCAGTAGTTTTCACGCTGTCAGGGACTATAAAGGTGCCAATGGGTTTATGAATTCACGGGCCAGCCAGGGTGCCAAGCATTAGACATCTAACCCATGGGGCCGATTTAGTGGGAGCCCCCAGAGAAGGCTTTCCTTGGGAACTGACTTTTACAGTGAGGTCTAAACGGTGAGGAGGACGTAACTGGACAAAGGGGGCTAGTGAGAGAGCAAGAGGAGAATGGGGGCAGAAGGAACAGCCTGAAGAAGGAGCATGGAGCTTTGAAGGAACTGAAAGAGAAGGCCAGGAGGGAGTAGGCGGGAGAGGCAGCCGGCAGGGAGGAGGAGGAGGGGGAGGAGAACAGTGTTTGAAAGAAACTGATATTTCAAAAATAAAATCAAAGACCTCCTTCAATCTCTTTTACAGCTTTAGTGTTGCTTTCATTTGTCATTTCCCTCAGTGGCAGTGGCAGTGTCTTTTCTGTGCTTAGAGCTTCTGAGGTTTCAGTCCAGCTCTGATGGCACAGAATGCAGTTGGTGACGCCGGCAGGGTCCAGATAACTGCGGGGGGTACTGACCTTGAGGTGTGTGGACAACCACAGAAGGGTTTAAGCAGGGGAACTACATGATCTGGTTTATGTTTTCAAAATGTCACTCTGGGGGCACCTGGGTGGCTCAGTCCGTTGAGCATTGACTCTTGATCTCCGCTCAGGTCTGGATCTCAGGGTCCTGAGTTTTAGCCCCGTGTTGGGCCCCATGTGGGGCGTGGAGCCTACTTAAAATAAATAAATAAAAATATCACTCTGGCAATTGTGTCCCGAGCAGATGCAAGGGCTGGGGGTGGGGGGGCGGGGATGGTGAAAATGGCAACAATCAATTGTGACATTCCTTGGTTGAGTTAGAGGACAGTTAGAATATAGAAATGTGGCTGAATTCCTGGGAAGAGAGTGGTTCAACAGATACCCAACTTTCCTCATTTCCTGCCGGAAGCAGGAGTGATTTCACAGGGTTCCTGAGAACAGGCATGGTGGCTGCAGAGTGGGGTGTCTGAGAGCTCCGAGCCAGGGGTCAGAAAAAAACAGGGTCTGGGCCCGCAGCTAATAGGCTGCAGGATTTGAGGCAAATTCATTCCCCTCCCTAACAGGTTTCCCTGGGGGCTAGAGAGAACGAACATTTGTCTGGTCCTTTACATACATTGCCATGGATAATCCCCACAGGACCCCATGAAGTAGGTATTATTGCCCCCGTTTTACAGAAGCTTAAAAAGCAGTTGTGGAAATGGAAATGAGCCGCCCAATGTCACATGGTTCTTAGTGGCAGATTGACTTGTGAAGCCAAGTCTCTTGCTTCCTGGGCCAGTGGGCTCTGTCCCCCATACCACACTGCCTGCATTAAGTGGAATACACTATGTAGGACTGAATTTTCCCAAAAGAAAATCTTACTTCCATCAACAGCAAAGAACTGTTGTATAGCTGCAAAAAATCCAAACGCTAAAACTCTCTACACAGTTTTTCTTTCTTGTTCTCTTCCTAAATAATGTAGTTCAAAAACCCTTAGGGTGGGGCTGAGAACAAGACTCAGCATGGGGTGAGGGGACAGTGTGGAAGGCCAGAGGAGGGAGTCAGAACCAGAGTGAGGTGAGGAGGGCGTCCTCACAGGGCCAGCAGTGGGTGCAGGAGGAGATCCCAGCACAAGACTAGGAGTTGACCAGAGTAGGTGAACAGGATATCCATTGGGAGGCCAGCCTAAGGCAAGATGTGACAGCGGAAACAGGGCTAGGTGAGGACTGGCTCTATAATTAGTGGGCCCTAGTGCAAAAGGAAAATGCAGACTCCCGTGTTCAAAATTATTAAGAATTCCAAGAAGGCAACAGCATTAAATCAAGCGTGGGGCCCTTCTAGGCACCAGGCCTGAGGCAACTGCGTAGGTCACATCCTGTGAAGCCGGCCTTGATGAGGAGAGCATCGGTATTGGGTTCAGGGAAGATTGGTGATGTACAGAGGGATTGATCAAATACATAAATATATTAAGGATAATGGGAGCCAGTTTCTATCAGGAAAAGGAGTTACAAACATAAGAAGACAGAATTTGGACGAACTCTGTGGTGATAGACCATAGTTGCCCAGATATTGGTTTCTAAATAGCATCCTTCACTATAAGGAATCAAGATTCTCTGGAGAAATGGCTGACTCCCAGGACGGGGCCAGAAAAAGTACAAATGATCGATCGTAGGACGTCTCATTGTGCCAGAAAGTAAGGAAGTGCTCCTCCCCCCCAAAAAGAGGGAGATACGTCAAAAGGACACAGAAGGCAGCTTGATGAGTCCCCCACTGGCTAAATCTGGAGCAGTTGGAACATCAGGATAAATAATGATAGAATAGCATATAACCCGCTGAATAAAATAGGGATCCATGAGTCTTTATTGATGTAAAAAGGCGGGGAAAGTATGGAGCAAGAGTAACTTTACAATGTGAGAACTTAACAGTTCCCACCTTAATCAGGTGATCAATTGAGTATCACCCAGTAGGACAAATTGAAATCATGACTACCTGCCAGGATGCGGGGGGCGGTCCCTCATTACTTTTGCGATATTTCACCTAACAATGGATAGTTGGAGTCAATTCTAAGGAAAAACTAGACATAACGGAACTGGTGTTCTACAGAATACTAGACCCATAATCTCCAAGGCTGTCAAGGTCATGATAGTCAAGGAGACACAGAAGAACTGTTTCAGAGAAAAGGAGTGTGATACTGTGATTTATAATAAGTAATAGACATTTGGTCTTTTTTTTTGTTTAAGACTTTATTTATTTATCTGAGAGACACAGAGATAATGACAGAGAGCCCGAGCAGGGAAGAGAGGGAGAAGAAGGCTACCCACTGAGCAGGGAGCCCAATGTGGGGATCGATCCCCAGGACCCCAGATCGTGACCTGAGCCGAAGGTGGACGCTTAACTGACCGAGCCACCCAGGCTCCGGGTATTTGGTCTTTGTTCTCTGTTCCTGGCACATAGCTCCTAAAACTCCTGCAATTTCCTATATAAAAGCCATAGGGGCAGCTCTCTCTTTTTTTTTTTTTTTATGATTTATTTCAGAGAGAGAGAGCACGCGCAGGAGGTAGCATGGGGAATCTTTTGTTATATTTAGTTTTGTCCTCAGTTCCTGAAAGCTTCAGAGAGGGAAATGAATATCTTTTGTTTCCGTAACAAGTCCCTTTCAACTACCTCTGAGTTTATGTTAATGAGGTGACATTTGGAAAGCCCCAGATAATTTAAGGATGGGGTCTGGTTGCCAGGGAAACTAACCCTGATTAGAAGGTTGGAACCTTCAGCACCCTCCCTCGTACAGGGCTGGGACTTGGAAGCAGTCTTACTCCAGTGTTAGCAACCCTGCATTTTACTGCCTGTAGTGAAAGAGTATAATAGTATTTTTTTTAAAGCAAGCTCTACGCCCATTGTGGAACTTGAACTCACAACCCCGAGATCAAGAGTCACATGTTCTACCAACTGAGCCAGCCTGAGGTCCCAAATTTGATTTACACAGCGAAGTCATATTTATTTTCAGAATACATTTTTATATCCTACACATTAAAAATATATCTTTTGTGTTTAGTGGAGAAATATTTTGAATCAGTTTTCATCAAAAGTAATTAGAAATCTCAAAACTTATTTTAACACTGAGAAAAGGAACTTTCTAAATGTGTGCCAGTGTAATTCAATATTATATAAAAAATGTAAGAGATGAAAGCGTATGTATGCATGACACAAATATTAGATGAAATACACAAAGCAAAACTCCCTAAGCAGGAAGTGGTGAAAAATATCTTGAAAGAGAGTTTACAAGGAAGGGAAACAGGATCGTGAAAAAAAAGAAGTTTGGAATACACATGGGACAGAGATTTGTTATAAAAATTATGGTTGAAGCCAAGGAGTAGGGGGAATTCCTATTTTCTCCTAGTGATCCTATTCATTACCATTACAGGGGAACTTCTTCCAACTCTCCGAAATATCAGGAAAAAGTGCCTTCCAAAATTGCAGCCTGCCCCACGTAAAGAAAAGTGAAATACAGCTGACTCCTGAATGTAGGTGTTAGGGATGCCACCCCCCACACACACACAATCGAAAATTCTATAACTTTTTTTTTAAGATTTTATTTATTTATTCGACAGAGAGAGACAACCAGCGAGAGAGGGAACACAAGCAGGGGGAGTGGGAGAGGAAGAAGCAGGCTCATAGCAGAGGAGCCTGATGTGGGGCTTGATCCCATAATGCTGGGATCACGCCCTGAGCCGAAGGCAGACACCCAACCGCTGTGCCACCCAGGTGCCCCTACTATAACTTTTGATTCCCTCAAAACTTAGCTACTAATAGCCTCCTCTTGACCAGAAGCCTTACCAATAATTATAAGCAGTCGATTAACAATATTTTGTACGTTATTTGTATTATCTACTGTGTATTTACAATAAAAAAGCTAGAGAAAAGAAAATCATAAGAGAAAATACATTTATAGCACTCCATCGCATTTATCAAAAACAGTCTGTGTGTAAGTGGACCTGGGCAGTTCAGACCCATGTTGTTCAATATTTTATTGATGAGAAGACCAGACTCTGCCATCCACAGGTACGACTCCTCTATTAAATGATATAAACACATTAAGGTCACTGTATGAGGTCAAGCCATAAACTAGCTGACTTAAAACAGAAATTCATTCTGTCCCAGTTCTGCATGCCAGAAATCCAAAGTCAAGGCATTGGGAAGCCTTTGCTCCCTCAAAGACTCTAGGGCAAAATCCTTCCTCACCTCTTCCAGCTGCTGGTGGCTGTGGTGTGCCTGGGCTGCCTCCCCCACGTGGTCTTCTCCCCTTTTCCCTGTCCTCTCTCCTAGAAGGACACCTGTCATTGGATTTAGAGCCCACCTGCATAATCTAAGATGATCTCATTTTGAGATCCTTGACTTAATCATATCTGCAAAGGCTCTTTTTCCAAATAAAGTCACATTCCTTCACCGATTACAGGGTTTAAGATACGTACGTATCATTTTGTTGACCACTATTCAACCTGCCACATCATTCGTATATGTGGCCTGCTCCTTTCCCCTCTCAAGCCAGCCTGCCAACAGATGGAGAAATTAAGTTCTTACTAATCTGAATGAGACTGTTTTAAATTAAGATGTGAATTTTAATCTCCAGGGTAACCACTAAGAAAATAACTTAAAAACATACGGCAAAAAAAACAAGAGAATTAAGACAGTGTATTTAAAAATACACATTTAACAGAAAAGAAGGCAGGAATAGAGGGAGAGAGGAACAAGATAGACATAAGAATGGCAAAATGGCACATGTAAATCCTACTTTATCAGTAATTATGTTAAATGTAAGTAGACTTAACACTCCAATGAGAAAGGCAGAAAGTGGAAGTACGGATGAAAGGAAAAAAAGCCAACACTACTCTGCTTACAAAAATACACTTCCTAGTCAAAGACACAAACAGGTTGAAAGGAAAAGGATAGAAGATAATGTTGCATGCAAGCAGTAGCTAAAAGAGAGCTGGGGTTGCTATATGTCTGTAGGCTAAATAAAATAGATTTTACAACAAAAAATGTTACTAGAGACCAATGATGCAGAGGTGACTCCATCAGGAAGGTGTGACAATTATGGACATATACATACGTAACAGCTGAGTCCCCAAATACAGCAAGCAAAACTTAACAGAATTGAAGGGAAAAATACACAGTGTAACAATAGTTGGCGGCTCCAATACTTCATTTTCAATAATGGATAGAAAGACTAGACAGTGGGGCGCCTGGGTGGCACAGCGGTTAAGCGCCTGCCTTCGGCTCAGGGCGTGATCCCGGCATTATGGGATATCCTCCGCTATGAGCCTGCTTCTTCCTCTCCCACTCCCCCTGCTTGTGTTCCCTCTCTCGCTGGCTGTCTCTATCTCTGTCAAATAAATAAATAAATAAATAAAAATGAAAGATTAGACAGATGATCGACATGATCAACAAGGAAGCAGGAGACGTGAACAACCCTATGAACCGACTTGAGCTAATAGACATCTGGAAAATACTACTACTGTTAACACTCATAGTATCTAGAAAACGCTCCAACAGCAGGAATAGAATACACATTTTCCTCAAATGCGCATGGAACATTCTCTACGACAGACCATCTATTGGGTCATAAGAGAAGTCTCAATAAATTTAAAGAGACTGAAATCATACAAAGTATGTTCTCGGAAATAAAATTTGAAATAAATTACAAAAGAAAATTTGGGACAATAGCAAATATGTGTAAATTAAGCTACATTCTCTTAAGTAACCGAATGGGCCAATGGGAAAATCAGAAGAGAAATTAGGAAAAACTTGAGGATGAATGAAATAAGAACACAAGACACCAAAACCAATGGGATGTGGCAAAAGCAGTTTTAAAGAGAATCTTATAGATGTAAACATATTAAAAAAGAAAAAAAAAGATCTCTTAACTTTCTGCCTGAAGACCCTGGAAAAAGAAGAGTTCCTGGTTAGCTCTGAGCATTTGTGAGTCTGATTTACTATTCTTTAGCCCAGGGTGAGAGCACTGAAACGCCACAATGTGAAGAGAAACCCTGGCCCCTACGGGACATTTGCCTCAGAACTAGCCCCAGTGCCCTCTAGTGGCCATATCTGTGAACCACAAGTAGAATCATGGAATTGACACCTTCCAGGCTGAGACCACAGCCCCACCTCCGCGGTCCAAAAGCAGAAGGTCACCTGGAAAAGGAGGATCCTGTTCCCTCTCCCAAGGTAACAACTCCCAGTCAGAGGCAACATTCACAGCATTTACCTAGAGCCCCGCACACATTGCTTAGAGCAGACAGGCCTCTGTGCATTGCCCTAGGTGAGGCCCCCCTCTGGCATTTGGGGGCCTGCTGATTGTCGCTGTTCGTAGGCAGATATAGTGGAGTCCCTTTGTGCACAGTTAGGTGTTCAATCTTCCCAAAATCAATGCTGAGAATAAGGGTCTGCCTTTGTGAGGTGGCCTAGGTTAGGGCCAGGGCTTAGCCTGGAGCCAGAGGCTAACCTCAGACTGGGGCTGGAAAGGGGCTGAGACTGTCATCAAAACCCAGGCCTTTCCTCCATCCTAAATATCTGTCCTCTACCAGAGCTCTGTGGGCCTGAGGCCCCTCCAGGGTGCCTCCTGTTGCCGCCTGCACTCCTGCCCACCTAGAAACTCTGGAGAAGTCGACTCTCCCACCCTTCCAAGCCAAGCCCCACTGCAGACCTCCTTCAAATCAGCACTGCCGTCTCCCCTGTCTTTGCACTTGCTGCTCTGCCCTTCACTTCCTTCCTGGCAAACTTCCAGTCACCCTTCAAGTCCCAGGTCAGCCATCGAGATCCCAGCTCCATGAGGCACCCCACATTGGATGCCCAGAGGAGTGGTCCTTGAAGCGGATGAATGAATGGCAAGGGGGGCACTTAGGCAGTGGGAAGGTTGGAATGAAGTCATTCGGTCTCAACTAGCAGGGGTTCCCAGCTGCTTACTCCTCGTTGGACCGAATGGAATTAGAACAGAGAGAGGTGCTATCTTGTAAGACCTGGGTGTGGCCTGCAATCACGACAGTGACAGCTAGGCCAGCTCTTCCTCTTTGTGGTGCAGCTGAAGCCAGGGGCAAAGAACATGGTTTGAGTGACCCATGGAGGACGCTTCTGGCTCAGCCACCTCAGCACCGTAGCCCTTGCCTACATCTAGGACACTAACCCTTGTCATACGTGGTAGGCAGCCATGAGGGGGCTCCAAGGACCCCTGCGTCCGGATTTTCACTCAGTGTATTCTCCTCTTGAATGTGAGCTGGATCTGGTCACTTGCATCTAATGGGGAGAATATGGCAGAAGTGATAAGATTAAGTTATAAAATAACGTGACTCCCATCTTGCTCACTCTTTCTGGCTCTTCCTGCTTCCTCTCCCTGATGAAGCCAGCTGCCATGTTGTGAGCTACTCCATGGAAAGGCCCATCTGGTGAGCAACTAAGAGTGGCCTCTGGTCAACAGCCAATGAGGAAGGGTACCCTGCCAACAACCACATGGCTGACCTTGGAAGTGGAGCCTCCGCCAGTCAAGCCTTCCGATGACTGCAGCCCAGCTGACACCTCAAGTGTGGCCTTGTGAGAGCCCCTGAGGTAGCGGGCTCAGCTAAGCTGCACCCCAACTCCTGACTCTCAGATTGTGTGGTGGACACAATGTTGTTTGACCACTGCCTTCTGGAGGAATCTGTCTCACAGCACTAGATAACCAATACACCACACAGGGTCATGTAGCCCAAAGGGGCCAGGGAAAGGCTTGGCAGGCAGCCCAGGTGGGGCCACGGTTTCCCCAAGTGTCAGTGGCAACATGCAGACGTAGCCCCAGCAATAACTCACAGAGGACTCTCGTTTTTATTTATTCATTTTAGAANCCTGAAGACCCTGGAAAAAGAAGAGTTCCTGGTTAGCTCTGAGCATTTGTGAGTCTGATTTACTATTCTTTAGCCCAGGGTGAGAGCACTGAAACGCCACAATGTGAAGAGAAACCCTGGCCCCTACGGGACATTTGCCTCAGAACTAGCCCCAGTGCCCTCTAGTGGCCATATCTGTGAACCACAAGTAGAATCATGGAATTGACACCTTCCAGGCTGAGACCACAGCCCCACCTCCGCGGTCCAAAAGCAGAAGGTCACCTGGAAAAGGAGGATCCTGTTCCCTCTCCCAAGGTAACAACTCCCAGTCAGAGGCAACATTCACAGCATTTACCTAGAGCCCCGCACACATTGCTTAGAGCAGACAGGCCTCTGTGCATTGCCCTAGGTGAGGCCCCCCTCTGGCATTTGGGGGCCTGCTGATTGTCGCTGTTCGTAGGCAGATATAGTGGAGTCCCTTTGTGCACAGTTAGGTGTTCAATCTTCCCAAAATCAATGCTGAGAATAAGGGTCTGCCTTTGTGAGGTGGCCTAGGTTAGGGCCAGGGCTTAGCCTGGAGCCAGAGGCTAACCTCAGACTGGGGCTGGAAAGGGGCTGAGACTGTCATCAAAACCCAGGCCTTTCCTCCATCCTAAATATCTGTCCTCTACCAGAGCTCTGTGGGCCTGAGGCCCCTCCAGGGTGCCTCCTGTTGCCGCCTGCACTCCTGCCCACCTAGAAACTCTGGAGAAGTCGACTCTCCCACCCTTCCAAGCCAAGCCCCACTGCAGACCTCCTTCAAATCAGCACTGCCGTCTCCCCTGTCTTTGCACTTGCTGCTCTGCCCTTCACTTCCTTCCTGGCAAACTTCCAGTCACCCTTCAAGTCCCAGGTCAGCCATCGAGATCCCAGCTCCATGAGGCACCCCACATTGGATGCCCAGAGGAGTGGTCCTTGAAGCGGATGAATGAATGGCAAGGGGGGCACTTAGGCAGTGGGAAGGTTGGAATGAAGTCATTCGGTCTCAACTAGCAGGGGTTCCCAGCTGCTTACTCCTCGTTGGACCGAATGGAATTAGAACAGAGAGAGGTGCTATCTTGTAAGACCTGGGTGTGGCCTGCAATCACGACAGTGACAGCTAGGCCAGCTCTTCCTCTTTGTGGTGCAGCTGAAGCCAGGGGCAAAGAACATGGTTTGAGTGACCCATGGAGGACGCTTCTGGCTCAGCCACCTCAGCACCGTAGCCCTTGCCTACATCTAGGACACTAACCCTTGTCATACGTGGTAGGCAGCCATGAGGGGGCTCCAAGGACCCCTGCGTCCGGATTTTCACTCAGTGTATTCTCCTCTTGAATGTGAGCTGGATCTGGTCACTTGCATCTAATGGGGAGAATATGGCAGAAGTGATAAGATTAAGTTATAAAATAACGTGACTCCCATCTTGCTCACTCTTTCTGGCTCTTCCTGCTTCCTCTCCCTGATGAAGCCAGCTGCCATGTTGTGAGCTACTCCATGGAAAGGCCCATCTGGTGAGCAACTAAGAGTGGCCTCTGGTCAACAGCCAATGAGGAAGGGTACCCTGCCAACAACCACATGGCTGACCTTGGAAGTGGAGCCTCCGCCAGTCAAGCCTTCCGATGACTGCAGCCCAGCTGACACCTCAAGTGTGGCCTTGTGAGAGCCCCTGAGGTAGCGGGCTCAGCTAAGCTGCACCCCAACTCCTGACTCTCAGATTGTGTGGTGGACACAATGTTGTTTGACCACTGCCTTCTGGAGGAATCTGTCTCACAGCACTAGATAACCAATACACCACACAGGGTCATGTAGCCCAAAGGGGCCAGGGAAAGGCTTGGCAGGCAGCCCAGGTGGGGCCACGGTTTCCCCAAGTGTCAGTGGCAACATGCAGACGTAGCCCCAGCAATAACTCACAGAGGACTCTCGTTTTTATTTATTCATTTTAGAAAATACAAAAGTCTGACGTGGTACAATAATCTCATCAAAAGAAAACAGAACACGCAGAGGAGGGGCTGGATTTCTTCCCCGGCCCCTGCCCTCTCAGAAAGGCACAAATACGTGAGGCTTGGGTTTTGCGGGCCTCCTGACCTGAAACCAATCTGCTGCTCAGAAGGTCAGGCCCCTCTCTGAACAGGAAGAGGGACCCTTTCCTCACCCCCACACTTGGGGGTATGGGTTGAACAAATCGAGGCCCCGGGGAAGTATGGGGTTGAGGCCGAGTGTGGATCGTTCTGGGTCCAGGTCAGCGCCCTGTGGAGGACCAGTCACTCCAACCAGAACGTGGTGGCTGAATAATCCCGGAGGTGGTGCGTCTGGACACAGGGTCACTGCCACCCCCATGCTTGCTCTGGGGGCCTCGGGTTGAAAAGACAGGCTGGACTCAAGCTGGAGCATTCCAGATGCTCATCACGGCACTCTTCAAGATGGGGACACCTGTGCCCTCCAAGTCTTCCCCTTGGTAAGAGGGGCCAGTCCTGCAGTGAAGTGTGGGGTCGGTAGTGTGGAATAGAGGTGTTTGCATTACAAGTGGCTTCTGCCCCTCATTCTGCGGCGGGAAAAAGCAAATAATCTCACCGGCCTGAGCCACTGATAGCTGTCCTTCTTTCCCAGTTAACCGGGGCAGAGTTTTCTCTGTAATTTTGGGAAAGGAAGAGTGGGAAGGGTGGGTTGAGAAACCATAAAGGCCCAGATGTGTTAGCCACCACCTAGAGAGGGACAAACTGGAAGTGAGAGAGTTTGAAATATTCACTCTTTCCTTCTTAAAAAAGACCTAACATTTGTAGTGGTTTAACAAAATTATTATAATTTCTTTTAAATAACCCACAGACACCCATGACGCTTCCAAATTTACAGAACAAAAAAGCATTCGAGAACTTGGTAGAAAACGGTTTGTAGCTGGCTGCTCCCAGGAGCTGGCCCCCGATGGTGGGCTCAGTTCACCTCCAGAACCTCGGTCTCCGGGAGGCCGAACTTGGTCTTGTGCTTGTCGAAGAGCTTCACCAGGGCCTCCATGTACATGGCGTGGTACAGGTCTATGTCCTGCTGGGTCGGGTGCTCCAGCTTGGGGATGGTGATGGGCTCACCCACTGCAGGGATGGGGTGGAGGCCTCTGGTTAGTCAGCGCACTCGGCCCACCCTCCCTGAGCGTCTACCATGATGCTGATGGCAGTGACCCTGTGCTTCGTGCCAACCATGTGCCAGGAACCATGCTAAATGTGCCCAGAATGTCCCCCTGACAGGTGAGGAGGGCCCGGGGCATGGAAGGGACCGGCCCCAGGGCCCCCGGCCACTAAGCAGCGGGTGGGATCAACCCCGGCTGCACCCACTGCACTCGACCGGAAGCTTCTGAGAGCTGTGGGAGTAAGTTATGGCTTTGCACTTGCCCCGCTGTGGCCAAGTCATGCTGCCTCCTTGAGCCTCAGCCCCCTCACCTGTCCCACGGGATCCTCCCTCACAGGGCTCTGCTGAGGAATCGGACATCAAGCGGCAGGTGAGGGAGGAGGGGCGCAACGGTCATACATCCGTGCATTGCTTTATTTCCTGCACCTCCACACCCAACTCATCCCAAGCCCTGGCAAAGACATTTTGGAAATTTCTCCCCAGTTCTCGCCCTTTCCTTCCATCGCCATGCCCATTCCCTCGGTCCCCAGCGGCTGCCAGAGAGGCCTCTGCACGGGACTTGGGGCTTCCGTTTTGACCCTTTTAACCCCCTGGCTCTCTAGCAGCCCCAAGAATCACTTCAAAGGGCAGTGCTGATCCTCTCCGCCCCCAGACCCTCAAGCAGCGCCCTATCCTTAAGGTGAAGCGCAAACTCGTTCACACTGCCTCCAGGAGCCTGTCCCCCACCAGCCACGCCTGCGCCCGGAAATGGCCCTGCTGCCTCAGAGCGAGCTGGCCTGGTATAGGATTTGCGTGTGAACAGAGCAGAGAGTGAGTGTGGGTCTGGGACCTAAGATGCAGGAAGTTAGTCTTTGTAAAAATAAAAGCGAACACCTGACCCTGATAACTCGAAGTATCGCGTGAGCTTTGACCCCGAAAGGCCGTGGCTGGCGGCCTACGCACTTCCGTGTGATCTCTGGCTTGTGAACCACGCACGCACACACACACACCCAGAACAACACGGCTGAGGGATGAGGGCAGCCAGCTTTTTGCTATATTCTCAGAGGCCTATGCTCCAGTCGTGTTGATGTTTTTCTTTCTGTTCCCCAACGATCTACACACTTTTGCTGTGGGAAGTCCGCTCAGGCTCATGTTTCTGACGAATCTCTCCTCCTCCTCTCTTTTGCTAGATGATTCCTTTTCAGCTAGAGGTGTAAGAGTCACCTCTTCCCTGGGGTCCACTCCTACCCCCCCCAGAGCACCCAGCACATTCCCCTCACGCCCCCTCCCGGGCTTTGCCTGACAGGCTGGTCCTTCCCTCATAGACTCCGGGCTCTGCACACACAGACTGCCGAGTCTGGTTTTCTCACCTGGCACTGCTTGGCTCACAGTGATGGAACTAATTCTCCACCGCCCACTCCCCACCCCCACTAGCCATTCCCATCAGCGCCCAAACATGTCCCCATCCACAAGGTTTAGAGCACGGACATCAGGACCGCATAGCCCGGATGTGAATCCTAACTCCGCCACAAGCTAGCAGTGGGGCACCCCCAGTTCAGCGGCTGCGGGCGGGGGAGCTCACCAACGGTGGTGATGGGCTTGGAGTAGGGCACCAGCCCCCACGTGTCAGAGGAGAAGAGGCCTCGGCCATGGAAGATGCACGGGGCAAAGCCAATGTACTTCTGGAACTTCTTCTGGACCCATCGGCCCCAGGAGCCCTCCTCAAAGATCACCTGCTTGTATACTTCATTCTCCCCGAAGGAGTAGGTGGGAACCAGGTCAGCTCTGGAAGGGAGAAGCCAGGGTCTGTCATACCCTAACTGCTGGCCTCTCGCTCTCCTAGCAGCATGATGTGTTTTCGCCTGAGGCCGCACGGTCCCACGCAAGCCTGGCCTCTCGGCCCGCCCGCAAGGGCCCAGGGAGCACAGGCTGCATTTCTGCTCCACTCAGACACTCGGGCTACGTTTGGGCAACCTTGGTCTGCAGCTCTGGCCTCCAACCTCCCCTCTCCCACAGGATGGCAAACTCTCATCTAGGCTTTCCTGGGGCCGGGGCCTTGCCTCCAGGAGCCAAGGAGTTGCTCTGTTGGGGCCAAAGTTTCAGAGGGCTGTGTGTGCAGTGCACACGTGTGTGTGTGTGTGTGTGTGTGTGTGTGTGCGCGTGAGCACGTGCATGCGTGGAGGGGGCACTTACCCGTGGCGTAGGGCCAGTTTTACAAAGCCCTTGCGATTACGCAAGGTGACCGCGTTCTTGCCAGGCATGGAGCTCAGTGACTCGGCTGCGCCCCCCACTACGATGATGATGGCATTGCCACTCCCATTCTTTGATAGCAAGTAGTCTATGGTGTCCCTGTTCACAGGGCAGATGCCTAGTAGGGAGAAGGACACAGAGTCAGGGCTGCCCATAAATGCACTCCCTACCCCCTGTGTATAGCCAGGCCTAAACAGAGAGGGAACTGGACTTGGGCTCCAGACCTAACCCAGCCTCTGGAAGTTATATGGCCCTGCCTAAACTATTTGTTTCTCTGAGCCTTGACTTGCTTATCTGTAAAACGGGTATAACTATACGAGGTTGTTGGGGGAACTCGTTCATTTGGCAAACATTCCCTGAGGTCCTAACTCTGCCAGGCTGTTGCTAGGTGCTGGGGTTCCCAGTGAATCAGGGTGGCAGGGGGTCACAGGCAGGTGGATAATGACAGAGTCATTGACAGTGACTTGGTTGTGCAAAGGGCAGCCCAGGGGCTGCGGATGCCCAGAAAAGGGGTTGGAGAAGGCATTCCAGGGAAGACGTTAACCAAGCTAAATCCTGAAGACCGTATGGACAGCTCTCCTGCTCAGACCTGGTCTGCCATGCGTGGGGCACACTGCCATCTCTCCGCACAGGACCAGCTCCTGGGACACAGTGTGTTGGCCTCCTGTTCCCTCTATCACCTCGCTCAGTGGAGAGGCCCAAGCCTGGGCAACAGAGCCCAGCAGGGGCAGGCCGAGGGGAACTCTCACCTCCCGACATCAGGTACTCCCTCAGCACTGGCATCCGGAAGTTGCCGGCCAGCGTGGCCAGGTAGGGCCTTATGCCGGGGAACTTCTTGCTCACTTCTGTGGCCTCTGTGCTGAAGTTACAGAAGGCACCCAGGCCCATGATGCCGTGGGGGTGGTATCCAAAGATGTAGTTCCTGGTGGTCAGCAGGTTGTGTGTCTTCACCAGCTGCAGGGAAAAACTCGGGTCATGCCAGGAGAGGGGTACTGGGACACGCCCAGGAGATGGAGGAAGGACCCAGGGCGCCATACCCCATGCGACTCTGTACAACTGTCCTGAGACTCGTGGCAACTGCCATGGAGACTGTGAGTCCCCGGGAGGGGAGTGGGAAATTTCCCTCTCATTCCCTTACTTTTCCAGTGAAACGCACCAGGTCCTCTCATCTACACCCTGCCAGCCTCCTGCCTGCCCTCCTTCTGGGCCCGTTCTCCTCATCCAACCCGTGCCACTCTCAGAGAAAGAGGGGTGTCCAGTTTGGGTCAAGGTAAAGTCCATGTCCCTTAGTTTGGCCAGAGAAGGGACAGTGCAGCTGGCCTGAATGGAAACTTCCTTCCAGGCAGCCAGGCTCAGCTTATGCTCTAATGCAGGGAGGACAGGGAAGCAACAGCCCTGTGCCAGCCCTAGCAGGGGCAGGGGGCCAGCCCGGCAGCTGACCTGTGGTACTACCAACAAAGCTGTCCTGGGATGCTCTGAAGAATGAATGGCTTCCTCAGGGGGCTGCTCCCTGCCCTGGGGCTGGTGGCTGGGAGGGTGGGGTGGAGGGTGCAAAGTTGCCCTAGACTTTGAGGCACCTGCTAGCACTATATGGAACGTGGTAGGGGTGGGGGGTGCTGAGAGCAATGGAGAGCAAGGCCATTTTGTTCAGAAACATCACTTCTTTTCTGATTAGAAAAATAATGAATAATCATGGAGTATTTTTAAAATATAGGAAAGTAAAAAGATAATCCAAAGCTCCTGTCCTACCTCCATCCTGATAAACCACTCTGACATGTTGAGCTCTTTTGCTGCTCAAATATACACGTGCTTTTTAAAAACCACAGAATTAAGGCACATGGTCAGTATCATTTTTACATAATTTTCTTTTTAAAAAAATATTTATTTATTTATTTATTTGACAGAGAGAGAGCAAGCATAAGCAGGGGGAGCAGCCGAGGGAGAGGGAGAAGCAGGCTCCTCACCGAGCAGGGAGCCTGACACGAGGCTCGAATCCCAGGACCCTGGGATCATGACCTGAGCCAAAGGCAGACGCTTCACTGACTGAGCCACCCAGGCGCCCCTCGTTTTTACATAATTTTCGACCAAGCCTATCATAACTATTTTTCCTTTCGCAACCCCTGAGTCACATGTCTTTCCTGGCTGATTATCCTGTCCCATAGCTATGCTGTGTGTAACAGAATTATAATCAAACTCCGAAGGATGGATCTTTAAAAACCTTCCAAAATGTCCTTCAGAAATAATCCTTCCATAAGTACCTTATTTTTGTCCACATATCTGATTGTTTGACAAACTTCTAGAAATCACAGTTCCCGGGGCCAAGGGTATGAATGTTTTGGTCCCGTGGGCTGCCCTGCCTCTAGAGGGGTGCCACTGACAACACCCCCACTTCCCGTGCCTGAAAGTGCCCACGTCCCCGCACGGGTGCTAGCTGGTGGCAGAGCCACGGGCCACTGGCAGAGTGTTCACAGCTTGGGTTTTCCATGACTCCCGACTTGGGAGCCCCTGGCTGGGGAGAGGACCTGGTGTTCAATTTGGGGGAGGGGGTGCTGGTGGCTGGCCCTGGGAAACTGAAATCTGAACCTTCAGGTGACAGAGGCCCACAGGGGATGGAGCAGATGGTGGCCGGCACCATTCCCAGCGCTATGACTGCGGGGACCTGTGTGAGCCAGAACCGGATTCCACCCCCAGCTGCTCGGGCCTTCCTACTCTTTCCCCCACTTTGCCTTTGGCAACCACATTAGAGCTGCTCAAAACCCAACCAGGGCTTTGCTGCCCGCTACAGAAATGGAAAACAGCAGGAGCCTAAGCCATGACTATTGGGAAGGGGGCAGGAGGGAGCGTCTAAGAGGGGGCCCAGCTTTACGTGAGCTTCGCAAGGAGACTGTTCTGAGAGTTCGCCTCCCGAACAGCAGGGGTGCCCCCCACACTAGCTCACATAAAGCTGGAACCTGGAGCCGGCTTCCACGCGGGAGGGACGTGTCTAGGTAAGAGAGGAGACAGCCGGCAACACACTCGTAACCTGCTCCGGAACTGAAGGCGAGGTCTGGGAGCCCAAGGCATGAAATGCGCTGGAAGAGCCCCCATCTAGACTGTTCCTTAGACTGCAAGGTGGAGACGGACGCCTAGAGAAAGGAGCCATCACTTCCCAAAGGTCATAGCCCTGCTACTGACTTGCTTTGGGACCTCGGGACAGTCCCTCCTCTCTGGGCCTTAGTAAGAACATCTGGGAAACGAAGCAGATGGACAGATAGATCATTCCAAGCTCAGAGAGTCTTTCCCAGTCTCCTCTCCAGAGATCCTGCCTGTAACTCAGGGCAAGGTGACCCAGGCGCCGCCCCTCCTCTTCCAGATAGCTGGTGGTCCTGGCGGCTGCCGCTAACGCTAACGCGTGAGCCCTCCTGTGCTGGGAGAAGGGATGCTTTCCGGGCTTGCTGAGCTGCTCTGGTGGCAGAGAGCTATACAAAGAAGGGAGCGCGGAAGTGTGGGCGGGTGGTTACAGCTAGAGACCGTTACATAACCACTGGCAAGAGGCCAGGAGAAGGGGGAGGGCCAGGAGGGCCACACAGAACACCACAGAGCGTCAGCCCTGACATCAGGTCACCAAGGCCAAACCCTCCCCGCACAGAAGAGCAGCCTGAGGCCCTAAGGATCAAGGGCTCGGCCAAAATCACCAGTGGGCAAGAGCAGAGCCCAGGCCGAGGCTCCATGCCCCAGCCGGCCTCAGGCCCAGGTTGGCTTGGGTCCCGGTGCCTAGGGGCCCTCTGAGGGCCAGCCCACATGTACCCTGCAGCTCTAATTCCCAGCTGACTTCTTGGAATAAAGGTGTGAAAACGACACAGAGTTCTGTTTTGGTTCTTTGGGGATTGTGGACATCAGTGGGGAAGGGCCCCTGCCTGTCCCAGCTCCGGCCAGTGGTCATCAGGTCATCCTGTTTTGGGTGGAGGGGGCTATTGGACTCGAGGAATCTTCCAGAGGGACAGGCTGCTCTGATCACTGTGGCCTGACCCTTGACGTAAGGGTCCCAGCAGAGACAGGAGAGTCCACAATCCCTCATACCCACCCATAATTGACCCCTTCTTATCATATGAACAGCTCCATTTTGCAAGTAAGGCTAATGAGGCTTAGCAAGAAGTGTGCCTGTGGTCCCTTGGGCAGAAAGTGACAAAGTCTAGCAGAATCAGCTGGATGGTGAGCCCACCTGAGGGGGACCGGGGCTGACTCTTCCATGTCCCCGTGCCCAGCACAGAGCCCAGCGCTGTACAGGGAGAAACACCTGCTGATCAGTGAATAGAGTGACCGAACAGGAACTCAACCCAGGTCTCTAACCACAAAGCAGAGGGAGGGAGACCCAGGAAGCGGGGCTCGATCCAATGAGGAAATCTGGGATCGAGTCTCTCCCAGAGAAATAGGCAGTAGGAATTCAGTGGGAAAGAGCCTGGGGCTTGGATTCTAGTACAAACGCCGGCCTGGACTCGCCATGCAGCCTGGACTTGCCATGCGACTTGCCAGTCTCCTCACTTCCAGAATGAGAGCCTTAGGTCTGATGATACAGCACTGTTCCAGCAACAGCAGCCTTGAATTCCTTGCAGCCGGAGAGATGGGGTCAGGGAAAGGGAGGAGCGGGAGCCCTGACCCCAAGGATCCTGGGAAAACTGGCTCAGGCTGTGGCGAGCAGAGGGAGCTTCCTCCCAATGCTGAGTGCAGCGGAGGAATGTAGGGTTAGCCGGCCACCTCCTCTGGGCGGCATGCCAGGGTGTCTCAGTCGCTGACTCACAGCAGCAAACATACACCACCCCGCACCTCACACACATTCGCTCTCACACATGCTGCCTCGGCTCTTCAGACCCCACCGCCTTCCGCTGGGTCACCCCAAGCAGCTAGGGTGTGCCAGTGCTGGGGTGCTCAGTGAGCTGGCCAGACAGGTCTTTCCCCTGCAGGAAAAGCCTTCAGGATCCTGCCAGAGTCAGCCACAGTCCCCCAGCGCTGCCCATGTACACCTGGGCCCAGATGGCTCTGCCTTGCCAGCCTGGCTAGTAGACCACTGGCAGGGGGCCAGACAAAGATGAGAAAAAGTCAAGACCAAGCCCTTATCTTGTCAGGACCTGGAGGCTGGCCCCAGAGAAGACAGGTACTTGGAAGACCAGCATGGGGGTCCCAGACTAGCCAATGTTGGTGCAGCGGGAAGGAAACCCAGAGACGAGCAGAGTCTTAACTAGCTTCATACGGGGAGACTGCATGCTGGAAGGGATGGTGCCTCTCTCGGGGTCATACTGGGCTCTTCCTCCAAGCCTGAGGGAAGCTGGAGTCCCCGAGCTTATTTCCTACAGCTCTGCGGCATAGGGAGGCACCATGCTGTGGGGGAAGGGGGAAGAGTCCAGAATTCTGACGCAAGGCAGCAAGTGGACTTTCAGCTTAAACTGCTACTGGCTTCATTCAGCTTTACGACTCTCTGACCTTCAGGTTCTTCTTCTGTGAAAAAGGGATACGATGGGCGGGGGGGAGGGGGGGTTGGGTGGCTCAGTCAGGTAAGCAGCTGCCTTCGGCTCGGGTCATGATCCCAGCGTCCTGGAATCGAGCTCCACATGGGGCTCCCTGCTCAGCAGAGAGCCTGCTTCTCCCTCTCCCTCTGCCTGCTGCTCTCCCTACCTGTGCTCTCTGTCAAATAAATAAATAAAATCTTAAAAAAAAAAAAGGGATAAAATGAATACCCACCTCAACAGGGGACTGTGAGGGTTAACGGACCCCTTGAGGAAAGGTGCTGGTTTCTAGAAGGTTCCCAATAAATGGAGATCCTCCTTCTCCACTCTACTTCCTCAACATCCCCCGCACCTCAGGCTTCCTCTTAAACTCAGCTGCCTCCGCGTTCGTCCGTTTCCACGCCTCTTTAGTGCTACTCATCTTTAAGATGGAGTTCTCGGAGCACGTCCTCCGGAAGCCTCCCTGAGCACTTCAGAACTAGGGTCTCACTCCTCTTTGGCACGTCTAGTTTCCTGGGCCCTAATTCCCTGGTCATGAGCCCCAGGGGCCACCTGCAGCTGGCTGGGAGACGCGATGTCCTATCAGAGCTTCAGAAGGAAAAAAAGGCCCCTCACACCTACTGCTTTAGGTTGTATCCGTGGTTCAGGTCAGATGGACTTGGAACGACCTTAGTATTCTCTTGATAAATCGCTGCCATTTTCAGTTATGCCTTTAATATCCACTGAAAGGCAGACACGCAACGGCCATAATATCTGCTATTATACGCGCTCCTTGTATCACTAAGGATCTCAGTGCCGGAAGCATCTTTTAGATCCAAATGCTAGAACAAGTCATGTTTCCCTAAGAAACTAGCATGCTTCTTCCTTTCCCAAAATAAAAGCCAACAACTATCATGTTTCCCTTTTTGCCTTGGCTGCCAGGAAGCTAAGAGTTGACCGTGAAGCTTATCTACCACAACTTTGTTGACCTACCGCAACTTTGTTGACGTCATGGCTCAACTACGAGTAGCCTTTCCCTCGGGCCTTGGTTTTTGTTTTTACCTGATATGACACTGTCTGTATCCTGCAATGCCTCAAATCCTGCATGCATCGGGGAAGACTAGGAACAGATATTCCTGGCGGAAGGGGTCCTGTGGTTCAACACAGCATAGGCGGTAACTGCAGCCCGGTGAGTTAAAGCTTGCGCTCAGATCTCCCGCCCGTCCCCACCCTCCCAAGTTAACACCCACAGGTCTTTACCTGGATGGGAAAGTAGTCTCGAAAGTAGCGCCACACAGCCCAGTTTCGGACCCATTGCGACCTCCTGCCACCTTCCAGGGAACAAAATACAGGGTAGGAAGGAGCAGGAGTGGGGGCGGGTGACATATGGGCAAAAGGCAGAGAAGACAGACCCAGGGTGAGACCCTGAGTTAGGGGATGGTCACCCTGCCAAGCATCTTCCCCCTCTTCCCACTGGGCCCTTTCCCACCTTTGTTCCCTCAAGTTAGGCAAACCCTTGGTTGAGTGTGAGCTCCTCTGAGGACCAGGATGGGGCCCTCCGAGGGGCTTTCGACACCCTGGACCCAAAACCGCGCCCTGGCCTAGCTGCCCACTTTTCACATAGCAGGTGCTAAGTAAAAAGGGGCGGCCCCCACACTGAGGAACTTCAGTTCGCGTGGGAGGGAGGGTCCCAAGGGCGAGGGGGTGGGGCAAGGAGGTTGCGCTCCTACCTTTCTTGGGCGTGTTCCAGTCAAACGCCAGCCAGGTGAAGTAGAGCACAGCAATGAGCCAGCAGTCGGTGCAGAACGTGTACATGAGAATGGCGCTGCAGGCCACTCCTGGCGGGGAAGCAGAGGGCCACGGATCAGGCCCGGCCCCCCGCCCCGGAGGGGTCTCGGTCTCCTCTCTGGGCCACGGCTCACCAGGTGAGGTGGCTTCAGCCCAGCTGGGGCCGTGGGCAGAGGAGGCCTGCAGCCACAGCCTGGGGAGGGTGAGGCTCACGGGGGCAAGAACCTCATCTCCTGGATTCTGACGGGCGTTCCCGGCATGGAGGAGCTCGTGGGCTCCATGTGGTCTGGGCAGTAGCACTGGGAAAGCCGTCCTTAGAGCTGTTCTTTCTGGCCCCTCCTTGCACGTTCTCCCCATCCCGGTGCCCACCCCAGTTACGCTGGGTGCAGGGAGGGACAGACCGAGTGCATCTACATCTCAGGGCTAGCCCTGGGCCACTGTCTCAAGTGTGAGCCAGGGCGACTTTATCCCATTTCGGAGATGAGAACACTGAGGCTCCAGGAGGAGGTAACATGCCCAAGGTCATTCAGCAGGACAGTGGCAGAGCCAGGATGCATAAAGATTTTATTTTATTTATTTGTCAGAGAGGAGGGATGGGGAGAGAGAGAGCACAAGCAGGGGGAATGGCAGGCAGAGGGAGAAGCAGGCTCCCGGCCGAGCAAGCAGCCCAGTGCGGGACTTGATCCCAGGACCCTGGGATCATGACCTGAGTAGAAGGCAGATGCTTTACCCGACTGAGTCACCCAGGCATCTCGGCAGAGCCAGGGTTGGACCAGTGAATCCATAATCTGCACCAGGTTTTAGAAGTTCACCAAAAATGAGAAGGCCCAGACTGCCACCGGAGGGACCCGACAGAGGTGGCTTCCTGCCCCGGGAGGGGGGCCGGCCCCTTCCAACATAAGAGAGCAGTAGGCAGGCCCAGGCCAAAGCCCAGAGCCCATCAGGCCCCCTCGCAAAAACCCCAGCAGAGCCCTCAGAAGACTCCCTGGGGCCGGCTTCGGTGCAGTCACTCCTCTCTGGGTCTTCTGGCCCTAACATTGACACACCTGGTGCAGCAAGGAAGGCAAGTCCGAGCCATAGCTGGCTTACCTCAGGGCTGGCGCCTGGAAGCCCTCATCGGGCCTCTATCCTTCTCATTTTTATCCAGCCTTCAAGGTCCAGCTCAGACCAGATCTCTCCAAGTCCCATTCTCCAGTATCCTACTGGCCTTCCACATGGATCTCTCACCTCTGAATTCTCCACACTAGGGGAGGGGGGCACATCTTCTTTGCCCCCGTGGCACTCAGCACAGGACTGGGGGCAGCGGATGCTCATGTCGGTAGAAGCGTGACTTCCACCCAGCACCCTCCCCGCTGCTCAGGGAGGGAAGCCCACCCTTGCTGTATGCCCACCCTCTGCTGGGCACTGCTCGGTGCTCCAGGGCTGCCTGGCTCTGGATCCCATGCTCTCTCTCCTTCCTGCTATGCCAAGCCTCCTCTGGTTTCCCGAGGGACGGGGGAGGGCCAGATGGACTCTCCCTGAGCCTAAGAGCAGGGAAATCGTGGTCCCTTGTCATCCACAATGCAGTCCTGTTCTGCTCACGAGCTTACCTCTCCCAAGGTAGCTAAAAATAGTACAACTATCTTGGGAGGGACAGTGAACAGAGAGTGACCAGGCGTCCAGCTTTTCAGGACCAGCTGAGGAGTGTGACGTCACAGACGGGGAAGACGAGTCTCTAGGGAAGCATTTGCCGCCTACAAAACCCCACTGAGCTGTGAAGTACTTGGAGCAGCTTGGTGAGTGGCTATGTCAAAGTTAAGGCCACTTACAAAGTCACTCACACTGTTGAGCAGTTTGCCTTTGGTCGCCTTTCTGAGGCCTGGGAAAAGGGCCATTCCAGCCCCCTAGATGCCACAGCTATCCAAGCTCCTTCGAGACCAGGTGGATTCTCCAGGTGGGCCTGGGCAAGGGCCACACACTTCAGGCGAGGGTCTGAGCAGCCTGGAAATCTAGCTGCCATCAGACCCCCAACTGTCCTAAGGGGTACAGGGAGCAGAGAGGGCTGAGCTGCAGCCCACTGCCTCAAATTCTGAGCCCTCTGGGAAGGTGGGAATCCCTACCTACCATCCTCACGCTGGTGCTAAGGCAGCCTGGATGGAGGAAGACAGAATCCACTGTGAGTCCAGAGACTATACCCCAGTTCTGGACTTTCGCAGCCCAGGGGACCTGCTCTGCCTCGCCCCCAGGTGCCCACAGCCCTTCTCTCAGCACGCGCCGGACTCCCTCCTGCACGTAGCCCTGCAGCCCCTGGGCTCCCTGGGAGCTGAAGCTCTGATTCACCTCTCCATCCCTAGCAGCCGACCCAGGAAAAGTTTATTGAGCAAAAAACGAGCTGAACGCACCAAAGGGCCTCCTTTCTCAGAGCTTGATCCCCCTCTGAACAAAGGGCTCCCTGCTCCCCCTGGTGGGCCACAGGGCTGCAGCTGCGGCAGCCCCACGGTGGGCTCCAGGAGGGGTCAACTACCACTTAAAGGCCGTGCGGGCTCCGTGCACGGAGCCCAGGGCCACCTTCCCCAGCTTCACCTCCCCACGTCTTGGGGAAGCTGGGGATTCAAAACTCTAGTCACTGAGGCCTGCGAGAAGGGCGGGCCGCGGTGGCTCAGGGGCAGGGAGGTGGCATGACATGCTCCTCCAGGAAGCCTCAGCCTTGCAGCTCACTGGCTGCGGCCCCTCCCTGAGTCTCTATGTCCTCACAGGGCGCTGGAAGGGTGCGTGACCCGATGTGAAAGGGAACAGAACACACAGCCAAGTGTCCCATCTGGAGATCTATGCACTTGGACGGGGAACGAGATGACACCTTAATTTTCACCCCTCTCTTAGGGAAATTGAGTGTTTCCTCCGTGTACGCGTGTAACAGACCACACCTGTCGACAGTGACACCGGGACAAAGCAAAGGTGTTTTCGTATCACTTTTAGAGCAGGGGCAGAGATCTTAAAAAATCATTTGTTCTCCGAAATGATTAAGAATTAGAGCAACGATTATGTCTGCCGCTCTTTCTATTTTGTGCAGTAATAAAGAAGCGTGCGTGTTACTGTATGCCCAACCTGACTTCTTAAATGCCTAGACATTTTACACTTCAGTATCATTGGTTTTCTTGGAAACCCCATGTACTTTGCATGACACATTTAAAAACACTGAGAAAGGTTTACTGCCTTTACCAGAACGCCAGAGAGGTCCACTGCACAAAATTGGTAGAGTCCGTCTGTTCAGAGGCAGGCCTGTGGGGCCGCAGCAGCCCTTGCAACACCAGAGGAGCCTCTGCCAGATGTGGGAGGGAGTGGGGAGGAGCGGCTGGGGCTGCTTAGAGCAATCATTAGCAGCGGCTCAGCGGACCTGCCCATCAAGCAGGCTGGGCTCCCACCTACACAGGGCGTTGGGAAGATGCCGGGCCGGTTTCTGGGCTATGCTGGACTGGATCGATCGCTAACATACAACTTGAGGCCAGTCCCTGCTGCAGACTGCATGGCCTGGGGTTCTAGCAGCTCCCCGGCAGCCAAGCTAGGACAGGGATGGTGGCGGCTTCTTGGTACAAACGGGGACTGAGGGGTGGGGGTGCAGCAGACTGCACAGGGCTCTGGGAAGGCTGTAGTCCATGCGGTCTTGTCCTGCTCCCACTACGTCCTCCTCATTCTGGGTAAGGCTCTGCCCCCTCCGGGCCCTCTACTCTAGGACCCTGAGAAGTGGCCACATGGAGGCCGGGGTGGAGGTTTGAGCCCCGAGCGAACCAGTTTAATTTGCTCTGCTCCCCAGACCAGTGTTTAGCTCATTAAGGCCCTAGATCTCTATAAGAATCTGATGGTAATTGCCCTTCACCCCAGAAAAAGGTGTACATATTCTCACATATGATTTTTCACCTAATTTTGGGGGTTCACGGCCCTCTCCCTAAAACCCACTCTCGGGCCTAAAGGTGAAAACTGGTTGTTTTAGACCGGGTCCACTCATTCTGAGCTCTCCAATAAGGTGGGCTCCCTGGCGAGTGCTCTGGGCTCCCACCCAAATCCCAGCTATGTCACCCTGGGAGCTTCATGGTCTCAGAGAGTCACTGAAGCCCTGTAGGTCCCCACTTCTTCACCTGTGAAGTGGGAAGTCAAGGCAAGGCCCATCGGGTGCCTGGGGCAGCGTGGGGGCCTGATACACAGCACCCTTGTCCCATCCCTCTGCCCTGCAAAGGAAGGCTGGCGCAGCATGGAACTGCCCTGGAAATGTGGTCTCGGAGGTCCAGCACAGACGGGGTAACTTCTGATCATCCCCCGTCAGCCCGAACAACCCTAAAGAGTGCTGTGCCCAGCAGGACTCTCCCACAGGCACCGGAACGTGCTCCGTGATGCCCTCTGCTTGGACGCGCTGGGAGGCCACTCATGATACTGAGAACACCGGGGCTGGGGAAGAAGCAAGGCTGCTAGAGAGCAGGGGCTGGCCCTCGCGTGGGCCCTTTTCCTCCTCCCAGACAATCCGCCATGGCCTGATCCTGGTCCGGGGCGGGGGGCAAGCCAGGCAATGAGAGCACCAAGCTGGCCCTGCAGAAGGAGCCAAAGCTCTGGCGGGGGTGGGGTGGAGAGAGAGAAAGGGAGGAAGCTTTTAATGGGCCAGGGGGAGCAGCTGGGGACTGTGTCCAGCAGAGGGTGCCGACAGCTGGGAGCGGGGTCTGAGGGCGCGTCCCAACAGCGGCTCCCACATAACGGGGGCCCACCGTGACCAGGCCCTGCGCTGCACGCTCTCGTCCCTCATCTTCAAGTCCCACAAAGGCCTGTGAAGAAGTCAGTATTTTCCCTACAGCTGAAATGAGGAAATGAACCTCCAGAAAGCCCCAGCTCACAGAGCCTGTCTGTGGTACATTCAGGACTCAAGCCGGCACCACACCCCACTAAGACAAAGCAACACACCTCCTGGGAAATGGTTGTTGGTCGGCAGGGTAGCATGTGGGAAAAGCACAGGCTTTGCGGGTCCTATAGACCAGGATTCAAATCCGTGTGACTTGGGACAAGTTACTTACCCTATGTGAGAGTTGGGTTTCCTATCCTGAAATGGGAAGAGTACCACCACCTCCCATGGCATCTCACGGAGTCCTCATGCGTGCCTAGGGCTAGAGCCCTTGATCGGGCACCCAAAAGCTAGCCAAGTAGCAGGGTACTCTCACCCGTCACCCCTGCAGAGCAGAGCTCCTGCTCTGAGCTCTGCCGGGGAGGACCCTGTCTGCCCTCACCCTGTAAGCCCCGGCTTACCAAGCACAAGGAAGGACAGGACCCATTGTAGCACTGAGATCACCTGCAGCTGCTTTTCCACCTTGGACCTATTGAGCCAAGTGATGGAGAAGAGGTCCTGGAGGGCGGAGAGGATGCTGGAACCAGTGCCTGCAGCAGAGGGGAGAGGTCAGCCTGTTGCCACACTGCCCTCCAGCCTCAGAGCCCCCAACACCAACCCACCTCTGCAGACACCTTCCTAGATGTGAGAGGGGCAAGGCCGCAACATCAGACTGACCCTAGCAGTTCATCGGTTCAAATCGTGGCCCTGCCACCCAGCATCTTTGTAATTCTGGGCTGTTCACAGGCTTCCCTGTGCCCAGCTTTTACATTTACCCACTGGGAATGGTGTTCCCCTCACGGGGTCATTTTGGAGACCAAACAAAGTATCTGAAGAGGCTGGGGTGGGGAGAAGCTCTCCATAACTGCCAGTTCTCTTCCCTCCCCTCCAGCCCAATCAGACTCCTGTCCTTATCCTTTAACTGGATCTAGTACAAATATTTATTCTTTACTTTCTGTGCCTGTGAGGCCAAGGACAGAGGTTCAATATCCAATTTGCAATGTTGTTTTTTTTTTTTCCTCCAAGTGTACTTTGAGTACCCCAATCCCTGCCCTTTCTCATCCCCAGGACCCCTTTGGAGCCTTCTTGTCCCCACCCCCGCCACCACCACCACCATTACCATCTTTAGAGGGATTTACACTTTCAGCTTCATCTCAGGGCCCAGATCTTGGGGCCCAGAAAGGAATCAGGGGGGAGCTTATGCCTCCTCAGAGGACCAGTGGCCAGTGAGCTTCGGGAAGCCTGGGATAGTGAGGGCCGCAATTAGGTTTGCTACCAAGCAGCCGCCAAGCCTAGAAGCTAGGACAAGACATGGCCACTTAATCGGCTCTTTGGCTGTGCCCCCAGGATGATGTCCTGGACTCCAGTGGCTGGTAGGCAGTGGGACCAGAAAGCCTGGTGATGGCAGGACAGGCAGCACTAGGGAAGAGCATGGCGAGATTCCTAATCCATACCTCGCTCCTTCCAGTGGCTGGACCAAAGGAAGTGGGCCGCTTCCAAGCCCCATGCCTGCTGAGCCCCAACGGTATGCCCTTCGCTCTACACATCCTCAGTGAGCGCCTGCCGAATGCTACTCAAACATTCTTTCACGCCCACCACTCTGCAAGGCCCAAGGACTGAGTCACAACATTGTCCTTGAGGGTCTCATGACCTTTCATCCTGGCCTACTGCTGGGAGACGGGGTTAGGGGCTTACACTCAAGCCTTTGCATTTCTTCCCAATCTGGAGAGCAACAAGGTCACAGCAGAGTTTAGAAAGGGACAGAAACCTCTTCGGCTGAAAGTTGACTTTTAGGAGACACACAGAAAACACCAGACCTCAAGGCAGACACACCAGTCCTGTGTCCTGTCCCTGGTCCGGTGGATCGGAGGAAGGTGGCATGGTCCAGCAGAAGAGCCAGACGCCAGTGGAACCTCGGTTCCACTCACTAGGTGACCCCAGGCACGCCTGCAAGGGCTCCCTGCCGTGTCCCCAGGGCACGGCACCCATGGGCGCTCAGGGGCGTCCGCTACTCCCCGGCGTAACTGGGAGGAGGTGGTAGCATGTGAACTCACAGAAGCCGGTGAGGCTGGGCCGTAGCGGCACGGCAGAGGTTTTGGCATAACTGCTCCGTGGCCCTCTAAATAAAATCCTCCCACCACGGGCTCTTCCCACCTCCACACCTTCCCAAAGCCCACGCTGGGGCCTGAGGCCCCCCCGGGGTCACGTGGTAGGGCCCAACGGGAGCGTCAGGTGACTGAGGAGCTCTGACTTGCCGGGCTTACCCAGGCAGTAGGAGGTAGAGCCAGGGCTAAAGCCCGGGATTCCCGCTCCCTGCTCAGGGCACCTCCCTTTCCCCCACAGCAGGTGCCAAGCACAAAGGGCTCTTGTCCGTGGGACACAGCAGGTCTGAGGTAGGGTGTGCTCAGGGACCGGTAAACCTGTCTAGAAGTGGGGGAAAGGCCTGTGTAGGGACATGGTGGAGAGAAGTGAGGCCCAAGCGCAGGCCTGAACCCCCGATCCCAGGGCTGGCCTGCCCAAGTCATGGCTTTGCCACTGGCTCTGCCTCCTGAGCTGTGCCGGATGAAGTGAGGCAGGAGCCGTGGCAGCTCAGGGGCACCAAGTCCCTGCTCCAGGTCTGGGGCAGACCACGTGTGCTGGCTGGAGAGAAGAAGAGAATGGACCCCAGCACCTTCCTATTCAAAGAGGGACCTGGCATGATCCCAGGGTCCTAGGATGGAGCCCCATATCAGGCTCTCTGCTCAGCGGGGAGCCTGCTTCTCCCTCTTCCTCTGCTGGCCGTTCCCCCGCTTGTGCACGCGCGCTCTCTCTCTCTCGTCAAATAAATAAATAAAATCTTTAAAAAAACAAAACAAAACAAAGTGGGACCTGGTAGCTGTTTAGAAATGCAGGATCTGGGGCTCCAGCCTGGATCTACCAAATCGAAATCTGCATTTTAACAAGATCCTCAGCCAAAGTCTCAGGTAGAGCCAGTCGGGGGCAGGGAAGGAGCTAGGGGCAGGAGCTGGGGACCTAGACCTTCTGCTAGGCAGGGACTAAAAGGCAATGGAGGGGAGGGCATCAGACATTGCTTCACACGGCAAATCCCCACAGCGGCCAGGAACCCAGAGGCCAGCGGCTTGAGGAGCGCTTAAGGAAGGGGCTCACTGTCTAGCCCCTGCGCTGGGTCAGGGCCAGCCAACTGGTTCCACTCCCCATACTGAGCTCTCCTGCTTGGGGAGGGGCCGCACAGTAACGCCACGCTGGGGGCGTTATCTCCCATCCAAACCACTGAAAAGACATTCTTGCTAATGCCTAAGCCAAATCCATCTGCTAAGCTTATTAGCAGCATCTCGCATTTGGATAAGGTCAGAACACAGGAAGGTGTGCGACCCTCCCCCTATTGACCAGGCAGGAAGAAGGGGCCTAAGGCACTTGCACCAGCCCCATGGCAAGCGGCCAGAGCCGGGCTTTTTCTGCACTGCCCAGCCTGTTCTCACCCTGCCTTATTCCAGCCACCACCCATAGCCCGCTCTACAACAAAGTAGGAAACGCCAAGTCCACTGAGGCATGAGAGATGTTTCTGTGGAAGTCAGAGTGAAAGGCTGCCTAGAGGGGAGCCCAGGGGGAAACGGCCACTCTGCATTCCTCAGGCCTGGCCCACTCGGCTGCCTCCGGGCCAGACCATCCCAACCTGGCTGACCGCAGAGCTCAGCCCTGGAGCTGGCCTGTCCGTGATGCTGAACCCCAGCCCCAAGGAAGCCCCGTATGGATCTGAGAGATGTCAAGTCATGGCTCTTCAGCCCAGAAAACCCCTCCTTGCTGTGCCCACCTGACGAGACCCTGACAATGAGATGAGGCAGCTCATCCTTTAAAACCCAGAAAGGGTAAGCCTTTGGAGAGAGGCCGTCATTCTTTCTCTGGGATCATAAACTCTAAAGCCCGTGCAAACCTGGAACTGTCAGAAGCCATCCCACCTGCCCACGGAGAGAACCTGTCTGGAATGAAGTCAGGAGAGGCCCACAGAACAGGGAACTAGGGAGAGAAAAGAAGACCCCCTCTGGGTCCCACAGCCCCTCAGCTGTGCCAGCTGCTGATTGCACATCCACTCTCCCACGACAGAGCCGGGCCCGGGTGTGATTCACATCTGGGTCTCCGGTGGCCTGCCAGGGCCTGGCCCAGAGCAAACACTGAGAAGGTTTGCTGAGCGAGAGGAAGAGCAGGTCTCCGTTCTGGCTGTTCTTCAGGCCCCCCAGCTCCCTCTCTTCACAGCTAGGTGACGGCTGTGCTTCCCGCACGGCCCACACAGCACTTTCTCGGGCACTCGGATTCCTTACTAGGCCCGTGAGCTTGGCATCGTCACTCATTTTGATGGTGATAAAAAAGCGACAGGGCCAAAGTCACTCAGCCAGAGGGAGTTGGACTCAATTCAGGCCCAAAGTCCAGGCTTTGATTCTGTTCCCAGGCCGCAGGCCGCCCCCGCCAAGTTCCTTCTCTCTTCTCCCCACAACAAAGTAGGGGGAAGCTGGGAGGCGACAGGCCAGGCCAGGAGCAGGCATCTCTTGGAGCAGGTGATGTGGCAGCACGCCTCGAGGTTTCGGTCCCAGTTCCGCCACCGACACCTGTGTGACTTTGGCCACGTCATTTTACCTCTCTGGGCTTTGGTTCCCCATCTATACCAGGAGGGTGGCGAGGATGAACTCTACAATCTCTTCGACTGCTGGACTCTGGTGTCCACCCTGCTGGGGACACACCCTAGAGGCTCCCCCTTTGGCCACAGCCCCGGTACGGTTGCCCAACCGATGGGAAGTGAGGTTCAGCTGGGTACCCACCAGTCACAGCCACCCTGACCACCCAGCTGTCAGCACCTGCTCCGCCCAGGCTGTGACAGAAGCAGGTGTGGATGCCAGTGCTGCAATCAGATGCCACACTTGTCCCCAGTCTCGGGTGGGGCCTCAGCATCTTGCCGCATCTAGTCTGCTCCCATGCCACCCTCTCCCAGCCTCCCTCGGCGCAGAGTCCCCTCCACGCCCTCTCAGCTCCCGTCCCACTGGCCACCCTCCTCTGCCAGGGTCTCCCCGGCGCCAGGGCTCACACCGACGCATCTATATGCCCAAAGCCGTGAACAGGGCCCGGCGAGAGCAGGTGCGCAGAGAGGATCACGCATGAACGGACAGACCCATGAACCACAGAGGCCATGGGGGGCCTGGGTGTCCGAGTCAGATGGGGCAGGCTGGCAGGAAGGCCCCTGGCACCCTCACTGAGGACTTGGCCGGGGTCGGGGTCATGGAGGGAGCCTCTCTCGCCCTCCCTGAGCATGAGTTTCCCACTGTGATGGGAACAGTACCCACAACCTACATGGCTTTTTTTCATGGAGGGAGACAAGACAGGCCACAGAGTCACTTCACTAGCCCTGTGGAGAAATGTCCCCAGCAGCTCATTCAAGTGGCTGCTCCCAGGCACCGTCTAGCTCACCGCTTACTTTACATAGCTCATGGACTTCTAGATTCGTGGAGGCCAGAGAGAGTGGAGCTGCCAGAGAAGCCCAGAGCACTTCTCTGATCCCCAGAAAGGAAGCCCCCCCATCCATCTGGGGCCTCAGTGTCCCACAACACTCCCTGGGAAGGCAGACAAGGCAGGGATGGGCAACCCCATTTCACAGAGATGGAAACTGAGGTGAGGTGAAGCCAAAAGAGGTTAAACCCGTCGCTTGAGGTCAGGGTACCAGGGAGCTAGGACTCAAGGTTGGAATTTGGGCTCTGCGTCCCTCATCATTCCCGTGATGCCAAGCTATTGGGCTGGTCCCCACTAGACAAGCCAGTGCACACCCAGACTTCAGGAACACACCCCTGCCTAAGGGCGGGCTACCTCCTTGGCCCCAAACCATGCCCCAAGTCTACCAGGGACATCCTTGCACAGCTAGTGCGAGGCCCCCACCTGCGAGCCCCTACAAGTACGGCTGCTGCCGCAGGGCTAAGCCAGCCTGTAGCCATGGGGCTGACCACCCCTCAGTCCCAGAGCTTAGGCTGGCGTGGCAGTGGGAACGGCTGTGTGAACACCTTCTTGCCCAATATCTGATAGCAGAGTGACCAGGGAGGCCACACTCAGGTGATGAAACCAGGGTTTCCTGGGCTTCCTCTTCCACATGCCTGATGGGGGCAGGCTCTGAGCCCTAATCCCCTTAATCTGAGGAAGGCCTCTCGGCCAGCTTTGCCCCCACATGGCTCTGTGACCTGAGGGAAGTCACCCAGCCTCCCTGAGTCTCGGTGTCCTCATCTGTAAAATGAGGACAATCATCCCCACCTCACAGGGTTGCTGGGACAATGAAATAAAGAAAAAAAAAATGCGTGCAAGGCACATTCAGCATTTGTTAGGTGATCAGATGGTAGCTACTGCCATCGCTTCTGCCACAGACCGCAGTGGCAAGGGGCAGGAGAAGTGAGCAAACACAAAGTTTGTCAGGATGTGTGTGTTATGAGACAAGGGGGCAGAGCGAGGCTGGTGGCAGGGGAGGCTCCCAGGGGGCGGCGAGGCCTCAGCAGGGCCTTGATGACAAGATCTGGGAGGTGAGGGGAAGGAAAGCAGGCGCTATGACTGGGGGCAGCTGTGGGAATAAAGACTCGGAAGCAGTTACAAAGGGCCGGTTAAATGATCCAGGAATGGGGGTTCACGTTTACCAAAAATGAAAGCTGCAAATAGAGAAGCTGGAAAGGACCTGATGAGCCAAAAGTGGCCTCCTGGAGAAGTAGGCGGGGACAGAGACCAGGCTTGACGCCTGGGGCACTTACTAGGTGCCGAGGAAACAGCAGTGAACACGGCAGATAAAGTCTCACCTGTTCGGGGCTTGAATCCTGCTCGGGAGACATAAAG
The DNA here is from genome assembly GCF_002007445.2 of Ailuropoda melanoleuca. NCBI lineage: Eukaryota > Metazoa > Chordata > Mammalia > Carnivora > Ursidae > Ailuropoda > Ailuropoda melanoleuca. The sequence goes on from NC_048225.1 coordinate 53,216,843, forward strand.
CACCTACACGTAAACTTGCGACGTAACGTCACATGAGAGCTCAGAAAAAATTAATTTGAGGCGAGGAACTAGAGAGGGGGCAGGAGAATCCTCTGACCTGTGGAGAGGAGGCTCTGAGCGAGGCCGGCCTCCCTGAGGAGGCAGGAGCACACACGAACGGCCATAGGTCATGCCGCGGGATGGCCCCCGCTGCTTCCTCCACTCACCTTCGCTGCCAGCACCTGGGGAGGGGGCATGCCAGCCGGGAAAAGGTACAGAAGACAGGAGGCTAGGCATCAGGAGACCCTGGCCTCTAGCCGGCAGGAAGTGTAGCCTTGGTGAGTCACTTCCTGTGCAAGCCTCAGTTTCCTCATCTGTGCAGTAGAGCTAATACCCACCTCGCCAGATTCTTGTGAGACTTAGGTGATGTGTGGGCAAGAGCTTCATAAAAAGTAAAGAGTTGCGTGAACGCTAGGTAATTATCCAGGGAGCCTCGGCTTCCTCTCCTGTCTGATGGGTGTAACAACCCCTGTGCCACCCGGAAGCAGAGGGGTTGGCATCAGCACACCTGGGATTGAAACCCTGGCTCTGACTCTGGCCTACTGTGAGACCCTGAAAGCCACTTCCCTGTCTGACACTCAGTGTCCTCTTTAGTCATAACCCAGGATTGTGGTGAGAAATCTAAATGACGTATAAAAAAGGGACAAAGAGTGCCTGGCCCATGTGACAGAGCACTAGGAGGAGGCCAGTGAGGTCACAGAGAAGTCCCAGGGGCTTCCTGAGGACGGAAGTCATCTTGCTCATGGCCTCAGCCCCCAGGGTGTCACACCTGGGCCCACCTGGACCTAAGCTCTGCCCTCAGACAACAGCTGCCAAGTGGACAGTGAGGAAGTCGCCCCGAACTACTCCAAAGGCCTGGGTACAAGTCTGCATAGAGGCAGGGAGATGGACATACTGACCCCGGCAGACCCTTCTAGCCCCAGGGAGGTCCAGGAAACTAGGCCAAGGACCTGACAGGGGCCACTTCTTCAAGGCCAGAGGCGAGTTCTCTTCTGTGGCTGCCCATGGGCACCTTTCAGCAGGAATCACACGTGTGGTGACGGGAAGGCCAGTCGAGGCTCCGCGGGGAAATGCCTCCGGGTTTTAGAGTCCCCATCTGTGCCTGGGCCCCTGGAGACCTCGCACACAGAGCACCTCAGCACCTGTTCCGCCAGATACTCCTTCCTTCCAGGAAGACTGTCCGCCCTCCTGGCCCTGCCTGCCGTCCCCCCAGCTAGAATCGGGTCACCTCCAGCTCCCATCTGGTCAGCTCGTGCTTGGTGGACACCTGCCGGGCCCTGAGCGCTGACGCCTCAGAGACTCTCCTCAGGCTTCCTGGCTGACCATTCCTCGGGGAAGCCCACCTCACCCCTACACTCAGCATTTCTCATTAAAGGCAACAGTGTGTACTTGTTTGCAGGGACCGCATCTCCTTCATCTGGGTCCCTGTGCCCAGCATGGGGTCAGGCACAGAGCAGGGGTTCGGTCAAGTGTCTACTGAATGACTGGATGCTGGAGGGGACTGCAGTGAACAGACAGGGTCCAGACACCACAGAGATAGGCCCAGTCCACAGCTGACTGACAAGGGCCACGACAGATGGTCAAACGGAGCTTTCTGGGAAATCAGGAGGGAGGGTCTCCTCCAGCTAGACAGGCTGGGGTTAAAGGTAAGGGCAACAGTGGAAGACTCCAGAGTGAGGGAGAGAAGGATGGAGTCCAAACACTGCCATTCATTCCACAAGCGCTTTCTAAGTACCCTTTCCACGTCAGGCCAGGTGCTGCAGACCTAGGGCGGCAGCTGCCAGACCCTGCTTCTCGTCTGCCTCTTGGGCACCTGCTGGAGGCTGAGCTCTGCCTCTGGGCAGCACCCCCCAGCTATGGCTGGGGAGGCAGAGCTGTGAACAATTAGGCCCAGAGGGCAAGTCAGGGCCGGGGAATCTAGGGGGGGCCCCCAACTTGCTCTGGAGGATGTTCTCACAGACACCTTCCTGGAGGAAGTGATGGGTCAGGTGAGGTGAAAATGATGAGGAAGGGTTAGCCAGGCTGACAGGAGGGAGGGCCAGGGGCAGGACCCCAGGTGCTGGAGTCCTGCATGGCATTTGCAAAGGCTGGAAGGAAGAGAGAGCGCACATTGGAGGAATGAACTGCAAGTAGTTCGGCCAGGCTGGAGCATGGCAACTGTGTGAGCGGGGGAGTCTAGTGGAGAAAGAGGCTAGGGAGCCATGAAGGACTGGGAATGTCAGGCCAAGGCGTCCTGGGCTCCATCCCAGAGGCCGAGAACGCTGCTGCCCACCCCTCCCATTCCCTTCACCAGCTGCAGATGGTGCCCCCGGGGCCCCTTGGCCACAAGCCGGCCATTCACCTGGTCCCAACGCACTGGTGAGTTCTTTCCTGGAAAGACCAATGGTCTCCCCTTTGAGGGGTAGGTGTCCTTAAACCAGGGCCCCTTAAACATCTGACCCAAAGGGGAAGCCAATGCACAGCGTGGTGGGCACGCTGGCTGTGAAGCTCCTGGCTTGGCTGTCAGGACGCTGTGGGGCCTCAGTGGACCCCTGCTTGGTCCTCAGGGCCTCCTGTGTGGGATCTTAGCAGGGAGCTAGGCGTCCTCAGTATCCACAGAGAGGCTGGGACCCTGGGCCTCCCCCTTCCCTCTGTAGGTCTCAGACTCCTGAACCCTGGAGGTGATTGCTGAGGACCCCAGTGGCCCACTTTCCCCAACCCCACATGCTGGCGCATTAAAAAAATAGCTACTGAAGTAGGAGGGGTTGCCATGGCAACACCACCAGCTTGTGGGTATGTCACCGAGGAGATTCCAAATAGGCCCCTACCACAATCCATGAGCAAGTGTGGGGAGCTAGGCTCTTCTGGGACACACACCTGGGCCCCACGCAGGACATGAGCCCATTTTCACAAAGACAAGCAGAGAACGGGAATGAGGAAGAGGTTGGGCTCCAGGTTCCACAGCAGTCAGGGGCAGGACTGGAATCCCATTTCTGCAGCAGAGCTGGAATGAACCTGAGAGGACCGGCTCTTCCGGCTCTCCTCACTGTACAGATGAGGAGGCTGGCATCCCAGGAGGGCAGGGTCTTGCCAAGGCTACATGGGAAGCAGATGCAGAGTTAGGCTCCTGGCCCTTTACTCGGGACTCTTAAATCTGCTCCAACAATAAAAGGAATTCATGTTTCCCGCGTCTGTTGATTTGCCCGAAGGGTTTGTGGGATCGGTTCCCTTGGGTCCACACCATAACCTGGGCAGCTACTCCTACCACGCTTTTGTCCATTTCACAGATGACGAAACTGACAGTCAGGAAGGCACCGTGGTTTCCTGAGGTTACAGAGCGGTTTGGGGGCCGCACAGGGGCTGGACAGACCCGAGACCTGACTCCTAGCCCCAGGCCCTCCGCTCTGCCAGCAGCAGCTCCATACCTGGGAGACCCCAGAAGTGGTGGAGACCAAGCAGCTCTGAGTGCACCTTTCCCAGGAGCCCTCAGATCTTCCCCCCAGGTGGTTCTAGGTGAGCCACCCAGGGCCTGGAGACGGCATGCTCTGTCTCCCTTGTCTCTGCCTCTCGGCACACTAGGGCCTCAGCCCACGTTCACCGCTCGGGGGTCCTGCAGTCAAACTGCCCATCCCACCCAAATCTCATGCCTCTGCTGATGCTCTTCCCTGTACCTGAATGTTCTCACCTGCCTTGCTAACACCTATTCGTCTTTCAATATCCAGAAAGCCTTCCCTGACCCCAACCAAAATGACTGAGCTGCCCCAGCCTCACCTTCAGGCCTCTGCAGCTCCCCTTGCTTCCTTCCCTGTGCTGTGTGCACGGTCACCCTGTGTCCATCCCCCTCGAGGGCAGGGACCAGGGTGGATCGACCCAGGGGCAGTACAGAGCCTGACACACAGACGGTGCTCCAGCAGCAAACTGGAAGGCCCACACCCCAAGTCCCCACCACGGCAAGGCCTTCCTGGATGCACTCGAGCGGCACTAGTTTACAAAGCACTTTCCATTCATGGTCACTCAAGGCCTCACATTCTTGAGAGTTTGAGATTTCTGATCCGATTTTCCATACGGGGAGTGAGATCCCCAGAGGCTAAGTGAGCCATCCAGCCACGTCCCAGAGGGAAGGCAGGACTGGCGTCCTGGCTCTCTGGCTTCTAAAGGTCTGGAAGTGATGAGGGAGACCATGGAGAGCCCAGCTCGCCCCACTTGACACTCTGCCCTGGAGCCAGCTCCTCACCAGACTGAGGGTGTCTCCGCAGCAGGAAACGGCTGCAGCCCCCGGACCCAGCACAAGCAGGCACAGAGGAGGCCTGAGGAAGGACTGAGGAGTCACACTGAAGCTAAAAGCAGGACTTCCTCCCAAGAGAACAGGGCAGCTCTGAGGAGCGCTGAGGTTCCATTAATGATTCACTCATTCAACAAATATTTACTGACCACCTACTACATGCCATATATTATACTAGATACCAGGCACGCAACACTGAGAAAGACAAGGTCCGTGCTCCCAGGGGGCTGACAATCTTTTGGGGGAGACGATTACTAAACAGGTAAAGACACATGATAATTTAGGTAATGAGAAGGGCTATAAACAATAAAACAAGGTGGGGCAATTAGGGGGCAGTTCTACACATGGCAGGGTCAGAAAAGGTCTCTGAGAGGAGACTGAAGGATCTGAAGCAGCCATGCGAAGATCTGGACAGAGGGGCAGCGTGTGCAAAGGGCCCGGGGTAGGACAGAACTGGGGGGAGAGCTGGAGGAACAGGAAGACCAGTGGCAGTTCTAGAGCACGGCATGGTGGGAGATGAGAGGTGGTGGGGGTTGCTCACGTGGGGCTTTGTGGCCTCCTGGAAGAGTGTGGAAGGTCTGACATATGATGAAGGGCAACTGCCAGTTCATCCCCTGGCATCAGAGCTCTGGGGGTCCGTGGTGTCTCTACCCATCAGGGCAGCTGGGGGAGCTTCTGCAAAAGCACTTGGTTAGGAGCTATCTACCACCTCATCCTGGAGACTAGGAGTAACCGTCACTCATTCCAAGTAAATTGGCGAGCATCCGTGACAGTCAGAGCCCTGTGCTCAGCCCTTCACCTCCTCTCTTGGTTAAGGAGGCGAGTCACAGACTAGGAGATGGATCTGGGTTCCAACCCTGCACCAGTCCCTTCTCTGAACCAGTCCCTTCTCTGAACCAGTCCCTTCTCTCTGGGGCCCTCAGTACCCCATAGGTAACATGTGGGCTGGGTCAGATCCAGCACTAACAGATAGCTATGATTTTATGACTCAAGTACTTGCTGCTGAGCTTGAGGTGGGAGGCTGGGGGTGGGGCAGGATTTCCACATTGGCTACTGAGTCACCCAGCCTGTCAATGAAATATTACTCTCGGCCCTCCTTTCCCAGCACAGAAGAGCCTTTCATAGCACAGATAACCCCAAAGTGGCCTCTGTGCAGGTAGAGAAGGGGTGCAGGTAGGGAAGGGGTGTATTTCTACAAAGACATGGGGGAGAAGGGAACAGGAAAGCGACATTTTCATCCTATGATTTAGGACTGGGTTAGGTGACTGTCAACCCACAGTTCCGGAATTTTCCAACAATCTATCCTCTTAGTTTCGCTCCCTACCAAGCTCCTGCTTGCATACCCCCAGTAACGGGGAGCTCCTTCTCTACCCACGCCAAGACTTTTGCAGTCCTCAACAGCCGTTAGAAAGGATTTCTCCATTACATCAAAACCTGCCCCCTGTAATCCCACCCCCGTCCCACACAGAACTAACGAATCAGCTCAGGATTTTATTGGAGTTGCCACCATTTTGTTCTGTGTCTTGGGCTGAACCCTGAGGATCTAAGCAGGTGTCAGAGGACTCTGACCCGAAGAGCCTCTGGTGCAGGGACAAAGGCAGGGATGCGAACGTGACAGACTGTAGCCGCCACCCGAGGCACGGGACAGTCTTTCGGAGATCAGAAGTTACCAACACAGACTCGCACCAGCCCCAGCAGACACCCACCCGCCCGTGCTCCCACAGCCGCCTTTTTCTTTTGGCCAAGAAACCAGTCACCAAGGTATCTATTTCCATCTCTCACCCAACACAGGACTTCCTTTCACAGAATCCATGGTCTCTCCTTGAATATCGCCACTGACAAGGTGTTCACCACCTCGCAACAGTGGACACTTATCCATAGAGGCAAACTAGGCCACTGAGGAGTGTCTTCAAAGACCAAGGATGTAAGAAGCCGGTCTAATGAAGATGCCTAGATAACCTAAAATCCGCTTCAGCACCCTCCCCTACCCCACCCAGGCTTTCACCAAAGCCGATCCTGAGAGCAATCATGTGACTGGTTTGCATTTCATACCAGCCCATGCTGGAATTTCTTGCAGCCAGTTTAAAACAAACAAACAAACAAACAAACAAGGAACAAAAAGTTCTTAAGATCTGAAAACAGCATGGGGAAACGCTCCTTATAGGAGATTGAGTGATTTGGTCAAAATCATTCACTGAAAGTCCTCCTGCAATACAAACATGAGAGTCGACAGCTCCCTGAAGATACAGCTCACAGCCCATGGACAGCAGAGGCGAGGGAAGGGGATCTCCGGGAAGGACTACCACAGACAGTATCCCTAGCCCGTTCTCTGGGGACAAAAGCATTTTTTAAAGCATGAATGTGGGTAAGTCCCTTCCTTCCCTTGTTATGGGCATCTAAGGGTACAATGAACAGAAAAGCACTCTTCCGTGAGAGAAGAGGCTGTCATGGGCTATCAGGCCGGATACATGGGGCAGCTTGGGCTGCTGGCTGCCGAAATGGCAACAGCAGCTCGGTATCTCTCCAAGGGCAATGAGCAGCGCTCCAAGGGCAATGCCAATGCCCAGGACACAGTTAAACTGTGATACAGCTCCAGGGTGGTTACTTTGCAGCCACTAGAATATTATAAGTGATTCTGAGCAAGAGAGGAAATCCTCCGAGAAACCAGGATTGAGAACTATAGGGGTAGCATGCCCTTAACTTTATGTAATGTGTATAAATAAAATTGCAAAGAAATATACTAACACGGCAATAGGAAGCTATTTTTGGATAGTTGACAGGTCAGCAATTGTTATTTTCTTCCTGTTTTTCTCTGTTTTTCAAAATTCCAATAATTAGTATTTTTTTTTATAATGAAGGTGGAGACTAGGCGACTGTCAGTTACTGAAGAAAAAATGCAAAGTAAGAGAGGTTCAGCAAGCAGAATAAAGACTTAGGAGGAGGGAGGGCAACTTCAAGATACACACAGACCCAGGACAGCTGTGATTGATTCCCAGGGTCTCCCTTGGCCAAGGCGTCTGTTAAGGAAACCTCAGGAAGGTCACGCCTCTTCCCATCAATTTCTCCAACTGTAAGTGAGTACCTATATATTCACCAAGGGCCTCAGGTCCCCACTGGTGGAAGAGGGCCTGGGCCACATGAAGGGGACCCGGGGTCCTCTGCCCCACTTTCTAAGGGTGCGGGGCTGAGCTGCCGCTGAGTGGGCTCCCCGGGCAGGGGCTCGAGGATGGGAGGAGGGCAGAGTACAGTGTGGGCACACCTGTCCCAGGCAGGCATATTCCCCGGCTGGTGGCTGTTTCGGGGGATTGCAAAACCCTGCCACGCTGCCCCATCCAGTCTGTCAGGGCTTGCTCCACCTGGGGAGAAGACAGGGGAGGGAACTGCCAGGGGCCACGGTCCCCCAGTGCTCGGAGTTGGGGAGGGCTTGTTAAATATCAACCTCATCTCACAGATGGGGAAAACAAGCTGGGGGAAGTAAAGTGATGTAACAGAGGTGACAAAAACTGATTAAATGCCAGAGTGGAGCCTGAACTCAGACTTGACTACCATGCTGCCTGCATCTGACGAGGTCCCCAGGATCCTTCCCTCTTCCCAGACCTAGATGCGCGGCGGAAAAGAAAAGAAAGGGATTGGGACCTCAGCCTGCGCCCTGGCCAGTCGTCCAGCAACGTACCCTCGTTATAAGCACACACCTGCCTGCCTTAGAGCCCTCGTCCCGTCCTTTCCCGAAAACCCTCTTGCTGCTCCCCAGCCCGGAGTGAAAGACCCCCGCTGCGGCGACCGCTCGCCTCCCGACC
>NC_048225.1:53225210-53240949 GCF_002007445.2 Ailuropoda melanoleuca
CGCCGCTCACCCCGCCCCCGCGCCCTCGGCCGCTGCCCCGACCCGCGGCTCCCGGCCCGGACGCCGAGCACGTGCAGCCGGCCGAGCGCCTTAGGGGTGTGTCTGCCCGCCGCCCGGCCTGCCCTTGGCTAAGATGCTAAGGCCCCGCCTCGGGTCGCTGGTGCCGGGGTTAGTTAGGTTAGGCCTGGGCTCCTAAGCCACCCCAGCTGCCTCTACCTTTCCATCTGGTTATCAAGAAAGCCCACAGAGCATCTCTCCCCTGTGGGGTGCTGCGCCCCAGCCCAGCCAGCCCAGTCCCTGCCAGTGGGACGCTCATGTGGCTGAGTGAGGGGTGAGGCTCCGGGACCCCGGAGACATCCACACACAGCTGCTGTTGGCAGTCCTGGGACAAGAACCAGAGGAGGGAGGCCCCTGCCTAGCCTGGGCCTGGATGCACTTCCCGGAGGGGTTAGTGCACAGCAGCTTTGCACTCGCAGCTGGAGTCTGAGTCTGGCCCTGCCTTCCTTGAACCTCATCTCCATATCTGTAAAATGGAAATAATAATAATTTTTGTGAAATGCTTTGAGAACTAAATGAGGTAAGATACAGAAAAGCCTAGCATCGTGCCAGGCACATGTTACAAAATCATCTTCCTTGCCCACTGGTGAGTGGTTTTGCAGATGGAGTCTGTGGCCGCAAGGCAGAAGGACAGACGTGATGTCTTAAACTGGGAAGGTTGAGAGGAGATGGCACTTGCCGCTGGACCGGAGATGATCGGTATGTTTCTGCCAGGCGGAGAGGAAGGAGAAGGGCATTCAGGCAGAGGCCACAGCGTGGGGTAAGTCCTGGAGATGAGACCCAGAGCACCCTGGTGTGGCTGGAAAAGGGATGCAGGCAGGAGAGGAGTCGAAGTCGAGGCTGCACAGGTGGACAGGGGCCAGATCTGAAGGGCGTTGTAATCTTGCCGAGAAACTTGGCCTTCATCCTGTGCGGGATGGACCAAAGGAGAGGTGTGAAGAGCAGGGCCCCTTGATTAGATTGGAGGGTTGGAAAGAGCAGGTGGGTTGGTGGTAGGGAGGTGGGGCTTGGGGAACAGGGCAATAACGTGGCTGGAGTTTGGCCCTTCACACACACGTGGCAGCTTTCTTTGTCCTGGGACTGTGGTCCCCTGCATGAAGTGAGCACGGGGGACTCTCACCAGGCACTGACTCCCTCCCCGCCCCTCCCAACATCCCCATATTGCCGTCTGTAATGGTCTGCCCTGTCCCTCCTGCAGGTGCTTGAGCAGGGGGGCTCTGGGACCCGAGTCACATTTCCTTTATCCTCTCCCTACCCAGCCCATGGGTGCTTTGACCAACCAGGGATAGAGAGGCCAAGTCAAGCTGCCAAGCAGGAGTTGACCAGGGTGGGCTTCACCAAGGATGGCATGTCCCACCGCCCCCCCAGTTACCCATGTTGTGTTGCCTTTGGGAATTATGGGTGCCGCTTTGTAGTTTGGGGGGGGTTGGACACTTGCACACCTGAGACTCCTTACTGTGATAGCAGCCTGAGCCCCTTTACTGCACGTGGCCAGCCCGCAAGGCAGAGAGGACACTTGCCTTAAGAGAGGCCCAGGGCGAAAAGCAAACACAAACATTTACCAAGTACCCTGTTCCATGCCAGGCTCTATTCTGTGAGTACTTACCCAAGCCTCACAGCTGCCCTGCAAGGGGTGATTATCACCTCATTTTGCAAGTGCGGTACAGACAGGTAAAGTGATTGGTTGAGGATTACACAGTGAGGAAGTAGTAAAGCTGGGATTTACATTCAAGCCTTCCTGAACCTTAAGCCCACGTGCTTCTCCCGACTTAAGCGGTTGGGGAGAGGGACCAGCCCCAATACTGGAACTACTTGATAAAAGCAAATTTCCACTCATCGCCTCCTTTAAATTGCCCCCCTAGCCCTGTGAGATTATTCCCATTTTGTGGTCGGGAAAACTGAGGTTCAGAGAATCAAAGAGCTTGCCAGAGGTCATGTTGGGGCTGGGATTTGACCCAGTTCTCATGCCCAAGGCTAGGGCTTGTCTGGGTCAAACTCTTTCCCAGTGCTCAGCTCACTCAGAGGGTGGGTGAGGAGAGCCTGGCATGGCCCTGTGGTCTAGAATCCCACCCACCTCCTCCTTCCTCACCCAGGAATTTGCCTGGCATGGCTGTTTTGTGACATGACTGCACCCCTACTGGGACTGCTTCCCTTCCCTCCAACCCCCCAGTGTCCTTCTTCTGAGTGACTTTACCACATGCTGCTTGGTCATCAAAAGCCAGAAAGTGTACAATCTTAGGTGACAGGCTAAGGGGTCTGGACTTTATCCTCAGAGCAATAGGGAGCCATCAAGGGCTTTAGCGGGGTGACAAACGGCCAATTTTGTGCTCTAGAAAGATCATTGTCCAAAGAACAACAGCTGTCACCTCCATAGCATCCTTCCTGATTACCTATGGCCTGCACCGGCCAGGGACCCTGCAGGAGACAACCTCTCTGGAATTGGGTAACTGGAGGAAATTTTCCTACAAAAACTTTGCAGAAATATAGGCAGGATATAGAGACAACTCAAGGGTTGGTGCAGTACCCCAAGGCTAGTAACACTGCGGGAGTGCAGCCTGAGGGTCCAAAGGGAGGAAGCCAGGCAGAGGGAGCTGTGTAGAGCGGACTGCCTGATAGCCTAGGCCTTCATTGAAGGGGAGTAGACCAGCTATGTTGACCTGGCAGGGTCATGCTCTGTCCCTCCCTCCAGTCTCCTGCTGGGCTTCCCATTGTCCAGAGTATAAGGAGGCCCAATAACACAGTCCATACAGAGAATTCAGTAAGTGTGCAGGATAGAGAAAGGTAGAGAGTGGGCCTAGGAGGGTAAATGGAAGGTACGCAGCACATGGGCCCTAGGAGGACCCTCTCTGAGCTCTGCGTCCCCATCAGACCCCTGGCTTCTCTCAGCCAGAGCACCTTAATGCGTGCACAGCTGTCTTGCCCACGAGAGGCTACTTGAGGGCAACGGTGGAATCCGAGGGCTTTCTGTGTCCCAGTGCCAAGCGCTGGGCCTGGCCCACAGGAGGGATTTCGGTAATACTGGATGGAAGAAAGGAAGGAAGAAGGGAAGGAAGGGAGAGAAAAGGGAAGGAAGGGAGAGAGGGGAGAGACGAGGGTAACACAGCCCGCACTAAAGTGATAGCAGGGCCAAAGGTAAGAAGGGAAGGTTGAAGGAAAGCTGAGGTCTTAGAATCTCCAGGTTTTGGGGACATGGACATAGGGCTGAAGGCCCACGGGGGTGATTGAAGGTGACTTCAGGTTTCAAACCTCCCAGCTCTAAGGCCAGGCATGGGGCGGGGTTGGGGGGGTGGCGCTGGGTCGTAGCCTTTGGCCATATGTTCTGTGACAGGTCTGGCCAGCTGGAGAAGAGCAGGGCTGAGACCCTTGGGAACAAGCCATCAGCACAGCCCCGGCCCCATTTGAGAATGCTCTGTTGCAATGTGTACCGAAACTCCCCTTGCATCATTCCGTCTGCGAGGTTCTTACTCAACTTCTCTTAAGACCGTTCCCCTGCAGGAAAAGGGGGCAAAACTTATGTTGCACAGAGAGCTCCTGGTGCATTCCGTCTGGCCCACCTTCCCTGAGACCCTCCTAGCCCGGCGCTGGCCCGGGGTGCAGTCCTTTTTCTCTAGGAGCCTGCGTGCTGAGGGAAGAAGCAGACATGTTACAATAAACAAACCAACCATGACTATGTGTGAGGGACTTAACTAGACTTACTTGGTGATCATTTTGCAATATATATAAATAATTATAGATATAAATAAATATAAACCGGCTCATCTTGCACACCTGAAACTAATCTTATATCTCAACTGTGTTTTTAAAAAGACCATTAATATTCAGCACAAGGCACTTCTCCTGATCCACACGCACCAAGACCCTGACCCAGGCTCCAGACTGAAAAAGCCCCTAACCTTGCCACCTGTTAATGTCACCTACTGGGTCTGAGCGGCAGTTTGCCTGTGCTCCATCCTAGTGGGACTAAAAGTACCTCCTTCCTAGGATTGTAGGGACTAAAATAATGAACATAGAGTGCCCAGCACAGAGCCTGGCCTATAGCATTCGACAAATGTTGTTATCAATAGAAGTACTTTGATTGACACTAAGAACTGGGGGGACAGGTTTACCTGGAAATGGGGCAACCTGTCCGAAAGCCTCTGAACAAACATGATGGAGGAGGGGAGAGTAAAACGCGCAGAGAAACCAGTGACGCTGAAGGGCACTAGAGAAGCCAGACAGACACCTCAGCGTGACCACAGCTCCCAAAGAAAAACCCACAATGAGAACAAGGGTCCTGGAAGGAGCAGAGGCCTAGTCAAAGGGGACTGGAAATGTGTGCGAGGATCGTGTGCAGCTGGAGAAGCCCTGGGTGACGGAGGGGGACCAGAGCAGTACTAACCAGCAGCCACTCTTCTAGCTACTTTACGTGTGTGGATCGGTTTCAGCCTCGTGACAGCCCTGGAGTAAATACTACTGTAATTAGCCTCATTTTACAGATGAAGAAATTTAGGCACAAAGGGGTTTAAAAAAATTCGTCCAGGGCCACACAGCTAAGAAGTGCCAGAGCCAGGATTTAAACCCAGGTAGTCTGGTTCCAGAACCTGTAGGCCGTACACGTAGCTGCAAAATCCTGGCCCTTTCTCGGGTCCACGGAATAAACTGCTTATTTTAAAGGCTGTTTGGTGTCCCTTGAGAGAAGGAAGGATTGGTTTTCAGGAGCTGTTGCTGAGTCACCTAGAGGGAGTGCTTTTAATGCGCCAGCTCCCTTTCTGGCGGCCTTACTAGAGTCCCAAGCGGGCCTAGGTGCAGGCCCGTGGCACTCGGCACACTCTTGCGTGCGCAGGGGGACCAGCAGGCACGTGCGGTCCTGCCAGGGAGGAATAGCTGTCTCAGACGCAAGCTCATCCTACAGTGAGGGGTCCTGGTGACTCTAGGCTCCACTCCCAGCCTGGCCTTGTGGAGTTTTTTCAATCAGCAACCTGTACAAGGATTTTGACACAAGGCACGCGGGAGACACAAAGAAGGGCAGGAAAACAAATGTTTGAGATGAGATGACCGAGATCAGAAGACCCTGAAAGCCTGTAGAAGAGTGTTGAATCTCTCTTTACAAGAAATATAAAGTCTGGAATTGGATAGATGTGTTTTAGCCTCTTTCTTTAGTATCCTTGGCCTCCCCCAGGCTTTGGATATGATGGGTTGTGACACTGAGTAGGGTTGAAATTTTTGATTGGGCTGACCTTCTGGGGAAGAATGCATATCTAGAAACATACACACACCTCCCCCCTCAATAAGCACAACAAAGCTCTCTCCATCTCTGCTGGGCCATGCCACCTTCCTTTGCAGAGACAGCTCTACCAGCCTCTTCATGGGTCCCCTGTCTCCAACCCTGTGCTCCATGCTGACCCCCAGAATGATCTTTGGAACATGCAATCCAACCATTCTCACCTGGCTCCCATAGCTTTAGGATGAGGCCCAAGCTCCTTAAGATGGCATTCAAGGCCTCACATGATCCTGCCCCTACGACTCTCTCTAGCCTTCCTCCATGCCTCTCTCTGATATGGATTCAGCTCTCTGGTCATATCAGGTCACTTGCCGTGTCCTTGAATGTACTTCCCACCTCTGGGTCTTTGCTCACTCTGTGCTCTTGAACTGAAGTGCCCTTGAACTGAGGTGCCCTTCTCCCTTCTTTTTTTTTTTTTTAAAGATTTTATTTATTTATTTGACAGAGATAGAGACAGCCAGCGAGAGAGGGAACACAAGCAGGGGGAGTGGGAGAGGAAGAAGCAGGCTCATAGCGGAGGAGCCTTGATGTGGGGCTCGATCCCATAACGCCGGGATCATGCCCTGAGCTGAAGGCAGATGCTTAACTGCTGTGCCACCCAGGCGCCCCTGCCCTTCTCCCTTCTTGAACTGAAAAGTGTTTCCTCTTCAGCACCCTGCCCATCTTTCCTATCTTTATGCATCTTCCTCCAAGAAGCCCTCTCTACAACCAAACCCACTTTTTTGGTTTTGTTTTGTTTTTTCGTTTAACATTCACTTGAACATTAACACTGGGACCTGGGCTAGGAATATGGAGGCATATAGGGCAGCGTCCCTGCCTTCTGGAAGTTCACAGCTTGGAGAAATACTGCATACTTTGGCGTACATACATAGTTTGGAGAAGCCCACATTTTGGAGAAACAGTTTGTATAATTTATCTGTCTAGATTCCTCCCTCTCCCATCTGACTGTAGGCAAAGACAAAGCTGATTCAAAGATCCCAGAACCTAGGATGAGACCTCGTATAGGGAAGACATCAGAAAAGAATGTATTGACTTCCTGCTGTGTAAGGACTGAATGGATCTTATTCATTTCGTTGCCCACTTCCTGTGTGCAATCACATGCACTCTTGGGACCTGGAAAATACAATGTGGGATTCTGTATTACATCTCATGTCACCCAGAATAACTTTTGTCATCATTCCTTCATTCATTTACTCACTGATTCAACATCTTTATCACGTACATACTCTTTGCCAAGACCTGTGCAGGTGCTAGAGATATAATGGTGAGGAGAAATCAGAACCAGTCCCAACCTGCCTGGAACTTTTGAAGTTCAAGGTCAAATTGAGAGGTGGAAGTAAAGTCCTCATTGGAGTTTTTAGGGAAAGGGTCTTTTAGGGAAGAGACCAGAGATTGAAATGAATTTAGCCCTGACCTTGTGCATGACATTGGATATGCATCCTGTTATTTAACCTTCAGAACCCTGGAGATATGAGTTCACAACAAGCTTAAAATAAAGATGAAGAAACTGAGGCTTAGAGAGGCGATAGTTAGTGAGCAAAAGGGCTGAGTCTGGTATCCTAATTGGTCTGATGCCAAAGCCCTTGCTCGTTCTAATTCACCTGGGTCTGGGTGGAAGGGACAAAGGGAGGAAGGGGGAGAGGGAGAAAGAGAGAAGCTGAGCTACCCCTTCAGTCCTGTATTGGGATGGTGCTGTGGAGGTGGCTTGGGCAGGAAGGACAGACAAAATCTGGGTATTTTCCAGCACTGCCATTGGGCAATCCCGAGAATTTAGTCATGGTTGTCACTTCTTGCGTACCTGGTGTTGAGAAAGAAGGTCAGGTCTAAAAATAAATTCAGGACAGATAGCCCAGTGTGACCTCTGCCAGGCGTGGAGGATTGCTTTCTATAACAATTTGGACATTCTGTGATCTGTGCTTCCCTTCTCATCTACACAAGCCTCAGTGCAATGCCAAGCACAGATGGGGAAAGAAATGGCTTGGCCACTCTGAGACCCCTCCGTTAGGACATTTCAACTAAGATATCAAATATATCAGCAGATGGTTGTTCATAATATTCACTCATTGTCCTTTTAATATCTACAGGATCTGTAGTGATGTCTCTTTTTTGTTCCTAATATTGGCAATTTTTTCTTTTTCTTTTTCTCTTGACCAGTTCAACTAGAGGTTTATCAATCTTATTTATTTTTCCAATAACAATCTTTGGTTTCAAATATTTTCTCTGTTTTCATTTATTTCTGCTCTTATCTTTATTATTTCCTTCCTTTGGCTTGCTTTGAATATGATTTTTTTCTCTCTTTCTTAAGCTTATTGATTCCAAGCCTTTCTTGTTTTCTAACATAAGCATTTAATGCTATAAATTTCCCTCTATGAACTACTCTAGCTGCATCCCATAACTTTTGATATGTTGTGTTTTCATTTTAATTCAGTACAAAATATTTTATAATTTCCTTTGTACTTTCTTCTTGACCTACTGTTTATTTAGAAATGTATTGTTTCCAAATATTTGGGAATTTTTCAGATATCTTTTTGTTATTGATTAATAATTGGATTCCATTTTTATTAGAAGACATACTTCATGTGATTTCAATTCTTTTAAATTTGTTGAGGTTTCTTTGCAGGGGCAGAATATGGTAATATGGTCTGTCTTGGCATATCTCATTTTCTCCCCCCAAATCCTTAATGTACACTGGAAATGAGTGTTTATTCTGCCAATGCCATGTATAGTGTTCTGTAAAGGTCAGGTCAACTTGTTTGATATTGTTACTTGGGTTTTCTAAACCCTTGTGATTTTTTGTCTACTTGTTCTGTTAGTTACTGAATGGAGGGGAAATTTGAAGTCTCCAACTATACTTGTGGATTTATCTATTTTTTCTTTCAATTCTATCAGGTTTTGCCTCATGTATTTTGAAGATCTGTTATTAGGCTCTATTTATTTAGGGTCATTATGTTTTCTTGACAAATTAGCCCCTTTATCATTATATAATATCACTCTCTATTTCTGGTAATGTTCCTTGTTCTGAAAACTACTTTACCTGATATTAATATAGCCACCAACTTTCTTTTGATTAGTGTTTGATTAGTGTTTGCATGTTGTAACTTATTCCATCCCTTTTTAACCTCTATGTTTTTATATTTAAAGCAAAGTCCTTAACATACAGGGAAATGCAAATCAGAACCCACAATAAGATATCACCTTCCACCTGTCAGAATGGTTAGAATAAAAAAGACAAGAAATAAGTGTTGGTGAGGATGTGGAGAAAAAGGAACCCATGTATACTGTTGGTGGGAATGTAAATTGATATAGCCCCATGGAAAACAGTATGGAGGTTCCTCAAAAAATTAAAAATAAAAATACTATATGATCCAATCATTGCACTACTGGGTATTTACCCAAAGAATATGAAAACACTAATTTGAAAAGATATATACAACCCGGGGCACCTGGGTGGCACAGCGGTTAAGCGTCTGCCTTCGGCTCAGGGCGTGATCCCGGCATTATGGGATCGAGCCCCACATCAGGCTCCTCCGCTATGAGCCTGCTTCTTCCTCTCCCACTCCCCCTGCTTGTGTTCCCTCTCTCGCTGGCTGTCTCTATCTCTGTCAAATAAATAAATAAAATCTTTAAAAAAAAAGATATATACAACCCTATGTTTATTGCAGCATTAACAGTGGCCAAGATATGGAAGCAACCTAAGTGGCCATCAATAAACAAATGGATAAGGAAGATGTGGTATATATAAACAATGGACTATTACCCAGCCATAAAAAAGAATGAGATCATGCCATTTGCAACAACATGGATGGACCTAAAGGGTATTATACTAAGTAAAGTAAGTCAGATTGAGAAAGCCAACTGCCATATAATTTCACTCATACATGGAATCTAAAAAAAAAAAAGGAATAAACAAACAAAAAGCAGAATCAGAGCTATACATTCAAAGAACAAACATGGTTGCAGGAGGGGTGGGAAGATGGGCAAAATGGGTGAAGAGGAGGGGGAGATACAGGTTTCCAGTTATGGAATGAAGAAGTCATGGGAATAAAAGGCACAGCATGAGGAATATAGTCGGTGATATTGTAATAGTGTTGTATGGGGACAGATGGCAGCTACACTTGTGGTGAGCAAGAGCATAGTGAATAAACTTGTCCAATCACTGTGTGGTGTGCCTGAAACTCCAGTAACAGTGTGTGTCAACTGCCCTCAAAAATAAATAAATAAGGTAAGGTTCTTAAAATAATAAATAAATAAAAGTGAGGTTCTTACAGACAGCATATAATTGAGTCTTAAAAAAAAAAAAGCCTGTTTGATAATTGCTGTCTTTTGATTGGGTGTTAAACAAGATCATTCACCATTTATATAATCATCAATATGGTTGGATTTAAATGTACCATGTCACTAGTGTTCTATTTCTGAGATCTGATCCTATATCTTTTTTCTCTTTTCAAGCCTTATTTTGGATTAATTTAGTATTTTATTATAATTCCATTAGATTCAACTACTGAGTTATTGATTAGACCACTTTAAAAAGTTTTTAGTGGTCAGTTTGGGGTTCACAATATACATCTTGAACTTAATCAGAGTCTATCTTTGAAGAATAACGTACCATTTCGTGTACAGGCGAATGCGCCTTATAACAGTATACTTCCATTTCCTCGCTCCTTTTCTGTGTGCTATTTTTGTTATACATTTTATTTCTACAGATGTTATACGTGCTATATGTTGTGACTATTTTTGCTTTGGATAATCAATTATCTTTTAAAGTGATTAAAAATAAGAATACAGGGGTTTTCTCGTACTTACCTTCTTTTTTATTTGTCTTTTTCTTGTTGTTGTTGTTTTGTTTTACAGTTTCCTTCAGTCTTCATTGTGTAAACCCAGGTTTCCATCTGCTGTTGAATGCACTCCACCTAAAGAATTTCCTTCGATGTTGCTTGTTGTGCAGGTCTGCGATGTTGTCTCTCAGTCTTTGTCTTTAAAAAGTCTTTATTTTACCTTCACTTTTATTTTTTTTTTTATTCTTTTTTTAGGATTTTATTTTTCCATTTGAAAGACAGAGTGAGAGAGAGCAAGCACGAGCAGGGGACGAGCAGAGGGAGCCCACCCCTGGGCTGGATCCCAGAACTCTGGGATCATGACCTGAGCTGAAGGCAGGTGCCCAACCGACTGAGCCACCCAGGCACCCTTACCTTCACTTTAAAAGGTATTTTCATTGGAATAGAATTCTAGGCTGATGGCTCTTCCCTTCAGCAACTATAAACATGTCACTCCAGGGGTGCCTGGGTGGCTCAGTTGGTTAAGTGTCTGCCTTCAGCTCACGCCATGATCCTGGGGTCCTGGGATCAAGTCCCAAGTCCAGCTCCCTGCTGAGCAGGGAGTCTGCTTCTCCCTCTGTGCTCTCTCTCTCTCTAATAAATACATAAAATCTTTTCAAAAAATGAAGATGTCACTCCATTGTCTTCTGACTTGCTTGCACAAATTCTGACAAGAATCCATGGTGATAATATTTTTGTCCCTTTTTATACAATATTTCATTTTTTCTCTGGCTGCCTTTAACATTTACTTTCTATTTGGGGGTTGGTAGTGCAGCTGCGTATCGAGGTGTGTGTGTGCTTTATATTTGTCCTGCTTGAGACTCTCTGGAATTCCTGCATCTGTGATTTGTTATCGTTCATTAAATTTGCAAAAGATTCAGCCATTATCTCTGTGAATATTTTCTCTTCCTTCCTCTCTCCCCTTTTGCCTTCTGAGACTCCAATTATATGCATCTTTTGGCCATCTGATATTGTCCCAGAGTTCTTGGATACTGTGTTCTCCCCTCCCCACCCACATTCTTTTTTCTCTTTATGTTTCGTTTTGGATAATTTCCACTGTCCCGGGTTCAAGTTCACTCGTTCTTTCCTGGTTGTTTCCAGTTTGCTGGGAGTTCTTTATCTCTGATATGTTTTTTTTTATTTCTAACATTTCATTTGATTCTTCTTTTTTAAAAAAAGTTATATTTATTTTGGAGACAGAGAAATGGAATGTGAACGGGTGGAGGGGCAGAGGGAGACAGAGAGAAGGAGACTCTGCACTGAGCCTGGAGCCCAATATGAGGCTCGATCCCAGAGATCATGATCTGAGCAGAAACCAAAAGCCTGACACGCAAACAACTGAGCCACTCAGGTGCCCCGATTCTTCTTTTTTATAGTGTTTTCTCTGTGCTAAAATCCCCCATCTGTTTCTGCAGGCTGTCTATTGTCTCCTCTTGATTCTTCACTTAATAATCATAATTATTTTAAAGTCTCTATTGTATAGTTCCAACATCTTCTAATTCCCACCGTCTTTCTGTCTGGTTCTGCTTTGTGTTTTATTTCTTGATAATGAATTTTTTTCCATTTTTTAAATAAGTATCTCCTATTTTTTGATGGAATGACAACCATCATGTGTAGAAAAAGAGAAGAAACTGTGGTAAATAGAATTTATGTCTGGAAATGGGCATGCTTCTTTTTCTTTTAGACAGTTAATGTGATATTGGAGCCAATCGGTCAGGAGCTAGGCTGGGTCTGGGTGTTATTTTCATTGTTTTGAAGGCACACTAGGTTTCTTTTTTTTTATTTAAATATATATGTTTTTAGAAGATTTTATTTTTAAGTAATCTCTACACCGAACATGGGGCTTGAACTCACAACCTAAGATCAAGAGTTGCATGCTCCACTGAGCCAGCAAGGTGCCCCTAAGACATACTAGGTTTCACATGTTTCCATGATTGACTGCTGTTAACTTGTGCTTAGAGCGATGTCGGAGTGTTCTCAGCCTCCCTGCTTGATAGGTTGTTTTTCTCTTCTTTTCTTTCTTTCTTTTTCTTTCTTTCTTTCTTTCTTTTTCTTTCTTTCTTTCTCTTTCTTTCAACAGTTTTATTGAAATGTAATTCACATACCATACAATTCACCATTTCAAGTGTACATTTCAGTAGATTATAGTATATTCACAGAGTTGTACAAGCACCACTATAGTCAATTTCATAACATCTTTATCATCTCAAAAACAAAAACATAAACAAAAAGCCTGTAGTTGCCAGGGCAACTGAAGGGAAGGGAGAATAGGCACAGAGTTTCTGTTTGGGACATGAAAAATTTTTGGGAACTAGACAGTGGTGTTGGTTACGCAATCCTGTGAATGTACTTAATGCCACTGAATAGCAGCCTTTAAAATGGCTACAATGGGGGGCGCCTGGGTGGCTCAGTCAGTTAAGCATCCTACTCTTGATTTTGGCTCAGGTCATGATCTCAGGGTTATGAGATTGAGCTCATGTCGGGCTTCATGCCGGGGGTGGAAGCTGCTTAAGATTCTTTCTCTTCCTCTCCTTCTGCCACCCCCCTCTAAAAAAATAATAATAAATAAACAAAATGGTTACAATGGTAAATTTTATGTCATGTGTATTTTACCACAATTAATTTTTTTTAAAAGAAACCCTCTACCCTCCAGCTCTCATTCTCCAATCCCCCATCCCTCCCAAACCTATTTTCTGTCTCTACATATTTGCTTGTTCTGGACATTTCATGTAAATGGAACCACATATTCCATGGGATCCTTCGTCTTTGGCTTCTTTCACTTAGCACGTTTTCAAGGTTCATCCTTGCTAAAGATTAAATGTTTGTGTTCCTCCAAAATTCGTATGTTAAAAAGCTAATGCCCAAGGTGATGATAGTAGTGGGAGTTTCAGGGAGGTGATTAAGTTATGAAGGGGGAGCCCTCATTGGGATTAATGTCTTTTTAAAAGAGAACCCAGAGAACTAACTGCTCCCTTCTACCATATGAGGACACAGCGAGAAGCCATTGGTCTGCAATCTGGAAGGGGGCTCTCACTGGAACCCAATCAACACAGGCACCCTAATCTGGGACCAGCCTCCAGAACTGTGAGAAAGAAACTTGCTGTTTATGTTAGCCAGTGTGGTATTTTGTTGTAGCAGCCCGAATGGATTAAGACAGTCCTAGTGCCTAGTGTATTTTTTATGGTCAGATAATATTCCATTGTATGAGCCCTGCACTTTGTTTATCCACTCATTAGTTGATATGGGTGTAGGGGTTATTTCCACCCTTTGGCTATTATGGATAATACTGCCATCACCATCAACATTCATGTACAAATTTTTGTGTAAGCATGCTTTCCTTTTTCTTGATCTATACCCAGGAGTGGAACTGCTGAGTCCAACGATAACTCTGTTTAACTTTTTGAAGAACCACCAGACTGTTTGGAGAGTGCCTGCACCATCTTCCATCCCCACCAGCAGTATTTGAGGGCTCCAATCTCTCTATATCCTCACCAACATTGGCTGTTTTCTGACTTTTTGATTTTAGCCCTTCTAGTGGGTGTGAAGTGGTACCTCACTGTGGTTTTGATTTGCATTTCCCTGATGATGAGGGATATCGAACATCTTTCCACATGCTTTTTGGCCACTTTATTCTTCTCTAGAGAAAAGTCTATTCACATCCTTTGCCTTTAGTCCTTCAATTGATTTGTCTGCTTATTGAGCTATAAGAGTTCTTTATAGATATTATATATTACGGATACCAGTCTCTTATCAGATGTATGCTTTGCGAATATTTTCTCCTGTTCTGTGAGTTGACTCTTCAGTTTCTTTATAGTGACCTTTCAAGCACAAATTTTAAAATGTGGATGAAGGCTTTCCCAGTTTCCCATAGTCTCTGTGCTCCAGTGCTGTGGTGGGGGGGGGGAATGCTCTCCATGGCCTTGCCCCCCCAAGTGGTACACTGCTCTTGGCTTGTTTTTCTGTGCTAGGGTCACGTTGGGTTCAGTGAGTTCTCTATTATGCAGGTTCAGCTGGGTCTTGAGCAGGCCCTGTACACCTTGGTCTGGGGGAGGGGAGGGTTATCTCAGCATTCCTGAGCCTCATGCCCATAGCAACTATCTGTTACCTTCTATCTGCCATTGGTCTTGTAGGGGAAAGACCAGTGGGAGCCCACCTCTGCTTGGTTTTATTGCAGGATCCTAGGCTGGAGACATTTCCTTTGTCTCCCAGGGTAAGGGTAAGGGTAAGGGAGTTTTTCTATCTTTTCTATAACACCAGTAGATCTTGGCCTGTGTCCTAGGGACAACAAGAAGGTTTTTCCTACCCCTACTCCAAGAGTCAGATGAATTTGCTTCTCCTCTTCGCCTAGAGGCAATGTATTTTTACCTAGACCCTGGGAACAAAATGATTTCTGTCCCTTCCCTAGAGGCTTAGGCTTTTGCTTAGTCAGAAGGGAGACAGTACAAGGGTTTGAGGTTTTTTTAAGAGCCACAGAGGGCAGTTCTCTCTAGTGCCTCACCGAATCTTTCTTACAAGTGTTGGCTGGAGGACTGTGGAGAAGAACTTGCAAGTCAGTCTGAACTGCCCTTGTCCTGGAGGCTCTCGGTTATTTCTAACTGACCTGCTGGGCCACACTAGACCTTGAAGATTCATTACGAGTTTATCTGATTTCTTCTTACCTACTTGTATACCAGCCACCACCTTTCTTCTGTGTCCTGCCAAAGGTAACAGCATCTATGTGTGCTGTCTTGGAGGACTTGCTGGGTGAACAAGCCAAAGAGCTCCAGGCATGAACTGGAGCAGTAGCAGAGCAGCGCCTCAGGAGGACTCATTCTTGAAGTCTACAGGGACTGTATATCCGGGCCTGAGGGGCAAGTACCCCTCAGGTGTGGCCTTGAACAAATCCCCTCAGTCTCCCCAGCTGGGCAATGCGGTCCTACAGAAGAGGGGTAAGGGTGGGGGCTGCAGACCAGAAGGCCTGGAGTTGAATCCCAGCCTCACACCATACAACAGAGAGACCCCCAAGGCAAGTTACTCAACCTCTCTCTGCCTCATTACCTTATCTTTCCAATGTGGCTAATAATAAAACCTATCTCTCTCTATGATGTCTGGCATTTCACATTAGGTACTATCATCATTAGTAGTACCAGTAGTAGTAATAGTAGCAGCAGTAGTGTTATCATACTAAAAGTGGCATTGTTATTAATATTACTATTACTCTTCATGATCTCTAAGGTTCCTTCTACTACTAACTATTTGTGATATATGAAGTATTTAATCATTTATTTTGGTAAGAGGATCTGAGGTAGGCCAGGTAATAAAACGACTCCCCTGGGAAGGGGAGGGCAGGCCTTCATTTGCTGTATGACCTTTGCTCAGACCCTGGCCAACTCCGGACACGAGCGTCCTTCTGTAGAGTGCAGACTGAACTGACAGGATGGGACTAGCTGAATCTGTGTCAGGGAGCAGGGGAGGGAGGGAATCAAGGGATAGCTTTGGAGCTGTCAGCCCACAGACATCATGATGCCTATTTCTTTAAACTACAAATTGCAGAAGATGGGGAATTAACTTAACCAGAGAAGTAAAGGACCTATATTCTAGAAACTATAGATCACTCTTGAAAGATATT
>NC_048225.1:53241049-53285447 GCF_002007445.2 Ailuropoda melanoleuca
CCTTTACATCGGAATCCGGGGATGTACTGTTTGGTGATTAACATAATATAATAAAAAAAATCATTAAAAAAAATTAAAAAAATTTAAAAAAAAAAGAAGATGGGGAATCAGAGCCCTCATGTTCACAGAGCACTTGAATCATCAAAATTCACTCACATTCATGATCTCATTTAGCCGTGTCAAGGGCTGCTTTGGAGGTGTGTGTCAGGGATTGTTGGTCCTAATTCGATAGTTAGCAGAGTGAGATCCAAAGAGGGATTCGGCCAAGGTCACCCAGGGAGATCAAGATAGCGATGGGCCAGAACCCAGGAGCCAGACTCTGTGCTTTTCCATGAGCTCCAGGCAGTGGGGGCCTGCTCGCCTGCATCTTCCCAGCAGGTTGTGCCTCCCTCTGTGGGAGGGCAGGTAGGGTCCATCGAAGCACAGAGGCCTGAGTAGGGAAGTCTGGAAGGTCAATAGTTGGAGCTGCTCCTGGTCCCTGGTGCCAGATGACAGCATCTCCAGGGCGGGGATTGGGTGTTCTCCTTTGCAGCTCCCTGACCCCATGGGCCTGATGGGGTCACGAGAGTTCTGTTGAATGAAGACATGAAAAGAATTCTCTTCCATTTTTGTTCAGGCTTATGGAATCCTAACCCTTCATGGCCGGGGATGAGCCTTGAGTCCCTCGCATGTTTCAAGCCCAGCGCAATGCCAAGGAACACCGGAAAGCACTAATAAATATTTGTTAAAGGGATCCTACCACCAAACCCAAGTCTTGCACAGATTCAAACAAGCAAACAAACAAAGACAAGCAGGGAGGGGGGATTGGGAAGTTACTGTGTAACGGATATAGAATTTCTGTTTTAGAAGATGGAAGAGTTCTGGGAGAGGTTGTTGGTGATTCTTTCAAAAATGGGAACAGATCTAATGTTACTGAACCAGACAGTTTAAAATGGTTGGGATGGCTCCCTCAGAGCCTCCAGGAGGAACCAACACTGTGGACAACTTGACTTTGGACTTCCGGCTTCCAGAGCTATGAGAGAATAAATGTCTGTCTTAAGTTAAAAAAAGAAAAAAAGTTAAGATGGTAAATTTTCTGGTACTTATATTTTACCATCATTTAAAAAAATTGAAAAGAAAGTTGACAAAAATACATTTTCTAGCCCGGAGAAATAAAACGAGATTAAGCCTGCATTATTTCTATCCATTTCACCAAATGGAAAGGAAGTGCATTTGGACTGGGCTCTTCAGCAGACCCTGTCAGACACACAGACACACACCCGTCCTTACCCTCAATTAGCCCACCCATTGTGAGGACCCGCTGGGCACCCAGCCCTGGCCTGGAGCTCCCAGGAGCACCGTGTCTTCTTTCTGAAGCCAGGGGAGGCATTAGAGGTGGGTCAGGTGGGACAGGGAGGAGGGAAGCTCTTTAAACTCTTGTTGCACCACATGGTGTCTCCTTGGTGCCTTGTCCTCTGGCTTTGACAAAGGGTGGGAGTTGTCTCAAGTCAGTATGGCCACAGGGCCCAGCCAGTTCTATACCCCTGGGATGGCATGTCACAGGAGCACCAATAGCCCTCAGCTACCCAAAGCTCGTTGTGTGCTGGGGACCTGCCAAGTGCTCCTCGTGTGTGAACCCGTTTAATCCTCACAACAAACTGTGAGGCCAGTCTTGCACTCCTCTCCAGTGACAAATGAGGAAACTGAGGCACAGACGGGGTAAGCAGCTGGCTCATTCAGAGTGCCATGAGCATAAGAAGTGGGTTTGAGGCTTGAAACCTGTGCTCTGAATGCTATGATTCTCCATGCTCCATAGCTGGCCTTCCACAGATGGGGAAATGGGGTCCCTTAAAGTCAGTGAACCGCCTTAAAGTCACTCAGCCAGACACTGGCAGAGCTGCCGTTGGGATCCAGGTCTTCCAGTACCCAGAATGGTGCCTTTCTACAAATGAGGCCTCATCTGAGAGCGAGAAGATCTCGATTTGTCCCCGGGACCCCATCTCCTCCTGGCTGTGCATTCTTGAGGGCAGTGTGGGGAGTGGCGTTGGCAGAGCCGTTTCTGCCTGGCTGGCTTCCGCCTTGGAAGATTTCTTTTTTCCTGCTTTCTGACTCTGGGTACTTTCTTTTCCAAGAGGAGATGATGGTTTAAGGGGATGCTCTCGGGAATGGGGTTCCCAAGCAGGCCAAAGAAACCTTCCTAACCCAGGGCTGTTGGCTGTTTGCAGAGAGGCCAGGGGCCCGCAGGGGAGCTGGGGAGGGTGGTGGCGAGGTGCGGCTGCAGAGAAGAAGGGCAGGAGTACAGCAGGCCAGAGGGGGAGCCTCTGGAGACATATGTCCCTTCTCCGGGCCTCAACACCCTTTGTTCAGCGGGCTGGGGGAGAGAGTTGGGCTAAGTGGTTTCTAAGCCCCTCTCCCTGTTTTGTTTTTTGTTTTAAAGAAAGATTTTTGTTTGTTTAAAGATTTTATTTATTTATTTGACAGAGAGAGAGAGACAGCCAGCGAAAGAGGGAACACAAGCAGGGGGAGTGGGAGAGGAAGAAGCGGGCTCCCAGCGGAGCAGGGAGCCCAGCGCGGGGCTCGATCCCAGGACTCCAGGATCATGCCCTGAGCAGAAGGCAGATGCTTAATGACTGAGCCACCCAGATGCCCCCCCTCCCTGTTTTAGGTTGGGCTCCTTAGAAGCAGAGCTTGAGAAGAGGAGCCCCTGTGAGACTGGTTTATTGAAGAAATGCCCTCTGGAGAAACTGGAGCAGGAGTCGAGCAGTAGGTTAAGGAAGGGGAAGAAGCAGAACAGGGTGTGATTCCAAATTCGGAGCAAGCATGGCTGGACCCTGCGAAAATGCCCCCGAGGGAGCTCCAGCTCAGAGCGGGGCAGGGGGCTTTCACTGACTGGCCTGGGCCAAGGGGCACCGGGGACGGGGCGGGGCGGCTGGGGAGGTACAGGCTCCCAGGTGTTTTCCATACCTGCACATGGGGAAGAGTGGTCCCAGCGGCACCCAAGAGAGTTGCAGGGCAGGTGGTTAGAAGGAGAAGTTGACGGAAACGTAGACTGGGGCCCACGACAATGAACAAAGGGACTCTGGTGGAGCACTGACAGTGCTCAGGTTTTATCCTAACATTTCAGATTCTGGGTCTTTCCCAGCAGCACCAGATGGATGAGATAGACTGAGAGCCTGAAGCCCGTTGCTTGAGTGGGAGCTTTGGCATGAGGTACCGGGGAGCCTCAAAGAACCAGATGTCACAGGCTGACAGGCCTAAGGGGGCTTAACACTCCTCAACCCGCTCAACTCCTGCCTTTACCCACGCCCACAGTCCTGCACACTCAGACACATGGGGCACAGGAACACACCTGCTTGAATGTGCATGGAAGCAAAGGCCCTGAGGCACACGGACATGCGCACATGGACTCTTGCACAAGTGTGCACACACTTTCACACCAGCCCATGTACGTACGTGGTACTCTTGCAGAGACATATCCGTAGACATTCACACTCACTTGTACACACATATTCCTGAGCTTGCACTGGAAGCAAGGCCAGCCCTGCCCTTTCTCTTCCTGGTTTTCAGGGTTCTCTTCCCTGGATGGGGAGGGCCCAGAGCCAGGCCAGTTGCAGCTGGCCACTGAAGACTGACCTTTGGCTACAATGGCCCGGATCACACCAGTCCCAGACCCCAGGCTCATGTCTGTCTGGGTTACTTGTAGAAGACTGATAAAAGTGTCTGGAAGCTTAGCTGCTGCCTCCCCTGCCCCTCCTTGTCCCCAAGTTTCCACTCCCACCTTTGACCCAGGCCTTTGTCCATCAGTGGGTCAGAGGCCTCCTGCCCCTGTTGTACGGGTGGTGATCTGTAGTCCAGGGAAGGAGATTAACTGGGGTTCCTGACGTGTAGCCTGCTTCCTCCTCAAGTGGCAGGAACCAGCAGGAATATTGCTGTTGAAAAGCAAGGCCATCAGTGCAGAATCAGACTGACCCCAGCTCTGAGGGGCTCCCAGTCTGGTGGAGGTCACAGCATTTAAAAAGTGTGATCCGTGCTGGGCTGGAAGGAAACGGGGGGACTGAGGAAGCCCAGAGGAGATACCTAATAGCCTGGAGGGAGTAGGATCGGGGAAGGCTTTCCGAGGGAGATGATGCCTAAAACGACTCTTAAAAGATCAAGAGGAACTGGTTATGTGTGGAAGGAAGTAGGGTAAAAGGCTTTTTAGGCAGAGGCAACAGCTTGTGCAAAATGCTGGCACTAAGGGAAGCAAGGTGCCCTAGGGAGCTGTGAGATGTTCAGCAAGGCTGGAGGAGGGTATGAGTAGGTCAGAAGGAAGGCAGGAGCCCAAGGAGGCATCCAGAGGGCATGGAGAAGCCATTGGGAAATTTTAGCCAGGGGCAATAATTGTGTCAGAGCTACACTGGGAAGATCTTTGAGGCTCCAAAGGGCAAGATGGATCTGGGCACGGCTTAAGACAGATTTGAGATGGAACATAGGGCAACTGATTAAGTGGGGGCTGGGAGAAGATTTGCAGCTCTAAGAGGCAAATCAAGGAAATTATGTAGGAAACAAATTTGCATAGCATTTTAATTGACAAAAGTCCAAGTAAATAATAGAGCACAATTTTTTGGTAACGCAGGTTTACCAATGAGAAGAATGGAATTTTTTGGAGGATGACATTTTACTTAGGTGGGGCTCAAAGTTAGTGTTTCCTACCATCAAACTGACTGCAAATGGTCATCGGTAAAAATCACTCTCAGCTCATGGGTCATTTAAAGACAGGTTGCAGTTTGTTGACCTCTTGTCTAGACTCATGGGACCCGGGTACAAGCCAGTGAGAAACAAAGGAGGCTCCTCTGTCCCCTCTGCCGCCCAAGAAATCACAGAGCCTCAACTTCCCCATGACTGCCGCTCCTGTGAGGAGGGGCCGTTGCTCCCTGCTAAAAGGTACCCTTGTTAATAGGAGGCACTGAGATCCTTCAGCCAATAGGCAGTATGAACATCTGTAATTGTCACATCTCAGGGCAAGAGGGACCCAATGTCCTTCTCTAGCCCTCTCCCAGGCAGGACTAACTCCATGTTTCATGGAGTCGCACTATATCCTAGATATGGAAAGTGACTCGTTTGAGGTCACAATGCAAGTTGCTGACAGTTGAGATTTGGACCCAAGTCTTAGGATTCCCAGCTGGGTTTCCTTTCCCTACACCACCACGTCCTGGCCGTGCATCCCACTACCTTGGGGGGGGGCGGGGCCCATGGGGAAGGAGCAGTGTCAGGATTCCTCTGCCCACGACGAGGCACTCCTCAGGCTCCTGCCTTCTGCAGGGAGCAGTCTGGGGCCAGGTCATGTCTCCTCATTTACGTACATTTATACCTCACTTCTGGATGAGGAGCCTGAGGCTTGGAGAGAACACATAATTTGCTTGGCGTCTCTGATCGGCTGAAATATGGCCTCATGAAAGACATCCTCCTGCTCCTGGTCCCTACAACCCGTGAATATTACCTTACATGGGGGGGGGGTCTTTGCAGGTGTGATTAAATTATGGATCCTGAGATAAGAAGATTATCCTAGATTATCTGGAGGGGCTCTGAGCATAATCGCATGTATCTTTATAAGAAAGACACAGAGAGATTCTTCTAGATACGGAGGCAGAGGGTGACGTGACAATGAATAGAGGAGGGCTGTGAGATGCTAATCTACTGGCTTTGGAGACGGAGGAAGAGCCCAGGAGCCAAGGAATGTATACAGTTCTAGAAGCTGGAAAAGACAAGGAAACGGATTCTCCCCTAGGGTCTCCAGAGGGAGCACAGCCCTGTGAACCCCTTCTAAAACTGGCACCAGTGCAACTGATTTCAGATGTCCAGCTTCCAGAACTGTGAGAGAGTACATTTCCGTTGTCTCAAGTGACCAAGTTTGTGGTGAGTTGCTATAGCAGTTTCAGAAAACTAATAAGGCACTCCACAGTGATTTTTCTAAATTAATTATTTAAATTAAAATAAACTTTTAAGTCTTAGGATAATTTTAGATCTACAGAATAGTTGCAAAGACCATGAGAAAGTACTTACATATCCCTCCCCCAGGTTCCTCCCCAGTTAGCGTCTTTACTGTGGTACATTTGTCACAAAGAGCCAACATTAGTATTAGTTAGAATCCACAACTCTATTTAAATTTCACTGGTTTGGGGGCCCCTGGGTGGCTCAGCCGGTTAAGCGTCTGCCTTTGGCTCAGGTCATGATTCCATAGTCCTGGGATCGAGCCCCACGTCAGGCTCTTTGCTCAGTGGGGAGCTTGCTTCTCCCTCTCCCTCTGCCTGGCGCTCCCCTTGCTTGTGCGCGCTCTATCTTTGTCAAATAAATAAATAAAACCTGAAAAAAAATAGATTTCACTGACTTTTCCTAATGATCTTTATCTGTTCTGGGGTCCTAGCCAAGATACCACAATACATGCAGCTGTCATGTGTTCTTAGCTTCCTCTGGCCTGTGACTGTTTCTCAGACTTTCCTGGGCTTTTTGATGACTCACTTTGGAGGAGTACTAGCCAGGTATCTTGTAGAAGGTTACTCCATTTGGATGTATCTGATGTTTCTGTCCTAGTCAGATTGGGGTGATGGGGTTTGGGGAGGAAGACCACAGACGTGAGACACCATTCTCATCACATCGTATCGAAGGCGCATACTGTCAACATCACTTACCACTCATGTCGACCCTGATCACCTGGCTGATGTGATGTTTCCGTGGTAAAGTCACACACCGTCCCTCTCCTGCGCCCAACTCTTCCCTCACTCTACTCTCGGAAGCAAGCCACTAAGCGTACCCCAATTCAAGTGGGAGGGCAGACTATCTCCATCCATTTTTGGGGATTCTTCTGTAAGAGAAATTTCACTCTTCTCCCCCACTTACTTATTACTATTCAATCATTTATTTATATTAGTATGTACTCACGGACGTGTATTTTATACTCTAGATTATAATCCAAGTACCATTATTTGCTCTGTTGCTCAAATTGTTCCAGCCATGGCCCTTGGGAGCTCTTTCAGTCTGGCTCCTGCGTTCCTTTGAGATGCTCCCATCATTTTGTTTTTTGAGTACTTCTTTACTTTCTGGCACTACAGGATGCTTCAGGCTCTCTTTTCCTTGCCCAAGAATGCTACTGGGGTGACATTCTTCTAGGCTCTTTTGGAAGACAGAGCTAGGAGCTAGGAAATACACGTATGTAAGCTAACCCATGCATACATACCTACTCACAACGATTTCTGTATCTACCCACCTCTATATCAGACTAAACATCAATTCACACTGACGTCTCCCACTGTAACCTCTTAGGCATGGATCATTCTAGCCTTGCTCCCTTGCTTATCTGCAACCTCCCTCTCCAACGGTGAGAAAACTGGTTCCCGCCATCCACTTGCCTATATGTGCACTCTCAGTATACAATGCAGCCTTTTCCAAATTGTGAACAAACACCCCCATGAGAAATTCAAATTTAACTACCGTGTGGTACTTACGTACAATTTATTTTAACAGTAGTCTTCGTGTTCCCAGTCAAAACTTAGTGTTCCCAGTTTTCCAAAGTTCCTTAGGGCAGCTCTTTCCCCCTACCCCCTGCAGTGAGGTTTTCTCATACATTTGTAATAACGGTTTTAAAATTTTTTTTGTCACAAGTCCGCATTCCATCTTGGAATCCCCAGGCTTCTTGGTTGGTTTTCTCAAATTTAATTTCTATACATTAAGGTTCACTCTTTGTAGGTCTTGACAAACGTACAGTGTCATTTATATACCAGTCCAATACCAAACAGATTCATTCCACCAACCTAAAGATTCCCCTATGCTTCTCTTAGCCAAAGCCTCGCCCTTTCTAACTCCCTGGCAACTGCTGATATGCTTTCCATTCCTACTTTTATCATTTTCCAGAATATCATATGAATGGAATCAAATAGCCTTTTTACTCTAGCTTCTTTCACTTAACAAAACGCATCTAAGATTCAATGTTGCTGCATGAATTAATAGCTCGTTCCCTTTATTTCAGAGTAGTGTCCCACTGTCCTGAAGGTACCACGGTGTGTGTATCTATTCCCTGAAGGGTATCTTGGTGGCTTCCGGTTTTTGCTGATTATGAAGAAAGCCGCTGTAACATTGGAGTGTGGGTTTTTGTGCGGACTCACTTTCAGATCAGCTGGGTAAATAGCACTGTCGTGCTGCGTAGGAAGCTTATATTTAACTTTATTTTTAAAAATGCCAAAATGTCTTCCAAAATGGTGTGCCATTTCTTTCACAACTTAAATACAATTCTTCTGATCCTTCCCTTCGTTTCCTAAGCTGGTAGTTAGGACATCTCACGCATAAGGCAAAAAGCACTGGCTTTGCCATCCGATCTGAGTTTAAATCCTGACTCCAAAAACTTAGAAACCATTTAAAGACTGGTGTGACTTTGGACAAGTTAGTTAATCTCTCTGAGCCTCGTATTGAGATTTATCTCTTCATATATGTGTGATGTCACGGGTTTGATTCTCCAGGAAGTGAATTCTGAAAGCACGTCTAACCTGCAGGATGTTTAATAGGGAGAGCCCTTGGGCTCGACACTTACCGAAGGGAGGGAAGGCCAGGGAATTGCGCAGAGGGAGAAGCTGGACAGAGATGGCCCATCAGAGCTGTCCTGATCTGAGCTGAAGTGGTCAAGCCTTTCTGTCCCATCCGGATCAGTCATCGGCTCAGCGCCCTGGCGGGAGCAGCTCTCTACACCTGGCGCAACGTGTCCTTCCTTGAAGGTGCGTCTGGACGGTGTTTTCCAGGATCCACTGCCCCAGACAGAGTGGAAAGAGCATTGGATGAGGGTGAAGAGCGGTCCCACATTGGACTCTTTCTAGCTCTGTGCCTTCAGGCAAGTCCTTCCCTCCCCAGAGCCCCCTCAGCTTACCCACACAGAAGGGGCTGAGACCACAGCCCCCCCCATCTTGTAGAGCACTTTGCAGTTCACTTAGCTTCGTGTGGCTTAACCACAGCAATCTGACAATAGCAGTAATTAGCGCCACCCCCCCAAGTGAGGTCGAAGGCAGTGCTGCTCCAGTGTGGTCTGGGGGCCGGAGTGTGTCCATCAACTGCTTGTTACCGGTTCCTGACCACGTTAGGTATAGAATTGGAGAATACCTGCTCAGAAGCTTTAGAGCAAGGAGGCAGAGGAATTTTATGTCTGTTGAAAGTAAGAATAAAAACTTGGACTAGTACTATGGTGGTCTTGGTTTTCATATTTCAGTTTTCTGGTAATTTATATTGTATTTTACAAATGAATAGGTCCAAGATGGATTAGAGACCCCCCCCCACACACACACACACGAATCCGGTCCTACACCGCAGACGTTTGGAGGAGCATTGACCTAGGGCATACCCAAATGCCAGCTTCTGACAATTGTTGCCTTTTTTAAAGGGGAGGCCCCTTTTGATCCTAATCATTGGCACTGCATTGATAGGGCCAGATTTATTGTGGGTTTTGTCCTTTTCAGGGCCCCTTTAAAAGGGGTTACTAGAAAGAGTCTGCTGCCCGTCCAGTTCCATCCATCCCCTCACCAAAGATGTAACTGGGTGTACAGGGCGCCCCTTGCGCTGCTTAAAGGTTTTCTGGCAAGGAGTGAGGGGGAGAGTTCTAGTCTAAGGAAAGCCCAAACCTTGTAGGTGATCCAGAAACTCCCCCATGTCTTTCAAAATCCATTTCCTGGCATTCCCAAAGGGTAGGAGTGAGGAAGAACTGGCATATGTTGAATGCTGGCTTATGCGTGAAGCATTTACAGGGGATGAAACCAAGCCTCAAGGAGGCACGTGGTGCGGGGCGGGAGCATGTGGCGCAGGGAGGGGTGTGGCGGGGCCGAGCAGGCGGATGGGGGGCTGTGCGCAACTTGCGGGTCCTCAGCCCCAGCCGCTTCCGTTGTGCGGTTCTGCCCAGGTGGAGGCTAGAACTGGGCTGAGTGGGAGCAGCAGAGAATAGGTGTCTGGGCAGGCAGCCTTCCTATCGAGACCAGGATTCCAGAAAGTCCTTACCCCTCTCTGACACACGAACCTCATTTATTAAAAAGAGTGGGTGTCGCTGCCGGTGTGGTTGAGATAATGCCTGTAAAGCATCCCAGCAGGAACCGGGGTAGACTAGGTTCTCAGTAAGTGGCTTGGTGCTGGCTCTGCCCTTACGTGGGGTCATTAAGACAGATGCCCAATTCAGCCCAAGGCATCCACCACCCATCTGGTCCTGCCCCTGCCCCACTCCAGCTCAAAGACCTTCCAGGGCTCCTCCCTACCTCGGGGAGAAATCCCTGACTCCCTGACTGGACATCTGAGTTCCCCCAGACAGTAGGCAAGGCAAAGTCAGGGACCCTGGCTGCCTTGTTCACCACTCTGTCTCAAAGGCCTGGCCTTCCGGCCTCCTGTTCCCTAAACCTCACTCTTGGCCACTGAATCACAGTAGTGCCATCACCAGTCTGTGCCCCACCCCGTCTCCCCTCCCTACCTCTGCTCGCTCAACAGTTTCCATCCTCCCCGGGTTACCCTCCTCCTGAACCCTCGCCAAGCGTGGTCAGCTCCCTTGTGAGGCCAGCGATTGGCCCGTACCACGTGGCTGCCAGCACTGCTGTGCTGGCTGACCCCTGTTCCACCCGGCACCATAAAGCAGTGTCACATAGGCTGGGCCCCATGGGCCCTTTGTTCCCTGTGGGTAATGCCATCTGAGAACTTCTCCCCAGGCCAAAGTGCAGCATGATTTCTGGAAGAGTCCAGCGCACCCCACACTTGAGGGCCTCTGACCCTGTCTACCATGTCTGACAAATCCTGTCGTCCTCTGGCTATCTGAATCTGTGTGTGTGCGTGCTGGGGTCAGGGAGCTGTTCTCCCGCACCACGCGAGGCCCCTGAGGCAGGCTCCGGGGGCCCTGAGGAGTGTCGATCAAGAGGTACTAAGTTAATAACTGACCCCTTAGATGTGCGGTTCTGGCACACTGCATCAGTTGGGGAGGCCAAGCACTAGACAAACACCTGCAATCGCTCAGGAAAGGGACATGTTTTGCGCAAAGTCCAGTGTGACTATTCCCAACTGGGCAACTCTCTGGGGCAGCCCTCCTCCTCCGAGATCTCATGCTGCTGTGCTCTTCCATGTGAGGCCTCCAGGGTCACCATGAAAAGGGAAGAATTCTCTGCCCTCTGGGCCCCCAAGTCTCTCACCACTCCTCTCCGCCATCCAAACCCCCTCAAATCTCATGCTCACCTCCGCCTCCATCCCAGCCAGGCCAGGGGGTCATGGCCAGCATTCCCTCCCTGGATCTCCACTCACGCTGTGCCCCACCCATTTGGGGACCCTGTCTATGGCCAGGCAAGCTGCCTTGCACAACACTACACAGCATGGTGTGGCCCAGTCTAGTCTCTGGGGGCTCATCTGCTGTCACGGAGGTAGCTAGCCTCCAAGCTGGCCCCCAGGGACCTCACATCCTGGGATCACACCCTTGTACGGAGTGTGAGCTGGACGTAGTGACTCACATCTCACCAACACGATAAGGCAGAATTGATGGTGTGTGATACAGAGGCTAGCTCATAAGACGTAGTGTGGCCCCTCTCTCTCTTTACTTGCTCTGGGAGAAGCCATGCCATTGGCAGCTCTATGGAGAGGCCCGCACAGAGGGGGCAGAGTCTCCTGCCGGCCGCCACATGGGTGAGCTTGGGAGTGCATCCTCCAGCCCAACTCAAGTCATCTGGGACTGCAGCCCCGGCCAAGCGTGTGGCCGCAACCTCAGGAGACACCTGAGCCAGAAGCCCTCAGGGAAGCCACTCCCAGATTCCTGACCTCAGAAACTGTGAGACAGTAAATGTTCGTGGTTTAAAGCAGCTACGTTTTGAAGAATCTGTCACATAGCAATAGAGAACTGATTTAATGACCTCCAAAGGCAGGCTGGGGTCTTCTCAGCCTCATCCCTGCCCCAGGCCCAGTGTGTGGAACCAAGAGGAAGCGCCATGTGAGGATTCATTCATGCACCAGTTCTCAACCAGTGTTGAGGTGCCATAGGTCCTGAGCTGGGTGCTGGGGTGGGGCTGAGGGCGACCAGGACATGGTCTTGGCCCTCGGGGATTTCCCAGGCTACTGGGAGACAGAGGAGTCCACTCACCCATTAATGACCATGGCCCTTTCACCCCTAAAACTAGCCCCCCAAAAGGGTAACTAACTCTGATTCAGGGCAGTGAGGTGGGAGGCAGGGTAGGAGGGTGGGTGGGGTGTGCTGATGGTCGACAAGGGAGGTACCCTTTGCCCTTTCCTCCCAGGTCTAGGAGGAAGTGTGTTTCAAGGAAAGGGAACAGCATGCCCCAGGACACAGCCGGTGCGAGAGCAGCGTGCGCTCAGCAAGCAGTGAGGGGTGCCAGGGTGATGGCGTTCAGGGGAGGAGATCCAGCTGGTGAGGTCCAGGGGCAGATGAGGAAGGCTCTGGAGGCTGAGGAGGAGTTTGGGCAGTATCCTGAGGCATGGAGACCATTTTAGGGTGTCGGGTTTTGTTTGGAGAGCGGAGACAGGTGTCAGACGTGGGTAGGCTGAAGGGGCATCACTGGAGGCAGGTCCCATCACGCATGGGACCGTGACCACCCCGCAGCCACCCAAGTGCTGTGTGCCGTGGCAGAGGAAAGGGAAGTCTGGGGCACCCCCATGGAACCCCTACCTCAATCAGGGGCATTAGGGAAGGCTTTCTTGAATAGAGGACACCAGTACTGAAGGATGAATAGGAATTTCCCGGACAAAGGGGGTGGTGGGGAGGGGGAGATGCCATTTCAGGCAGAGGGAACAGCATGGACAAAGCCTAGAGGGGAGAGAGCAAACCTGATACAAGGAACTGCAAATGGTTCAGTATGATGGGAGCCCATGGCTAAGGGAGGAGGACAAGTGAGAATGGAGAAAACTGGGCCAGATGATGGAAGAGTGGCAGAAGGCAGGCTAAGAAGCTTGGACTTGAAGGTGGACATCTGTCTTCCACTGACCCCTGCAGATCCCCTGTCCACCTGCCTCCACCCTGCTCCTTCCTGAAGGCCCACCTGTGCACTGCAGCTTGCGATTGGACTCAGGCAGAGGGGACCCTTGGCAGAAGAGGGAGGGGAAAGATGCCCATTCCTGCCTCCTTCCCTTCAGCGTCACAGGCATGGCCTGTCCTCTGACCAGCGATGGCCCCTACACCCTGGCTGGTCACTGAGGGTGGATTGGGGAGAGCGAGATGGGGATGGGGCCGCAGCCGAGAAGGAGCTGGTGCCCTGGGGATAAACGACAGCTCTTATCATGATCACACAGGGAATTCCACTACACATGGGGGAGGGCGGCGGTCCTGCTGCAGGCTTTCATTTATCACTGTTTTGTAGATTGCTTGCAGAGATGGCCACAGACGTTCTTCAGGTACTTCCAGCCCGTGGTATTGTGACACTGACGCTCCTCCCAGGCAGAGGTGGCATCTATTCCTCACCCCTGAAACTGGGGGGAGGGGGGACCCTCAGGAGTTGCTTTGATCAACAGAAGGGGTTGAAGTGACTGACGCTGTCCAAGTTGCTCAGCCCAGGATTTAAGAGATCTCGCAGCCTTGCTCTCACTCTTACAAAATCCAGCCACACTGAATGCTGAAGATCCATCAGACCCACCTGCAAAGAGAGGCCCAGCCAACACCCGCAGCAGGCCCAGTCTGCACAGAGCCCAGGGCAGACGGAGAAGAGCCATCTGGTCAACCCACAGAATTGTGAGAAATAATAACCCTTTGCTTCTTCAGCCATTCAGTTTTGGCATGGCTCGCTAGATAACAAGAGAGAACCATAATGGCCGAGTACTTCTCTCCTTTGCTAATCTTGCCCTTCCTTCCCAGCCCTGTCCACCTGTCACCTCCACCACTTCCTCCTGACTGCAAATCATCACTCCCTCCTCTGAGCCCCACCGCCCTCTGTTCCTGCTTCCCTTGTGACCCTTCTAGCATACTGCCTCATATGATACCAAGCACCTTCCTGAGACACAGGGTACCTTTATCACCTGAGTCCTAATTTTCATGTATTCCACACCATTCCAGACATGATATGGAGTGGTTTATACATTCAAAATAGTATCTTACTATGCTTATAACACCAGAGATGGGTATGGTAGTCTTTATTTCTCAGATGGCAAAATTGAGGTTAGGAAATGACATGTCTTGCCCAGAGTCACTGAAAAGGGATGGGCCAGGATTTAAACCCAAATTTAAACCTCTCAGATGTCCCCCCCTGTTGCAGTTACGGGTATAATCTGCTCCTGGAGGGAAAGGATGCTGCTTCCCTCCTGGAACGTGAGGGAAAGTCACAAGTATGGTCCCCACTGGGCATTCTGACCTTCACTACTAACATATGTCCCAAACCTAGGAATCCCGAATCTTCTCATCGGGGCATCTGTCCCCATCTCACCCACCCTGCAGGCACACACAAACACGCACTCTTCAAGCCTGGCCTTCATTCTCTGTGCTCGTCTGCCCTGTGTCCTAACATAGTCTCTCAACTTTCTTAGCCAGCAGAACAGGACCGGGGTAGTAAGCTTGGGGCCAATGGATTGGGAAGAATGAGTCAACATGGCATTCTCTGGCCCTATCTAATCCACCTTCTGGGAGATGAAGTATGGCTGCAGGGCCACAGGCCAGGCTGGGGGTCCAAAGAGAGGCTTTGATGAGCCCTCCTTGTTGGGGGATGGGGAGGAACAGAAGAAAGCTAAAATAGAATCCTTTCATTTGTTGAACTGATGTTTATAGAGACACCCCCCTCCTTCTGTGCCAAGGTCAGGGGCTGAAATTACAATGGATGAGTAAGAGAGGCCTCACAGAGCTCTCTGCCTCTGTAATGTCAGAGCTGAGACTCAGGGTTCATCTTAGTCGGTCAGGGAAACTGAGGCTCAGAAGGAGGGCGAAGAGGTCTGTCCACCACCATACAGCCAGTGACAGAGCACAGTTCTCCTTTTCCACCTTTTGGGCCCCTGTGGCTGCCAGGCTACAGCTCAGAGGACCCAGAAACCTACGGTGCTCGGTGCTCGGTGCTCAGTGCTCAGCGTGAGCGCAGAGGCTCCAAGGCCACCGCCTCCTCTCTGGTGCGGGGAGGGGGAGCGTGGACATGCAGGGTGCAGGGTGAGGGAGCTTATAGGAGACGGGCTGGAGCAGGCAGCTTTTTTCGTGTCGTTACTCAAGGCTGAGGAAGAAAAACCTGGTGACAGTTGCCGCTCTCTTTCTCTGTGTCTTGAGTGACATGGCAACAGGGGACTGGGACCTCAGATACCCCTCTGTCCCGGCCGTCTCTCCCATTCTCAGAGCAGCAGGCTGAGGACAGGGAGGCTCGCAGGGGTTTTGCAGCAGTGGTGCAAAACACCCGCGCCAGAGCCTGGTGTCCCCTCCCGCTCGCCAGCTGGGACTTGGGGCCTGGCGTGGTTGGATTTGCGAAAGTTCAGGAAAGCTGCGAAGATACGTTCAACAGACGCCTCCAGGAAGCCTTCTCAGATCACAGCACCTCCCGCCGGGCTCCCTAAGGCCAACCCTGCCTCCTGGGAAGCACTCAGCAGAACTCCAGGTGTTGGTCCGCGGGGACGTTGTACTTGAGCTTGTGGGCTTCGAAGAGGTCGCACAGCTCCTTGATATAGCGCTGGTGCAGCTTGTCCACCTCCTCCTGCGAGGGGTCCGGTGTCTTCTGCACTTCAATGGGCTTTCCCACTGCAAGACACAAGCGTGGGCGTGGGCCCGGAGCAGGATCCAGTGGGTTGCAGGGGCCCTTCCCCATGGGCATCCCTGCAGGAAAGTGCTTACTGCCATCCCTTTCAGCCCTACTCTGGGTAACGGGTTCTAAGACGTTATGGTAACGCCAAGATCCTGATATAATAACAACACCCGCGGGTGCTGCAATGTGCCGTGGAACTCGCCAGGCGCTTGCCCTGCATTATCTCCTTTATCCTCATACTGGTCTCATGGGGAGGGAAGCTCTTACTATTTATTCCTCGTGGACAGGTGGGGCAATGAGGCTCAGAGAGGCTCAGTAACTTGTTCAAGGTCACGGAGCCAGGAAGAATCCGTTCCAGTTTTTAAATCCTGGGGATATGCTCTTCATGTCCAGACCACGTGGTTCTGGGAGCCCACGATGCCACCATCAGAAGGGCCTGTAGATCTAGGATGAGGTGGGCCCACAGCCTACACAGCTCGTCTTCTTCCTCCTCCCTCCATCTGGCCGCCGGTGCCCACTTTGTTCTAGGGAAGCCCTAAGTGACCTCCTTCCTCTGGTTCTGCCTGGCTGGGAAGGCGGCTCCCCTGCCTTCTCCTCTCGGCAACGGTTCTGGTGGCGGCACTATTAACACTCGTGAAAATACTGCCAAGCACACAGGGAAAGCCTTGGTGTAGGGGGTTCACCAGGTCTGTGCTCAACTCACAAATAAATGGATGGATAAAGATGAACGGATCTCTCTCTAGGCTTCATCAGAGGGGTCCAGCTGGGATCCAAGAAGAAACAAGGAGCCCCAAGAACTGAAAAAGGCGGTGCTGAGTCTGTGCGCCGAAGCTCATGCCATTATTTACAGGGAACCCCTCAGGCTCGAATCCAAGCGTAGCGATCCCTACTCTACGCCCAGTTCTAATAAACTTGGAACGCCCTTGCCTTGCATCCACCTTCTCCAATAAACCTTACTAGATCCTCTGGGTCAGAGTTAAACCCTCCTTCTCTAACATAACGAAAAGTCCAATAGATCCTGAGCCAGTCCTCCACCCTGTTACTCAAAGGCAGTGTGTTACTTAACTTCTCGGAGCCTCAGTTTGCCATCAGTGAGAAAGGGATGATAGTCCCTATCTTGAAGGTTGTTAGGGTAGATGGAGCTGCTGTGTGTTAGGGAACCTGTCTGGCACTCAGCAGGCACTCTGTCATCAGCAGTGACTACTGCTCTTCGTGCATCCGCGACAGTTCCCGTTAGAGAGTGCCTTCTCTTAGGCTTATCTGCTTGATAAGCAGTGTCTGTTTCCCTTTCTCGAATGTGAGCTCCAGGAGGGCGAGGATGTGTCTGACCCATCTCCATGTCCGCTGGCAGCCCATAGCCCAGGCCTCTTTCCCTGTAGCCCGCCCCAACCCCCAGCCAGGCCGCTCGAGGCTCACCCACAGTGGTGATGGGCTGGCGGTAGGGTAGGAGACCGAAGCTGTACTGGAAGACGCCGCGGCCATGGAAGAGCGGAAGGGAGATACCCATGACCTTCTGCAGCCGGTTCTGGATGCGGCGCAACCAGGAGCCGGGACTGTTCTCAACCTGGTCAAAGAGCTCATTCTCCCCGAAGGAGAAGATTGGCACCAAAGCTGCCCTGGAGAGACACAGGCGAGAATACGTGTGCAAGGTCCCACAGAAGGCCCCAGCTAGCTTCCTGCAGGGACCTGGCGACCAGGAATTGGAGCAGAGGACAGAGCCCTGGGCCAGCAGTAGGAGGCCTGGGTGGTCTCCCAGCCCTGCCATAGCTTTGCTTTCCGACCTTGGGCAGGTCCTGGCCCCCGCAGCGCCACAGTCTCCCAGTTGTAACAGGACAGATAGACCAGAAGGCTTCAGAGAGTCCTCCCAGATATAAAACATCTGTGACCTTTGTAGAAAAATCTCTCTGGCCCCAGCTAGCTTGTGTTCTTCAAAGATGCTTCAGAGTAGAACAGCTCTGTGATATGCCCCAAACCCCATCTTCCCAGATCCCACAGATGTCGGATCGAGTGCCAGCTTTGGGCAGACAGGTCCCTTCCCACCTAATGCCTTTGATCACCGAGCCTCCCTTCTGAAATCTTCTCTGGGTGTTTGGGCATGCCATAGTACATATCTCACCAAAATATAACCTTCATTGTGAATAGGCTGAAACTCTCCCTGCCAAGATACAATCTGCACTAGTCTCTGCTGTCTTCCTGGGAAAATCTAACCCTCGCCAATCTCCCTCGGAGCCGAGAGCCCTCTCCCCAGATACCCGTGCATCAGGGCGAGCCTGACGAAGCCCTTGCGGTTCCGCAGCAGCAGCCTGGTGGCTCCGGGCCTGGCGTTCAGTGCCTCCTGGGAACCCCCTACAACGATGGCCAGAAGATTGCCCCCTTCCTTCCTGCTCAGAAGGTGAGCAGCGCTCTCCTTGTCCGACGTGACCAGCCCTGGGAAGAGAGGAAGGTGGTCAGGTACGAGGGAAGGGGGCAGGGATCGTGGGGTGGATGAGACCCAAGAGACAGACCACCAAAAGTGGCCGCAGAGGCCCGGGTCCCCACCCCACCCCCTCCAGCAGGGAGTCCTCTGAGGACTGGAACTGAGTCCTCTCCCCTTTCCCTACACCCTCACTGAGGTCGGTGTCCTGCCTGCGGCCGTGGAGAGTACTTCTCTGGGTCTAGCTACTTCTGCCACTGCACACGCACTCGCAAGAAGTACGGAAGTGTTGCAGCCCTGCTAAGATGCCTCGTCCCGTGCCTCCAGCCTCACCCTCCTGGGCTACCCAAGGCTGTAAAGACTCACCCCCCGACATGAGGTAATCCCTGAAGAAAGGGGCCCGGAACCACAAGGTCAGCATCATCAGGTGGGGGCGGATGCCCGGGAAGAGTGAAGAGAAGCCTGTGCTCTCCGTGCACAGGTTGACAAAGGCTCCGGCCACCAGGATCCCGTGGGGGTGGAAGCCGGCAAGGTAGTTCCGGGAGGGGTCCAGCTCAGCAGTCTTGACCAGCTGCAAGGACAGCAACCCAGAGCTGGACCTGCGTGCCAACCCTGACCGTGCCACTCATCAGTGTGACCTTGGACAAGTCACTCCCCCTCCCTGAGCCTCAGCTTGTTAGGAATATTGAGATATGGTGTGTGAATGCAACCAGGGATAGCGTCTCAGATTCACAGCTGGCTTTGGACAAATTGCTTCCCTCTCAGGCTCTTCATCTGTAAAATGGGGACGTTTAGCCCTGTGCTGCCTACCTCCCGGGACTGCTAAGAAGCTTGGGTCTGTGATACCCTGAAATTACCAAGATTACTACAGGACCAGATATCATTCGAAGGCATCAAAGGGACACACGGGGCGCCACCATGCTGGAAGGGCCCTGGTTTAACAAAACTAGGCGTAAGAAAAATGGGCACTTAAGACCTGGGAGTGAGCATTAGCAAGAGAAAGCAGGAGCGGTTGAAAGAGCGTGTAGTCTGGAAGGCCGGCTCCAGTCCTATTTACCCTTCTGTACAATGCAAGTGTCTTCCTGGGGCTCCCTGCTCCCCCTACGCCAGACCTTCACTGCCCTCGACCACATGCTTCCCCGAGCCATGGGCTTTGCTGGCAAGCAACTTGCTAGGGTCTGGTCAGGCCTGCAGCATGGAGCAGAAGGTAGGGACCACTGGTCATTGCAGACGGCCTGGGAGAGGAGAGCTGCTGTCTTTAGCAGCTCCCAGGTGAAGGGGGAGGAGGGTAGAGGGGCAGGAACTGAGCTCGCAAATGCTGCTCTCAGCCCACCCGTTACTGGATAGGCTGTTCCATGGTCCAGTCTGCAAAGATTATTGCTGCAGGCAGTGACTGTGTGTGTGTGTGTGTGTGTGTGTGTGTGTGTGTGTGTGTGTGTGTGTGTATGGAGGGCAATCCCTCTCCGACCCTGCCTGGAACTGCAGGCCCCCCCTTTACACTGCCCTGCTCTCTGGGAGCCACAGCCATGGGAGTCTGAAGGCCCCTGAGGCCCCTAGGCCATGCCCCAAGCCCCTGGCAGGAGGCCGGATGGAACTGCCCAGTCCCCACAATCTGCCCTCCCGGGCGCGGGCCAGCCCCTTCACTCTGGCTCAGCTTTGCCGCCGTGAAAGTTCATCCTATCATCAAGCCAAAACCTGCAGCGGGTGGCTCCCTGAGGATTCTCGCTGCTGCCTTTGGGGGCCCAGAGGCCTGGCTGCCTGCCCTCCGAGCAGCCTGGAGGGACCTGGGGGGCAGCAATGGGGACCTGAGCCTCTCTGCCCTATCCAGGCCGGACGGCCCCGGATTCTCCTGGACTTCACCTGGCCTTGGTTTCTGCAGCCCATCCTCCTGCCCAGTATGGCCCCCAGTTACCCACTGACTGTGCAGAAACCTGCAGGAACCACAGTTGCAGGGACCATCGCCTCCCACACGAGGACAAACCTCTTCCATTCACTCGGTGGGGACTCACTGGATATGAAGATAAATCCGGAGCAGAGAAATCTCCGGTTATCCTCAGTGGGAAAGGTGCTTGCTCGGGAACCCATCTGGTGGCGCTTCCCTACCAACAGACCTGGCTCCCTGCACCGACGCACGGGCACACGAATTCTCTCCCGGCCAGTGGGAAGGTGATTTTGTACGAGCTCCAGAAAGGCGACTTGCCAACAGCTACTGCAACCTAAAAGCGTGACTGATCTTTCACCCCAGCAACTCCACTGCTGCGGAATTTCTTGTGCTTGTGCCAAATGACCCATGGACAAGATTACTAACCAGAGCATCCTGTTTTGGTACTATCAAAACCATGGCATCCCCTCCAATGTCCCTCAACAGGGCCCACTGAGACAAATTCTCGAAACATCCGCACAGTGGGGCACGGGGCAACCCTAGGGAAGCGTGAGGAAGATCTCCTTGGCCTGGTGGGGGAAGATGGCCACAGTCACTGGTCAGGACAAAGCAAAGGGCAAGACAACGTGGGCAGAATGTCACTGACTGTGCTGGGACGGGGGACACGCACTTGTTTGTATGTGGACACACCAGACATAAGTCGTCCTAGTTGCCTCTGGGCGGGGACTTTTCACCCGTGGAACCCCTCGTCCCTTTGGAATTTCGAACAAGAATATATTACCGATCTCGAAGGAACAATGAATGTATAAATGAATAAATGAAAGAATGATTATCCTTAATAAAGAAGCCTTTGTGTATAGAGAAATACCCTGCTGAATGGGCACGCATGCCAATATTTGCCCGTGCATTCACATGTGTGTGTCCTAGTATGTGTGCTGAGGGGGCCATGTCCGCCTGTCCCTAGACATGGACTCTGCTGCTGTCCTTCCATGCCAATCTCTTCTATCTGTCCCCTGTGCCCAAGGGATAGCACTGCCTCACCGTGAGGGCCTTGAGACTAGAGACCACCTGTCTGCTGCGTCTCCTGAGCCAAGCACAGGCTGGAACAGAGGAGATGCTCTGGAAAGACTGTGGAATGAGGGAAGGAAAGAATGAACCCATGATTGCATG
The DNA here is from genome assembly GCF_002007445.2 of Ailuropoda melanoleuca. Lineage (NCBI taxonomy): Eukaryota > Metazoa > Chordata > Mammalia > Carnivora > Ursidae > Ailuropoda > Ailuropoda melanoleuca. The sequence goes on from NC_048225.1 coordinate 53,262,174, forward strand.
AGGCTGATGCAGCTGGCCTTGGAAGGAAGGCCCCCTGTTCCCGATCCTGTCCCAGCCTGTCACCTGGCTTCCGACAGCAGGGGAAAGAACTCTGAGCTGCAAGTCAGGAGACCCAGGTTCTGCCACCAGGCCTCAGTTTCCTCTCTGTCCCCCAGGACATTGATAATGCCTCCTTGGCAGGGTTGCTACTGGGTTCCAATGAGGTACACATAGAGGGGGAGGTCTGTAAAGCGTTGTGTTCTCTGCCTTGCTGCCCTCAGTCCTCCTAGGGAGAGAGAGTGGGACTAAGCGAAGACAGATGGTGTGCGGGGAAGGCCCTCTGCGTGCACGCTGTGGCCGGCCGCGTACCAGGCAGTGGTGGCTGGGGAGCGAACAGCCAGCCTGCTAGGCTCTGGGGTGGGCCAGCTTGCTATATATATATATATATATATGGCTCATACACCATCAAATTCACCCTTTTAAAGCGCACAATTCCGTGGTTTTAGTATGCCTCAAAGGTGAACAACCATCACTACTATGTAATTCCAGAGCATTTTCAACACCCCAGGGGGAAACCCCATGCCCATTAGCAGTCACGCGACTGTCCCCAGCCCCCGACAACCTTGGCTTCCTGTCTCTATGGACTTGCCGTGTTTGGGCATTTCATGTGAACGGCATCACACGATATGTGGCCTTGTGTGTCTGGCTGCTTTCACTCCTGGCAGAATGTTTGCAAGATTCCTCCACGGTGAAGCATAGATTGGCACTTCGTTCCTGCTTACAACTGAAAACTATTCCACCGTGTGAATAGACCATATTTTTGTTCGTTTGTCATTCAATGGACATCGACGTTATTTCCACCCTTTGGCCATTACAAATAAGGTGGCCACCAACACTTGCCTATCAGGCTTTGCGTGAACATGTTTTCAATTCTCCCAGGGTTATTGCTACTTTGAACCCGAAAACCCTCGCCTAGAAGACCGCAGCCCTGCAGGAGGAGAGGGCATGTGGACCTCGGGTGAGAGGGAGGACAGTGCGGGCTGTGTCTCTGCCCTGTCTGCCCAGGCCCATCTCTCAACAAATGCCCTTGTGCCCTCTCACACCCTTGGCGGTGACGGCCACTGTCCTGCTGTCTCCTTGAGGGTTCACCAAGTACCCACACCGCTAGCCTGTGGAACCGTGGCCCTCAGGAGGTGGGCTGCAGTGTGAGACACCCATCTGACAGTTGAGCAAACTGAGGTGCAGAAAGGTAAGTGACCTGCCCAAAGCCACACAGATGACCTGAGCTCAGTTCCGCTGTCTCCTGCCGAGAGCACCCGCGAGAGCCTTTGTCTCAGAACCAGAGAGGAACCTGGACTCTCTCAGCTTCCTTTCTAGTCAAACTTGGAATGCCTGGGGCTCTCAGGAGAAGGTGCTTCCTGCATCGGCAACCTGCCCCTCCCTGTCCCAGGGCCTGGCCCTAGAGATCCTGTTCATGACCTATTTATTTACCATGATTACTTGGCAGTTTAAAAATGCAGGGCAGGCGCCACCCAGGCGTTAAGCGTCTGCCTTCAGCTCAGGGCGTGATCCCGGCGTTGTGGGATCGAGCCCCACATCAGGCTCCTCCGCTGGGAGCCTGCTTCTTCCTCTCCCACTCCCCCTGCTTGTGTTCCCTCTCTCGCTGGCTGTCTGTCTCTCTGTCAAATAAATAAATAAAAAATCTTTTTAAAAAAATAATTTAAAAAAATGCAGGGCAAGCAAGGTCTGATTCAGTGGTCTGGCTCTGGCCTTGGGCATCTGATTTGTGGCAGATTTTCAGAGGATTCTGATATATATCAAAGTTTGAGAATCACCCCTTTAAACCAAAGGAATTCCTTCCAGCTTTAGGCCTTTGACTGTGTGTGTGTGAGTGTGAGTGTGTGTGTGTGGCAGGGGGACTCAGGTCTTTCCCTGTCTCCTCCCATCACGGCCAGATGGAAGGAAAGGCTTGGATATTCTCCCTGGCCCTGGCGGCCCAGGTATGTCCGCAAGTCGGGCTTCAGACCCCCTCGCCCCTGCCTCTCAGCTGGTTCTCGTCCCTGCCCTCTCCCCCTTGCACTCATGTGCTCACGGAACAGACACCCATTAACATCTGTGGCTGTATTCCCTCAATTCTAAGATGCACCTTTTCTTTGCATCTTAACATGCTCTCAAGATGCATTTGACGATTTCTTTGGAGGGATTTTTTTCTTAGCAGTACGTAAGATACTGGTATGTTTTACCATTAAGGATATCTTAGAGGGATGCCTGGGTGGCTCAGTTGTTGAAGCCCCTGACTCTTGATATCAGCTCGGGTCTTGATCTCAGGGTCATGAATTCAAGCCCTGTTTTGGGCTCCAGGCTGGGCGTGGAGACTACTTAAAAAAAAAAAAAGGGGATGTGTTATTGTTGAAGAAATACAGGATGTGCTGGGCACGGAGAGCTGGAAAGAACGCCCCAGGTGGAGCACATTGCCAGCACCTCCCGCGCCCAGGCACCTCAGTACCCCGGCTTGCTCCATCTTCTGTTCACTCTGCAAGGGAAGTACTGGTGCAATGTCCCCATTTTACAGATGAGGAAACTGAGATGGAAGGTTAATTAACTGGTTCTAGGTCACATAGCTAGTAAAGTGGCAGAGGCAAGACGGCCAGGCGGCCTGGCTCTGTGCATATAACCTACAGGCCCTATCATCTTGTAGGAGCCCCCAGGAGAAAAGTGGTGGGCAAGGGAGACGCCTGGGTGGCTCCGTCTGTTAAGCATCTGCTTTCAGCTCTGCTCATGATCCCAGGGTCCTAGGATAGAGTACTGCATCCGGCTCCCTGCTCAGCGGGGAGCCTATTTCCCCCTCTGCCTGCTGCTTCCCCTACTTGTGCCCCCCCCCGACAAATAAATAAATAAATAAAATCTTTATTTAAAAAAAAGAAAGAAAGCAAAGTGGTGGGGGTTAAGGGGCGAAGGGGTGCACTTCCAGTAAGGGTACCAGCCTAGGGGACACAGCTCATGCCTGGAGAACTTGGATGGCAAAGGGGGCAGGTGAGGCATGAGCAGGGGTCCGGGATCCAGGGACCTGCAGGCTGGGCAAAAATGAGATTTGATTTTAGGAGTATTCCAGTTGCTGTGTGCAGGATGGACTGTAAGGGAAGTCGGTGGAAGCAGAGCCCAGATAAAGGGCTGACTGGTCAGGATTTAGATGGTGCATGAGGGAGGAGTTGTGGAGATAGACCCCAGGCTCCAGAGCCGTTCTCAACCAGGGCCAGTTCCCCCCCCCCCCACCAGGGGACATGTGGCAATGTCTGCAGATGTTTTTAGTTGTCACACCTGGTAGAGGGGAGTGCTACTGGTGGGTAGGGGCCAGGGATGAAGGCACCCTCCGCCACGCACACACACCCATTCAGCCCCAAATGTCCATGTGCCGGCGTGCAGAAAGCCTCCTGAGAGCTGCTGGCTGGGGAGTGACAGCAAGGACAGGAAGTGAACAGGTAGGGAGCCCCTCCCTTCATGGCAGCCAGAGGCCTGAGGAAACAGCTGTGCCCAAGGCAGAGGTAGGAGCCATGGGAGAGGGGTCAGGACAGGCACAGCTCTGTGTGAAGAAAGACCTTCCCCCAGGCAGAGCCCTCCTGTGATGAAAGGAGTCATCACAGGAGGAAGTGTCACTCTGTCCAAGTGTAAGCTGGAGATCTGTCCTGGATAGGCAGCTGGCTACCCCCCTACTTCTGACTCCGGTTGAGAGCCCCCAGTACGCTGGGGGTGGGGGGTGGGGAGGGAGGGCATGAAGTCCCTAGTGATGCCCGAAGGGCTGTAGAGGAACTGAGGGAAGTCCCAGGTGTGTGTGGGGAGGTGTCTTGCTCTGCCCCGGGTCTGCAGCATTTCCTGACACCAGGTCACAGCCCGGCCAGAGCACTCCATCCCTCCTCAGGCCTTGGCCTGCGTAGACACTGTTTACTCCAGGATGATGAAATCTTTGCAGGGGAAACCCAGCTCTGGGGCTGGTCTTCAGCATGAGGTGGGATCAGTGCCTCCTGTGTGAAACATCATCTGATTCTCCATCATTTTAGCTCTTTAGGAAGCCTATCATGAGTTTAGAAAGCTGCAAGGCCTGAAAGTTTCCTAATCTGGCTTGGAATTCCATCCATAGATGCTTGTTCATAAAATGACACTAAGAGCTGATAGAAGCTCAGAAATCTACACTCATTGGACAGGGGATCTCAGAGGCCTGTGGATGTGTGCGGGAGAGTTACCTGCCTCCCCCCTCCCCCCCCGCCAAGATCCCAGCAGGGCCGGGGCTGTAAAGCTGTGTGAACAGTGGGAGGGTCTCCTGAGAGGAGGCGGGAAGGGAATCAGTGGGCCCCAGCCCCAGCCCCGCAGGCTCCCAGCCTAGGCCAGGCCAAGTCAAAGTGCGCGCCATCTCGCCCTCTGCTGGCCACGTGGTGGTACTGCCCACTCTCTGCCCAGGTGAGGCAACAGGCCTGCTGTGGGCAACAACACTGAAACACTACACACAGCATTGCAGCAAATCAGGGCAGTGTCTCACCGGGGTCAGTAGTGCCAAGGTTGAGAAACCCTCCTCAAGGGCTGCCTGGCTAGGGGATGGTCAGGAAGGGCAGTGGATAGGATGGGCCCAGACCCTGCCTGTCTTTGCTGACAAGATCCTGGATGCAAATACGAGAAGACCTCCCCCAGTCTGGATGCCCAGGTTAGCTCAGCGCTGCCCATTCACCCTGCCCTTCAACACCTATCACCCCTCATGAGCATGGAACTCTCTGCCGGTCAACTTCCTGCCCTCAGCCTCGCCCCTGCCCTGATGCCCTACTGCCCTGCCCCTGTCCCACCCTTGCCCTTTGCCCAGGAGGCTCTGCTCACTGTGGTGCTCGGGGCTTCATACGCCAGCTCTTGTCCAGATTTCGCTAGTCTTCGCCGGCCCCAGAAGGGAGCAAAGCGGGAGCCCTGAGTCTGCCACTGAGTGCCCGCGAGTCAGCGAGTTGTTGAACCTCTGTGATACCTGCGGGGGACCTAACGCTGGGAGGGCGGGAAGAGGTGGAGCTCCAGGATGGGGTGGGAGAAGCCGGGCAGGTGTGAAGGTCAGAGCAGCCTGGCTCTGGGCTGTCAGAGCGCTCCCCAGACCACAGCCATGTGCATGCTTCTCCACGCTCCCCACTGACTCAGGCACGTAATACTAGCACCTAGTGTCCTGCCAACCTGCATGGGGCATTCCTGCCAGCTCAGCGAATCCGCCCAACTCAGTGACATGTGTGGCATCATCTCCACATTACACAGGAGGATACAGAGGCTATGAAACTCTCCTGAGGTCACCATGGACTGCGGCGGTGCTGGCATTAGAACCTAGTCTGTCCTGCTCCAGAGGCCACACTTTATGCCTTTCTTCTCCTGTTGCCAGGGGACGGCCAGCTGCCCCTGCCTGGCACCTCTCCATTTTCCCCACTGCCTTCCCCCCTGTCCCATCCAGCCAATAAGCCAGCCCTGCCCAGATGCTCGAGTCCCAGGGTTCAGTCTGTCTGGGATTCAGTAAAGGAGCCAACGGGTCTGTTCACTCAGGACTGACATTTGAGTCCAGGGTCAAGTATCCACGATGGGATGAAATGAGATGAGAGTGAGAGATTCAAACGTGCTCAGAGGAGAAGGGGTCAGTCTTCTTTCTGGATACGTGGGGAAACTGAGGCTTAGAATGGGGCAAGGTTTTGTTCGAGGACACCCAGCAATCTGGAGTTGGGGGTAGGATAGAACTGAGAACCTGTTCAGGGCTCTCTCCCCCGCTCCTTCCCCATAGTTAATGCACACTGGAAGACCTTGTCGTGAGGAGTTGGTCACACCTTTGTCCCTCTCGGGTGTCATTCTCCCCATCTTATGAAGTGTGAGGCTTGATGGTCCCTTAGGACCTTGAGTTTATTACATTCACCCCCCCCCACCTGGCTGCTGAGGGTTCACACCTGTAAGATACACATATGTGCCACACTGTTCGTCCACAGAGCTCCTTCAAACCCTGACATTTCCCAGCCCTGGGAAACCACAGCCAGGGAGAAGCTGGACTCCTCCCCAGGCCACATAGTGGTGCAAGCCCTGGCCCCTTGCTTGCAGCCCGGCACTCTGCTCCCTGCAGCCTGGGCCGCGCGACGGCGGTGAAGACGGATGCATCCCGCCAGCCCTGGTACTCACCGACACGGGGAAGTAGTCCCTCATGTACTTCCACAGGAAGCAGTGCCTCACAGCTTTGAGGGGCCTGCCCCCCTGCCGGGGCCTGTCTCGGTCCAGGTACCACCAGGTCGCGTACAGGACACTGACCAACCAGAATCTTGTGAACAGGAGGCCGATGAAGACCGCGGTGCAGATCTGGGCTGGGGAGGGAAGCAGGAGCCATCAGAGGTCTGAGGGGAAGGAGGTGAGGCGGTCCCCACGCCCAGGGCTAGCAGCACTGTCCTGACCAGCCCGCACCCCGGGAGCAAGAGATGAGCTTCCCATGCCTTTACGGAGAGAGTGAATGCACCCGCCAGCCTGCCGATGTCTGGCTGGGAGCACAGACTGGAACCTAGGTAGGCCCCACTTCAAAACTCATTGTTCCCACTGCCCTGGAGCCCTTGTTCATCTGGTACCCCCCCTCCGCCACCTCCCTCTCTCCACGGAAGTAGTCTGCATTCACCAGGTGACGACGGATTGGATTATCTGTTTCTACTTTCCATCTTTTGGGACCTCAGAGAACACGGAGACAGTCTTTCTGCCCACCCTCTGCCCCATCTTTCCACAGATAAATCTGGCCAGATCCTCCTCTCTTTAAAGCCCCTCCCTGGCTTTCCCGCAACTTCAAGGCACAGCATTCAAGCTCTCCATGAGCTGGCCCTACCCGCCCCCTGCTTCAGCCTCTCCTCGCGCACAGGCACCCCCAGTGCTCTGGCCACACTAACCTCTGTCTTCTTACAGTTCATGGAGCCCCTTCAATCCCTTAGTTTTTGCTCATGCTGATTCCTCCTTCCTGCGGTACCTTTCCCGGCGAAAGAGGGAGGGAGAAAGAGGCCAACCCCTGGCTGGCCCGTGGCTCAGGGGTGTAGCAGGGCTAGGACCAGGCCCGGTGAGGAACTCCCCCTCTGACCTACAGTTCCGGATCACTTACATAGGCTAATCCCAGCTTCATCTCAGGGTCAGCCGGTCTGTGGGCCATCCCTAATCTGATGCTGACCGAAAGAATATTCCCAGAGAATATGGCTATTTCCCCATTCCATTTCTTCCGCTCAACACCATGCACTCATCCTCTATAAAGAAGGTCAACTTCCGGTTGTACATTCTATTTGAAAGGAGGGTGGACTGGGCCTGTCATTCCTGGCAGGTTTCCTGGAGGCGGGGACTTTTGACCCAGTCTGAACAGTGGTAGATTTCCTAAGTTGGATGATGTTCACAGATGTCCACTTTACACAGAGCATCTCTCATGGGCCAGGTGCTGGTGGGGGCCTGTGAATAACAGACACCAAGTCCCGCCCTCGGAAAGCTGACGTTCCAGGGTCACATCCGGGGCACTTTGTTTTTTAAATTGTTCTTGCGATAAAAGACTCATAACATAACATGTATCACCTTAACCGCTGTTAAGCATACAGTTCAGCGGCAGTAAGTCCATTCCCACTGTGGTGTAGGCGTCCCCACCACCCGGCCCCGTGCCCCCTCCCCCAGCCCCTGCCGGCCACCATTTGCTTTTCTGTCTCTACAAACATGACTGTTCTGGGAACCTCATTTAGAAGAATCATGAAGTAGTTGTTTGGTGACTGACTTATGCCACTTCGCACGATGCCCTGATGGCCCGCTCATGCCATCTATGCTGCGGCGTGCGTCAGAATTTCCTTCCCTCCTGAGGCTCGACACCATTCTATGGCATGTACCCACCGCACGTTTATGCATTCACCTGTCCATGCACCAATGGCCACTTGGGCTGCTTCCTCCTTTGCACTGTATTTTAACATACTGTTGAATTAGTTACTCATAACGTAGAATGGGGAGGCTTCACAGACAAACCCTGATATCTGATTTCTCTAGAAAAACTAGAAGATGTGTCAAAGCTCTCAGGGACAGCCCTTCCCTCCAGCATTTCCTCCCACTCCCGGACCTGCCAGCCAGTCTCAAAGAGCAACATGTGCTTTATTCTCATAGAGGCCTTGCTGTTCCTCGAGGGGGCGGGAAAGGACCATTAACCATTGGCGGGTTGGTTACCTTTTTGTTTGTCTTAAATATTTTTTAATAAAAACCTTGCAAGAGAAAGTCGTAGAAGAGCGGGACTAAAATGCCACCATTTGTGTGAAAAAGAACACTGGCACGTAGAAATACAGCCGCACACGCGTAGAGGAGAAAAGGATCCCACGGCTCCGGAAGGAGGAGACAGGATATGGGCGACAAGGACAGCAGGGAGCCTGAGTGAGCTTTATTTATTCCCTTTGCCTTATGAAAACTGTTTAATGTGGAAAAAAAATCAAAGAAACCCAGCTAGGCCTCTCTCCCCTTGGGCAAAATCAGAAGCCTGCATGGGTGGCTCCCACTGTAAGAAAACCAGCTCCAGGGGCACCTGGGCGGCTCAGTTGGTTAAGCAACTGCCTTCGGCTCAGGTCATGATTCCAGGGTCCTGGGGTCAAGTTCTGCATCAGGCTCCTTGCTCAGTAGGGAGCCTGCTTCTCCCTCTGCCTGCAGCTCTCCCTGCTTGTGCTCGCTCTCTCTCTCTGACAAATAAATAAAATCTTAAAAAAAGAAAAAACCTAGCTCCAGAAAATAGACACAAATGGTTGATCATGGCTATCTGGAAGGTAGGATTTGGGGAAGTCTTTTGCTTTTAGGACATACATGTTTGAAACTTTTACAAGGGCACATATTAGTTCTGCAGTCAGAAGAAGAGATTAGGATAAAACACACAAGGTTTTGTACTTGACCAGAAAGGCCTCCTCCATACCTACCATCCCTTACCCTCAGCTCACCCTTCAACTCCTCTGAGCAGGCAAAACTGAAGACTATTGGGTCACTTAGGAAGGGAAACACTTTCTTTCACTTAATCCTCACAACTCGGAGAAGGAAAAATTTTAAACCCCACTTTACAAAGGTCCAGAAAGGGTATGCTAATTGGCTAAGGTCACACAGCAAGCTGGTGGGATGGGATCTAGGATTCAAATCTATCATTTTGGCTACATCTTGCTCCCATTTATTCACTCAACAAACATTCATGGACTCCCGCTCTTGTAGGAGCAGGGGATGCAGTTGAGGACAAGACAAACTGTCTGAAAGGCTCTTACTTCCGGTGTGAATTATAGAGGAGAGGAAACAGTCAATAAGTTACCCACTTGGGAAGTATTTGCCTGTTAGCCCTAAGTCCTTAGTGACAGGTCCTAGTAGACCTCTCTAGCCACTTCTCTGGCCTCTACCACTCCCTGAAATGCCTCCTCTGACTCCAGTGGGAAGGAGCTGTTCAGGAAATGTACATAGTCTTTACTCTTCCCGTGGGAGCCCTTACTCTCTTGCCAGCCTTTCAATCCTGCCCCTTGCCCCCCATCTCCTAAACAGCACCTGAATGGGGCCACTTCTCCCCAGCCACTGCCAGCCTCCCTAGACCAGGGTTGACAATCTTTTTCTTCAAGGGCCAGATTGTCAATATTTTAGACTTCGCAGTTCAAGAGGCAACTTGGATGATATTACATAGGTCCCTAATTATTGAAAATACAACCCCTCGAAAATGTAAAAGTCCTTCTTAGCTCCCAAACTCTACAAATACAAGAACGATCAGTGGGCTGGATTCGGCCCACGTGCCATAATGTGGTGCCCCCCGGTGTGGATGGTGACTCCCTACATCAGCCTGTTCCCCCACACTCCAAACACAACAGATCCCTGCACTGCGACACACAGATTAGACCTTGTCACTCCCCTACCTAAAGCCCTTCTGAGGCTCCCCTTTGCCCCCAGGCTGAGGAATGTGGTAAAACCTATTCCGGGGGCCAGGGGGCCCAGAGCCCTTTCCCAGCTGTCCTCCCTCTAGTCCTCCCTACTCGACCTCTCTGGGTTGCTCCTGACATTCCCTGGCTTCTATGCCCCGGGCCTGCAGGGCTGTAGGACAGAGGCGGGGTGGGGTGCAGCGGCAAGGACCGTCAAACACGCTCTGGCTCCCAAAGCTCACACAAGGCATGCGGTGACTCACGAACCTTACCCCCTGTGATCCCTCAGCCGCAGCCTACCTCCAGGCCCCAGTGACCTTTGTCCAGGAGCCAGCAGAGCCTGCCCTAGGCTAGGCCTCCTTCCCCAGGCTGTCTCCACCTGCCCCTTAGCCTCTTAGCCCCACCTCCTCCCACACCCGTCTGCCCTCTCTCCTCTTTCTGCCCCTCCTTCCCTGTTCCATTGGCTGTAGAAGGAGCCCAGGACTCCGGACCTACAACCCTGGGCAGTTAAGGTACTTTCTCTGCCCCTGCTTTGCTGGGGGTGAATCCTTCAGCTGCAGAATCGTGAGGAGGTCCTGAGGGAGCACCTGGGGTGTGTGCATGTGTGTGTGTGTGTGTGTGAGTCAGAGAGAGAGAGAGAGATTTGACTAACATGTACGCAGTACACCCATACCGTAACACCAGGATAGTCGCACCCGGGCACAGGCCGGACAGCAGCCCTGGGGGGAGCAGAACCTACCGCACGTCGTGCTGGGAGGACATGGAGCATCCCACACCCCCAGGCACGCTCTCCCCGTGCTCGGCCCCGGCCCTCCTCAAAAGTGTTCCCTTAGCAGAGCAGAGTTTGGGCAACTGTGGTCTCCCGGGCCACCATCAGTGTGTTCCCGGTGTGGGTGGGGTGGGGAGCCATCCGCAGCTGATGAACTAGAGACCCACAGAGGTCACGCAGCTGGTTGCTTGCCCAGCCGGGGTCTGACCCAGGCTCACCTGGGACACTGCTCATGCCCCAATCCCCTGGAAGTCCGTAGCTTCTCTTGCACTTCTATGCTTCCCCTGTTCCCTTCTCTTTCCCCGCCTAGCAGTCTGTTTGCTCCTCTCTGAAAGGAAGGAAGGAAATCCATTCCCTCTGAGAAGCCCCACAGAGGCTGGAACTTTCCCACAAGCATCTAGTTCCTTCCCCACACCACTACCAGGCAGCCTGAGGCAGGGTCTCTGTCCTAGTACTAAGGTGGAAAGCTCAGTAACCTGTCCAAAGCCACAGGCAATGGCTTCTGCCCTGCCTTATCCCCACGCCGTTTCATACCCTCCAGAGGACTCCGGGCAAGGGACTCTATGGGCAGGGGCTCTGAGTGCAGCAAAGCCCCCGTGAGGATGAACGTCTTTCCACCGTCAATGCACTGTGTGCCCCTGGAATGGCAGGAGCCCATGGTCTCCCAGCCCCCAGCCCAGCTCGCCTTACCCAGGACCAGGAAAGAGAAGACCCACTGCAGGATCATGAAGGTCTGCAGCCTGCGCTCCCACGGCACGAACAGCGGTGCAAACTTCACCATGCTGGCTCCTCTGACGGCTCCAGAGGCTTCTCTGAGCACTGCTGTGGTCCGAGACACCAACTGATTTTTGTTGATACTGGAGGTTGCACAAGCATTTGTGGGGGATGGGGGGAGGAGCGTGCCCCACCCGGCCCCACCCAGCCTCAAGGCCTCTGCCCCTAAGGTGGCAGGGACACCTTCCTACAAGAAACCTTTGAATCCACCTGCCCTGGGCCTAGAAGGAAGGAGGAATAAAAGGAAGCATATAACCCTTACCCAAGGCAGTTTCCTCCTCAGGCAATGCCGTTTCTGCCAATGACCTTTCTCTGTTTGCTTGAATCTTGCCCTTTATTTGGAAGGTAAAGCCCCAAGTAGACTAATGCAATCCTGTCTTCATCTGTCCAATGACCTGGCTCCAATGATTATCTCCTCGCTCTCCTACCGTGTGGACTGCTCCCCCCTCCACAAATGTGCAGTAATAGCTCTCACCTAAAAATTCCTGGGCCCCACCGTCTCCTCCACCCCCTGCCCCATTTCTCAGCTTGCCTGCATGGCAACACGCTTGGAAGAGCTGTCTGCATCCCATGCCTTCACCTTCCTTTCTGTCTTCCCCTACTCCATACTTCAGATGCCACTTGTCCATGGAACTACCCTTGGCAAGTTCACCAATGGCCTCTATGTTGCTAAATCCTGGGTCAATTCTCAGCTCTCATCTTACCCTATCAGCACGGTTAATCACTCCCCACTCCTTGAAACCACCTGGGCAATGGATGGCGGGCTCTCCGGGTTTCCATCCTGTCTCTCTGGCAGCTCCTTGGTCTCCTTTGTGGCTCTTACCCTTTACCAGATGAAAGGTTTGAGCACCCTCCTACCCCCTCAGTCCTTGGGCCTTCTCTCTTCTCTTCACATTCCCTCCCGGAGAGATCTCATGGACACTCATGGCCTTGTAGTCTACCTACAAAATGAAGATTTTCAAATCTCCATCTCCAGCTCTGACATCCCCCCAGGTTCCTGGCTGGGATAGCTAGGTGGCTACTTGACATCTTCACTTGGAAGCCTCCTGGGCACCTCCATCATAGAATGTCTAAGACCACATTTGATTTCCTCTCACCTGCCATGCCAACCTTTCCTCTACTCTTTGCCGTCTCAGTGAAGGGTAACTCCATGAACTTGGCTCCTCGGGCCAAACCCATAGAGTCACACTAGACTCTTTCTTTCTGTCCCCCTCCATCCACATCACTATTGGCCAATTCTAAATCTTTCCTTTTACATATTCGCTTTGAACTGAAGTGTAGTCAACATACAGTAAAATGCACAAATCCAAAGTGTACAGAGTAACGCACCTTCACAAAGTGAACACGCTCACGGAACTACCACTCTGATCAACAAATAGAAAATGACCAGCACTCTGCGTCCTCGCCAGCCACTCTCCTCCTCCTCCCTGTAGGCACTCTCCTCCTCCCTGTAGGCACCACCATCGTCGCCTCTGCTTTTGAACTTCATGAAAAGCGAAGCTTACAGGATATATTCTTTGGGGACTGGCTTCTTTGGCTCAAGATTATATTTTTGAGAGTCCTCTATGACGTAGGAAATGGTGGGGTTCAGAGCCAACAGCGAAGAAGCGATTGTTGAGACGTCTTTAGTGCAAAAAGGTGGTTTTATTAAAGCTCAGGGACAGGACCTGTGGGCAGAAAGAGCTGCACTGGGGTTGTGACTGATTATATACTTTCAAGTTGGGAAGGGGTTAGGGATAGTGTAAGCCTCTAAGGAATTTTGGAAGCAAGGTTTTCAGGACCTCGAGGGAGTAGGTGTTGTTAGGAAAAGGTCATTTATTACTGTCTAATTAAACCTTAGTCATGAGACCCTTCAGATGTGTATCAGTGGGCCATATGCTTGGGGGATGATTGTTAACACGTATCTTGGGGAGGGGCGCCTGGGTGGCTCAGTCGGTTGGGCAGCCTACTCTCTGGATTTGGGCTCAGCTCATGATCTCAGGGTCTTGGGATTGAGCCTCACATCAGGGTGGGCACTCATGCAGGGAGTCTGCTTGTCCCACTCCCTCTGATCCTCCCCCCGCTGGTGTGCACCTGCTCTCACTCACAAATAAATAAATAATAAATAAAATCTTTAAAAAAAATACGTATTGGGGAGTAGAGATAAAGGAGGTTTCTAAAAGAATTTTTATATGATGGAGTAGACTTATAGGATCCTGAGGAGGGGTCGGGATAATGTTAAGCTAAGATCGCCTTTTGCCGTTGGCGAAGTTTAACATGGAGGCAGCTGAGTCCCTAGAGGAAGGTCACTCTGCCTATTTCAAGGACTTGTCAATGGGCTATAAGTAGTAAGGATATTTAATGTTTGGGTTTGTCGTTTTGTTTTTGTTTTTGTTTTGTCTTTGTTTCCCGTATCAATCTAAATTGTATTCGTAGTACCTTTGTTCTCATGGCCATATAGGATTTACTGTGTGAGTAAGCCACAATTTATCCATTTTCCTGCTGCGAGGCATTCAAGTTGTCACGTGTTTCTGGCTATTGTGAATCGTACTGCTATGGACAGTCTTTTCCCACCATTTTATTGAGAAATACTTTCTGTGCGTCACTGTGTAAGTTTAAGGTACACAGCGTAATGACTTGATTGACGTATCTTGTGAAATGATAGCCACAATAGGATTAGTTATGAACCATCATCTCATATAGATGCAACAAAAAGAAAGGGAAATAATTTGTATTTGTAATGAAAACTCTTAGGATCTACTCTCTTAATAACTTGGCTATGTATAGTACAGCAGTGTGGGTGTTTTTGTCCCTGTCTTTTGGTGCAAATTGGTGTGTATTTCTGTCGAATGTTTGCCTGGGACTAGAATGCTGGGTCTCCTGGTATAAAGCCATATAGTTTTCCAAAGCAATTGCACACATTACACTCCCACAACCCGACATGGGATTTCAGCTTGCTTCACATCCTCCTCGACATTTTAAACATTTGAGTGAGTGTGCAGAAGGGCTTCACTGTGGTTCTAGGATTTTCCTAATGCCAACTGAGTTTGAGCACATTTTAATATGTTTAGTATTGGCCATTCGGATTTCATTTTCTGTGAAGTCCTTGTTCTAGTCTTTTGTTGATTTAAATATCTCTTGCATTGAAAGGCTGCTTTCCACCCCCACAGCCAGCCCCTTTGACTCACTTGATACCAGCTTTTCTATTGGTCCCTCTGTCCTATGCCACTTGGCCTGCCTACAGTCTCAGCACAGCCAGAGAGACAGCTGGGTCAAAGAGCATGTGAATGCTCAAGCTTGAGAATAGTGCCAAACTATTTTCCAAAATGGTGGCATCAGTTTACATTCTGACCGGGAATATATGAGAGATCCCATAGACACGTACCCTCTCTGACCCTTGGTATGGTCAGACTTCGTATTTTTTGCTAGGGTGTGAAGTAATACCTTTATTGTAGGCCTGATTTGCATTTCCTGAACACTGATGGTAAACGTGTCTTTACTTGTAGGCATTTCCTCTGCTGTGAAAAGCTCATTCTTAATTTTTACCATTTCTCTGTGGTGTCATTGGTGGGATTTGCTGGAATTTAAAGAAGCTTCTCCACGCACTTATGCTACTAGTTCTTGGTTGGTTGCACATATTGTGACTCTCCTCTAATATTTAGCTTGTCTTTTCAGGGGCCATTTGATGAACAAACATTCATAATTTTAAAATAGTCATGCTTATAAAGTCTTTTATTCAGTAGACATTGTTTGGTGTGATTTAAGAAACCTCTTCCCCTCTGTATTTTCCATTAAGAATTTCAAGTTTTGTTTTTCATATGTAAGTTCCTGATTCATCTGGATTTTTATATAGTATGAGTCAGGTTCCACTTTTGTCCTTTAAAACAGATGACCATCTTTTGCAGTTCCATTGTTGAACCCCCCGCCCCCACCTTCCTCAATGGTATAATGTACCACCTGTGTTGTCCAACAGCATTCTAAACACAGCAGGTCTGACTTGGGGATTTTCTTCTCTTCCTTTGGTCAATTTCTCTATCTCTGCCAGTGCCACACCATCCTAATTGTTTAGTTCTCATCTCTGGGAGCACAAGCCTCCTCCTTGCTCTTCTAACTTGGAAGTGTTTTTGAATCATCTTAACAAATTCCCAAAAAACTCTCCTACAACAATGCAGTTCATAAAATATTTTGAATCTACAGTTCATTTAGAGCAAACACTTATATGAATAAAAATGAAGGAAAGCAAAAATGGGTTAAATTCCCAGGTCATAATATCTAGCAAAACAGCAACAGAGACACGCAAAAGAAAACACAAGGAGGAAAGTAAAGGTAAGAGCAGAAATTAATGAAATAGAGATTAGAAAAAGAATAGATCTAATTAATACATTAAAAATTTTGTTACCTAAAGAAATCAATGAAATAAACAAATTACCAGCTGATGACTCAAGAAGAAAAGGGACAAGTCACACAAACACAAAATGAGAAAGAATAGTGGAGAAATAATTGAAACAGAAGAAATTTTAAAATTCAAAAGAAATGATGTTGCAAACTTCAATGCAAATATATTTTCATTCTTGGATGAAATTAATAGTTTCCTAGAAAATATAATTTGCCGAAATGACCCAATTAAAGATAGAAAATTAAACAGATTAATTTCCATGAAGAAACAGAGAAAATTATCAAGGAATTTCCTCCAAAAACATTCCACATTTTACCAAATCTTTAAAGGCTAGATAGCTCCAACGCTCTATAAATTGTTTCAAATCATTTAAAATGAAGAAAAACTTCCAAATTCTATCTTATACAGCAAGTATAACATGGACATTCAGGCAATTTTTTAGAAAGCAGCACACAAAAAAGAGACTATAGACTCACTGGATTACTTATGAATATTAATACAAAGTATTTAAATAAAATACCAGAAATATTATATTAGAAAATACTAGAAAACATTCCATCACGTATACCATGAACAGGTGGGATTAGGGAAGTCCTTAATATAATACATGAGATTAACAGATTTTTTTAAAAACATTTTTTATCTAAATTCAATTAATTAACATATAATTGGTTTCAGAGGTACAGGCCTGTGATTCATCAGTCTTATATAATACCCAGTGCTCATTACATCACATGCCCTACTTAACGTCCATCACCCAGTTACCCCATCCCTCCACTCCCCTCCCCTCCAGCAATCCTCAGTTTGTTTCCTGTGGTTAAGAGTCTCTTACGGTTCATCTCCCTCTCTGGTTCCATCTTGTTCTATTTTTTCCTCTCTTCTCCTATGATCCTCTGTTTTGTTTCTTAAATTCCACGTATCAGTGAGATCATATGATAATTGTCATTCTTGATTGACTAATTTCACTTAGCATAATACCCTCTAGTTCCATCCACATCATTGCAAATGGCAAGATTCCTTTTTTTGATGGCTGCATAATATTCACATATATATATTTACCACATCTTCTTTATCCATTTATCTGTCGATGGACATCTGGGCTCTTTCCAAAATTTGGCTATTGTGGACATTGCTGCTATAAACATCGGGGTGCATGTGCCCCTTCAGATCACTACATTTGTATCTTTGGGGTAAATACCCAGTAATGCAATTGCTAGGTTGTAGGGTAGCTGTATTTACAACTTTTTGAGGAACCTCCATACTGTTTTCCAGAGTGGCTGTACCAGCTTGCATTCCCACTAACAGTGTAGGTCCCTCTGTCACTATCTCCACATCCACATCCTCACCAACAGCTGTCATTTCCTGACTTGTTAATTTTAGCCATTCTGACAGGTGTGAGGTGGTATCTCAGTGTGGTTTTGATTTGCATTTCCCTGATGCTGAGTGATTTTGAGCACTTTTTAACATGTCTGTTGGCCATTTATATGTCTTCTTTGGAGAAATGTCTGTTCATGTCTTCTGCCCATTTCTTCATTGGATTATTTGTTCTTCGGGTGTTGAGTTTGGTAAGTTCTTTATAGATTTTTGGATACTAGCCCTTTATCTGATGTGTCATTTGCAAATATCCTCCCCCACTCTGTCAGTTGTCCTTTGGTTCTGTCAACTGTTTCCTTTGCTGTGCAAAATCTTTTTATCTTGATGAAGCCCCAGTAGTTCATTGTTGCCTTTGTTTCCCTTGCCTCTGGAGACGTGTCTCGCAAGAAGTTGCCCCGGCTGAGGCTAAAGAGGTTCTGCCTGTGTTCTCCTCTAGGATTGTGATGGATTCCTTCTCACATTTAGGTCCTTCATCCATTTTGAGTCTATTTTTGTGTATGTTATAAGGAAATGGCCCAGTTTCATTTTTCTGCATGTGGCTGTCCAATTTTCCCAACACCGTTTGTTGAAGGACTGGTTTTTTTTTCCCCACTGGATATTCTTTACTGCTTTGTCGAAGATTAGTTGACCACAGAGCTGAAGGTCCATTTCTGGGTTCTCTATTCTGTTCCATTAATCTGTGTCTGTTTTTGTGCCAGCACCATACTGTTTTGATGATTATAGCTTTGTAGTAGACTTCGAAGTCCAGAATTTTGATGCCATTGGTTTTGGTTTTCTTTTTCAACATTCCTTTGGCTATTTGGGGTCTTTTCTGGTTCCATACAAATTTTAGGATTATTTGTTCCAGTTCTGTGAAAAAAGTTAATGGTGCTTTAATAGGGATTGCATTGAATGTGTAGATTGCTCTAGGTAGCATAGGCATTTTAATAATATTTGTTCTTCCAATCCATGAGCATGAATTTTCCATTTCTTTGTGTTTTTTCCATTTCTTTGTGTCTTCCTCAATTTCTTTCATGAATGTTCTATAGTTTTCTGAGTACAGATCCTTTGCCTCTTTGGTTAGGTTTATTCCTAGGTATCTTATGGTTTTGGGTGCAATTGTAAATGGGATCAACTCCCTAATTTCTCTTTCTTCTGTCTCATTGTTAGTGTATAGGAATGCAACTGATTTCTGTGCATTGATTTTATATCCTGTCACTTTGGTGAATTCTGGTATGAGTTCTTAAATTTTGGGGTAGTGTCTTTTGGGTTTTCCACATAGAGTATTATGTCATCTGCAAAGAGTGAGAGTTTGACTTCTTCTTTGCCGATTCGGATGCCTTTTATTTATTTTTGTTGTCTGATCGCTGAGGCTAGGACTTCTAGTAATATGTTGAGCAGCAGTGGTGAGAGTGGACATCCCTGCCATGTTCCTGACTTTAGGGGAAAAGCTCTCAGTTTCCCCATTGAGAATGATATTCACTGTGGGCTTTTCATACATGGCTTTTATGAAATTGAGGTATGTTCTCTCTATCTCTACACTGTGAAGAGTTTTAATCGAGAAAGGATGCTGTACTTTGTCAAATGCTACCATCAAGAGGATCATATGGCTCTTGTCCTTTCTTTTATTTATGTAGTGTATCACACTGATTGATATGCAAATGTTGAACCACCCTTGCAACCCAGGAATAAATCCCACTTGGTCATGGTGAATAATCCTTTTAATGTACTGTTGGATCCTAGCGGCTAGTATTTTGGTGAGAACTTTTTGTCATCCATGTTCATCAGGGATATTGGTCTGTAATTCTCCTTTTTGGTGAGGTCTTTGTCTGGTTTGGGGATCAAGGTAAATGCTGGCCTCATAGAAAGAGTTTGGAAGTTTTCCTTCCATTTCTGTTTTTTGAAACAGCTTCAGAAGAATAGGTATTAATTCTTCCTTAAATGTTTGGTAGAATTCCTCTGGGAAGCCATCTGGTCCTGGGCTCTTGTTTGTTGGGAGATTTTTGATGACTGCTTCAATTTTCTTGCTGGTTATGGGTCTGTTCAGGTTTTCTATTTTTTCCCATTTCAGTTTTGGTAGTTTGTACATCTCTAGGAATGCATCCATTTCTTCCAGATTGCCTAATTAGTTGGCAAATAGTTGCTCATAATATGTTCTTATAATTGTTGTTATTTCTTCAGTGTTGGTTGTGATCTCTCCTCTTTCATTCATGATTTTATTTATTTGGGTCTTTTCTCTTTTCTTTTTGATAAGTCTGACCAGGGGTTTATCAATCTTATTAATTCTTTCAAAGAACCAGCTCCTAGTTTCATTGATCTGTTCTACTGTTCTTTTGGTTTCTATTTCATTGATTTCTGCTCTAATCTTTATTATTTCTCTTCCCCTGCTGGGTTTAGGCTTTTTTTGCTATTCTTTTCCCAACTCCTTTTCATGTAAGATTAGGTTGTATATTTGAGACCTTACTTGTTTCTTGAGAAAAGCTTGTATTGCTATATACTTCCCTCCTAGGACCACCTTTGCTGCATCTCAAAGATTTTGAACAGTTGCGTTTTCATTTTATGAATTTTTTAATTCTTTAATTTCCTGGTTGACCCATTCATTCTTTAGTAGGATGCTCTTTAGCCTCCATGTATTTGAGTTCTTTCCAAATTTCCTCTTGTGACTGAGTTGCAGTTTCAAAGCACTGTGGTCTGAAAATATGCAGGGAATGATCCCTGTCTTTTGGTACCAGTTGAGACCTGATTTGTGACCCGGGATGTGATCTATTCTGGAGAATGTTCCCTGTGCACTTGAGAAGAATGTGTATTCTGTTGCTTTAGGATGGAATGCTCTGAATATATCTGTGAAGTCTATCTGGTCCAGTGTGTCATTCAAAGCCCTTATTTCCTTGTGGATCATCATCATAGGTGATCTGTCCATTGCAGTGAGGGGGTTGTTAAAGTCCCCTACTATTATTGTATTATTATTGATGTGTTTCTTTGATTTTGTTATTGATTGGCTTATATTTTTGGCTGCTCCCATGTTAGGGGCATAAATAATTGTAATTGTTAGGTCATCTTGTTGGATAGACTCTTTAATTATGATATTTTGCCCTTCCTCATCTCTTATTACAGTCTATGGTTTAAAATCTAATTTGTCTGATATAAGGATGGCCACCCCAGCTTTCTTTTGATGTCCATTAGATGATAAATGGTTTTCCACCCCTTCACTTTAAATCTGGAGGTGTCTTTGGGTCTAAAATGAGTCTCCTGCAGACAGCATATCAATGGGTCTTTTTTTTTATATACAATCTGTGTCTTTTGATTGGGGCATTTAGTCCATTTACATACAGAGCAACTATTGAAAGATATGAATTTAGTGCCATTATATTACCTGTAAAGTGACTGTTACTTTATATTGTCTCTGTTGTTTCTGGTCTATGTTACTTTTGGGCTCTCTCTGCTTAGAGGATCCCTTTTAATATTTCTTGTAGTTCTGGTTTGGTGATCACAAATTCTTTAAGTTTCTGTTTGTCTTGGGAGATTTTTATCACTCTTTTTTTTTTAAGATTTTATTTATTTGAGAGAGAGACAGCCAGAGAGAGAGGGAACACAAGCAGGGGGAGTGGGAGAGGAAGAAGCAGGCTCCCAGCAGAGAAGCCTGATCTGGGGCTCGATCCCATAACGCCAAGATCACGCCCTGAGCTGAAGGCAGACGCTTAATGACTGCGCCACCCAGGTGCCCCTTATCACTCTTTCTATTTTGAATGTCATCCTAGCTGGCTAAAGTATTCTTTGCTGCATATTTTTCTCATTTAGCACCCTGAATATATCATGCCAGTCCTTTCTGGCCTGCCAGGTCTCTGTGGATAGGTCAGCTGCCAGTCTAATGCTTCTACCCTAGTAGGTTACCGACATCTTGTCCCAAGCTGCTGTCAGGATTTTCTCTTTGTCTCTGAGATTTGTAAGTTTCACTATTATATGTCGGGGTGTTGACCTATTTTTATTGATATTGAGGAGGGTTCTCTGTGCCTCCTGGATTTTGATGCCTGTTTCTCTACCCAAATTAGGGAAGTTCTCAGCTATAATTTGCTCCAGTATACCTTCTGTTCCTCTCTCTCTCTTTCCTCTTCTTCTGGGATCCCAATTATTCTAAAGTGTTTCACTTTACGGTATCACTTATCTCTCGAATTCTTCCCTCATTATCCAGTAGTTGTTTATCTCTCTTTTTCTCAGCTTCTTTATTCTCCATCGTTTCGTCTTCTATATCCCTAATTCTCTCTTCTGCCTCATTTATTCTAGCAGTTAGAGCCTCCATTTTTTATTGCATCTCATTAATAGCCTTTTTGATTTCGACTTTGTTAGATCTTAGCTCTTTCATTTCTCCAGAAAGGGATTCTCTAGTGTCTCCTATGCTTTTTTCAATCCCAGCTAGTATCTTTATAATCATTATTCTGAACTCTAGTACTAATATCTTACTAATGTCCATACTGATTAGGTCCTTGGCAGTCAGTATTGCCTCTTGTTCTCTTTTTCTGAGGTGAGTTTTTCCATCTTGTCATTCTTTCCAGAGAAGAACAGATGAACGAGAGAACAAAATACTAAAATGGCAATGACCCCAGAGAAATATACACTAAACAAATCAGACGAGACCTGAAACCAGGAAAAAGAAAAAAAAAGGGAGAGAGATAATATAATCAGAGGTGTGCAGAATAGAGCAATATACTGGATTCTGTGAGTATTTTGGTCTGTTTTTTAGAAAACTTGACCCCATTTGTAAAGGAAAAAAAACCTGTATATGTATAAAAGTAAGTACAATGATAGAATAGAATGTAACTATAAAAATGGAAATTAAAAGACCAGAATAAAACAAAAGAGAAAAAAAACCACAACAAACAACAACAACAACAACAAAAGGAAGGGATATAAACAGACAGGTGAACAGAACAGAGCAATACAGTATCTCCCGAGTGTATTTTGGTCAGTGTGTTAGAAGAAACTACACCTCAAAATTGCGAAGAAAGAAAGACTTATATATACAAAAATAAAATTAAATACATTGAAAGGACAGAATGTAACTGTAAAGATGAAAATTTAAAAAGACTTTAGAAAAAAAAGAAAGAAAAGAAAAAGAAAAACAACAACAAAAAAGAGGATATGATCAGACAGGTGAATAGAACAGAGCCATACAATAGATTTTGGGTGTATTTTGGTCTGTTAGAAGAAACTGCATTCCAAAATTGTAAAGCAAGACATATATATATATATATATATATGATACATACACGATTAAATACAATGAAGGGATAGAGTGTAACTATAAAAATGAAAATTAAGAAAGATTTTAAAAAGGAGTTGATAAAATAAGAAATTGGTTGAAAAGGGAGAGAAAAAAATTTTTTTTTAATTGAAGTTGAAAGACTAAAGAATTGTGGGGAAAAAGCCATCAGTGCTATATTCCCGTAGGGCTGGAGTTTTGCAGTTCTCATTGATCTATAAACTTGGTCTTGGCTGGCTGTTCATGCTGATCTTCTGGGGGAGGGGCCTGTTGCGCTGATTCTCAGGTGTCTTTGCCCCAGGCTGGATTGCACTGCCCTTGCCAGGGGCCCGGCTAAATCATCTGCTCCAGGTTTGCTCCTCCGGCTTTCCTTTCGTTCCCTGAAGGCTTTCCATACAAGTTTAGAGGAGGAGAATGAAAATGGCGGCCTCCCAATCTCCAGTGCGGGAGCTGAGAGCTCGGGGCCGCCCCCTCCTCAGGGCACCCTCAGAGAAAAGCAGTCAGCCACTCCAGTCTCCCTGGTCTCTGGCCACTCTCCGCGCTCACCCGGCCTGTGACCCAGCACTTCTGTCTCTGGCACACAACCCGTTTGGTGTCTCCAAACCCAGTAGATTCCTGCCGCGGGCTCCCGCACCGCTGTATCCGGGGGAGGAAGGTGAGTCTCCCCAGATCCGCCGTTTTTTGGGCCCCTGCTCAAAGAGCAGTGGCCTGACTGCCATGGATCATGGTTCACGGTTTATGGCCACCCTGAGCTGAGAGCCCACTCCTGGGCTCACTCCTTGCACCCGGTGTCCCCGCTCCGATACCTGGGAGCTCTGCTGCACTCAGGCACCTCCAGGCTTGCTTGCTTGCTTTTTTTTTTTTT
>NC_048225.1:53285523-53294330 GCF_002007445.2 Ailuropoda melanoleuca
GGGGGGGGGGGGGAATGGAGAGGGAGAAGCAGACTCTGGGACTCGATGCTGGGACTGCAGGATCCTGACCTGAGCCAAAGGCAGACGCTTAACGACTGAGCCACCCAGGACCCCCACCCCCAGTCTTTCTGTGACCCCGAGGGTCCTGAGACCACATTGTCCCAGTGAGGGTTCCACCCCCCGTGTAGCCTCCAGAGCAATGTCCCTCACTGGAGCGGACTTCTGGCTGACTGAGGATCCCCCCCCCCCCCCCCCCCCCCCCCCCGTGTAGCCTCCAGAGCAATGTCCCTCACTGGAGCGGACTTCTGGCTGACTGAGGATCCCCCCCCCCGCCCCCGCCACGGTCTATCTTCCGGGATATCGCCTCAGATTCACTTCTCCGCATGGTACGTCCTACCTTGCAGAAAGTAGACGCTTTTCTGTTCATAGAGTTGCAGCTATTCTTTTCTTCCATCTCCAGTTGAGTTCGCAGGTGTTCAGAGTGGTTTGATAGCTGTCCAGCTGAATTCCTGGGACCAGACGAAATTAAGGTCTCCTACTCCACCATCTTGGACTCCCGAGACCAATAGATTAAAGAAGAAAATTACATGGTTATCTCCATAGATGCTGAAAAAGCCCTTAAAGAAAACACAGCATAGAATGGAACTGATGTGTCTTCTTAGTATAATAAAATACATACTTTGTTCCTAAAGCTAGAATTTTACTTATTGGAGAAATACTAGATTTCCACTAAAATCAGAAGAGGACCTCTACTAATCGACATTGTACTGGAGGCACTGACAAAGCAGAGAAATCAATAAGAGCCCAAGAATTAGGGAGAAATGGAGTAAGTCTATCCCTCGCATATGATAGGACTGTGTAACTGGCAAGCCCTGAAAGTATTTTGTATTTGTCTTTATTTTTATCATTTCTGGGTTTCCTCACATCTTTGTTTAAACCCAAGCTTTTCTTGGTATCATACTCCTTCTGCTTGAAGAACTTCCTTTAATGTTTCTTATAGCACAAGTCTGCTGGAATTAATTCTCTTGGCTTTTGGCTAAAATCTGTATTATTTTTTTTTTTAATTTCGAAAGCTGTTTTCACTGGTAATAGAATTTGTGTTGATAATTTTTTTCCCCTTTCAGCTCTTTAAAGATGTAATTCTTATCTTTGTAGGTCTGTATGTAATGTATCTTTTTCTCTGGCTGCCTTCAAGATTTTCACTTTACCTTTGGTTTTTTAGCAGTTTTAATATAAGGTGTCTAGATTTTTAAAAAATTATCCTGTTGATTCTCTGTGTTCTTGGGTTTATGGTTTCATCTCTCATTATTTTTGGAAAATGTTCAGCCTATCTATTTAAATACTTGTTCTGCTGTTCTTCTCCTTCTGGGATTTCAATTACATGGATGTTAGACTGATATTGTATAGCTCTTGAATGTTCATTTTGTTTGTTTGTTTGTTTGTTTGTTTGTTTTTACTCCTTTTTCTCTTTGTGTTTCAGTTTGGGTAACTTTTATTGACCTATCTTCAAGGTCACTGGTCCTTTCTTTGGATGTGTTGAGTCTTCTGAGGAGCTCAGAAAAGTTCTTCATTTCTGTTTTTTAGTCCTAGTATTTCCACTTGACTCTTTCTTATCGTTTCCATCTCTCTGTTAATTTTAACACTATGATAGCACAGCAACCTGCCTATCTTTGAGACACACACTCTCTTGGTCCCCTATGTTCCTCATCAGCAAAGGAGCTTCTTCCATTCATTCCCTCCCTGCTGGGTCTCCATGGGTTGGGTGCATCCCTCCACTTAGCTCCTGTCAGATAGCCCACTCCTTATAACCTTTCCCCCAGGCTCCAGTGATAGCTCCCTCCCCTGGCTCTGTAATGCCCGTGAGGGCAAGATCCCCTTGGTTTGGCACACAGTAGACACTAATATATTTATTGAATGAATGAATGAATAATGAATGAATGAAAGTATCTGAAACATAAAGTGTTGGGGGAATGGAGGGTGACAAGCATGGAATTAGGAGTTGAATTAGGACCACTTGGTAAAAGGCCTTGAATACCTCAGGGCTCCCACCCAGCAGGCTGAATTGCCTGCTAGAAATAACCAAACACACCTGGGACCAAAGCTAAGTATTGCAGGTGGACTACAGAGTGCTACAGCTGCTGGGTGCTGAGTCCCCACCCATATAGACAAGGCCCTGCCTGCTCTGCCATCCTGGAGGCCTCTTGCCTTTAGCAGAAAATAAAGGGAAACTTTTTTGACAGTTTGGCCAGAGCCCAGGATTTCTGTCTATGCTGCTGGCTTTATGCTGGGCACAGAAGAAAGATGTGGAGTGGTCCCTGCTCTGCTCCTCATTCCCTAGGTGACTTTAAGGAAGCACAGACCCTCTCTGGGCCTCCCTTTCTACATCTGTACAATAGAGATGGGGTTAGAGGTATAGGTGAAAGAAAAGAGGGAAAAAGGAGGGAGAGGAGGAGATGGGGTGGGGGGAACCGGAAAAGAAAACCAGCAAGTACTAGCCTTGGGGACGTGCTCCCTCTGGTGGTCATTCTGAGGAGCTGCATGCAGCGTGGACTTCCTTCTAGGTCAGGGCCCGCCAGGGCTCTGGAGAAGCCTGGAGAACAGGCAGAGCTGTGAGGGGACTTACTCACTGAGATGGCTAAGGGATCTATTTCTGTTGGCTTTGGCTGGAGAGGAGCTAGGTCTGTCCCTTTCCCGGCCTTGTCAGGGTGGTGAATTCTAGGCCTGTCGTCATCTGTTGAGCCCCTACTTGTGTGTCTGGTGCTTTGGGGTATAGTTCTCTGAGGAAGATTTAGTTTCTCATTTTCCAGAGAAGGAAACAAACTCAGAGGGCCTAAACAGGTTTCTCCAGCTCACCACATGAGCATGACCTTGTTTGGTTGGTTGGTTTTGTTTGGGTTTTGTTGGTTTTAAGACTGTTTGGGACGCACATAGGTCCTGGCCCTCTTCTCCCCTCATTCACACTCTCCCTGGGTGACCTGGCTGGTGACGTGGTTGCTCCTTCCACCTTCACCTCTCCTCTGGGCTCCACACTGCTACCTGATGTCTGTGCTCNCACCTGATGTCTGTGCTTACACATCCCGAAGGCATCTCACATCTGGCACGGTTGGAGTGAGGACTCCTGGTTCTCTTGCCACCCTCGCCCCCATACTGCACTCCTTCGCTCCTGCCAGTCTTTCCCTGCAAGAAAACAGCATGTCATCTGCCCCGTTGTTTGAGGCAGAGATCCAGGAGATGTTCTAGATTCTTCCCTTAGCTGGCCGCTCACCTTCACCCATCAGCAACTCCTGTCACATCTAGTTCCAAAACACCTCCCCCTCACGTGTCCCATCTCCATCCTCCATCTCCCAGACCATCACCTGCAGGCCCCACCGCACCAGCCTCTGGACTGATGTTCCTTCTCCTCTTCTTGGTTTTTCCCTCAGCAAATGGTTGTTGGGCGCACANCACAGGTGCTATTTACCAGGTACTCCTTTCGTCCCTGGAAACAAGGTAGGAGCAGGACTTACCCTCTGGCCTCTAATAGGCAAATCTTCTATGTTGTTGCTGTTGCTATTATGCAAATTCCCCGCTTAGCAACTATACGATGCCTTCTAAACTTTTCACTTTGGCTCCCAAGTACCTATGTGATCTGGTCTCTCCAGCAGCTTCCCCTACCAAACTTCTCCTCTTCTCCGTCCCTATGCCTATGATTTAGCCACACTGCTCTCCTTTCATCCTTTCATTCCCTTAACTATGCCATCCCCTGCCACCTGGGGGCCTCTACTCATGCTGTCCCTCTGCCTAGAGTGTTCTCTGCCCAACCGCTATTCCTGTGTCCTCCTTCTTCAGGTCTTGGTTAAATGACACCTTTGAACACCACACGTAATTCTCTCTTCTTGCATTCTGGATGGTTCCTCCACAGTCCTTATCTCAATGGGTAGTTTTGAAATCAATAGTCTTTTATGTTTTAAAAATAAACAAAAAATAATAATCTTTTACATACATCTATTACATAGTGGTAAGCTCCTGTTGGGCAGGAAACATTGTTATATGATTCACCAATCTATACCCGGCACCTAGGACTTAACAAGGAGCATTTATTGAATAAAGGAACGTGGAACTAAGGCTTTCTCCTCCCCACTTAGCTTTTCTGAGAGCTGAAGGAAGACGTACTCCCCTGAGCCTTCTTTTCTTCAGGCTGAACACCCAGGAATTAGCCTGGTCCATGGACCACTGCCCAAACTGTGTTCTGTGGAACGTTACTATCTCAGAAAAGTTTCATGAATTGAATTTAGAGAGTCAGTACACGGCATGGTAAAGGCTCTGAGAAGTCCTGCTGTAAAGACCCCATTTAGCTCTGTTCATCCCTACCGTCCCCAACCTTGTCTGCCTAATTGGTGGAAGACAATTTAGTTAGAAACTAGGCAATCTCTGAGCTCAGGGGCAGTGGCCAGATTCTGCACAGGGAAGGCAGCAGAGTAAGCCAGGAATAGGGACTGAAAGCTGGGGCCTTGGATCAGACAGGCTCCCAGGGTCTGAGTGTGGTTCTCCGTGTCCTGGTGATGACGCACATGCTGGCCCTACTGACTGAATACCCTCAAAGATGACCACAGTGTCACCACCAGATACTGCGCATGTGGCCAAAGGGACCGTGCAGGTGTAATTATTAAGGTGTTTGTGATTATCCTGGAGTATTCTGTATTATTCACATGGACCCAGTATGACCACAAGGGTCCTTGTAGGAAGGAGGCAGGGGTGAGTGTCCCAGGAGAAGGAGAGGTAATGATGGAGCTGCAGGCAGGTGTGAACTTGGAACACAGAGGAAGGTCCACAAGCCAAGGAACATGGACAGCCACGAGGAGCTGAAAAAGCAAGATAGCAGATCCCCCCTCAGGGCCTCCAGAAGGAACACATCTTGCCGATCGATGCCCTGATTTTAGCCTAGCAAGGCTGTTTTCAGACCTCTGACTTGTAGAACTGGAAGAAAATACACTTGTGTCGTTTTAAACCACCAAATTTGTGGCAATTCGTTCCAGTAGAGATAGGAAACTAACACAGCCCCTTGTAGGGGTTCAATAAGTGTTGGTTCTGAACTTTTTCTTTTCTCTTGAACAGCTGTAGCAAAACCCTTATATAATAATCTAGGCTCCAGGGGCACCTGAATGACTCAGTCAGTTTAGCGTCTGACTTGATTTCAGCTCAGGTAATGATCTTGGTGTCGTGAGATCAAGCCCCACCTCCAGCTTCACACTGGGTGTGGAGCCTGCTTAAGATTCTCTTTCTCCTTATCCCCCTGACCCTCCCCCTTCCTCTAAAAAAAAAAAAACAACTCTGGGCTCCACGAGCTAGCCTGCTGCTCTCTGTACTAGAATGACTCTTTCCCCTATGTACCCCACACAGCCTTCCAGACTCCATCCAAACGCCACCTCTACCACAAGGCTTGCTATGTCCCCACCACACCAACAGGCAGAAGCAGAGATCCCCAGCACTTGAGATGGGGATCCTTTCCCCTCACAGCACAGCTCCCTTCATCCATGTCTCATTCTCCAGCAGACTGTAAACATCAGCAGAGGTTTTGTGCGTGGAAGGAGTGGGTGGTGTAGTAGGGGAAAGCCCCAGGTGAAAGCGCTCTGCTTTATGGTCCTCCTGGCTGGGTGCCCTCATCTGTGTCTTTACCTAGGGCCCACCTCATGAAGCCAGCATGTCACTTTGCATCCTGGATGGTTTCCTTTGGACATCCCACAAGATTTTCAAGCCCAGTATGTTTGCATGGTGTGAACCGACAGTGCTTCTCCCACATTCCCTGGCCACAACTGGCACCACCACCCACCCCTCCAGGACTCTGAGGCTACCCAGGACTCTTCCTTTTCCTTCTTTCCACATCCAGTTATTTAGAAGGTCTTGTTGTTTCTACCTTCGGCACATCTCTCAAGTCCATCTTCTTCCTCTGTCTCCACTGCCTCTGGTGCGTCCCAGAGACCCCCATCACCTCTTCCCTGGACCCTGCTCTAGCCTCCTCCCTGGTCTTTCTGCTCCAGGATGGCCCCAGCCAGCTCCTTCTCCACAAGCAGCCGCCAGGGGGCGTTGTTAGAAGCCACGTCGGAGCATGTTACTCTCCTGATTCAGGCAGAGCAGAGGACAGACCACAGCTGTTGATGGCAGATGGCCCCCCGGCACATACCAGCCTACTGAATTGTGATCCCCAGTTCCACCAAGAGACCGGCTCTAGCATCTTTCCTCTGTGGCCACCTCTGTGACCCAAAGGGACCTTGCACTGCAAAGCCAGCCAAGTCCTTCTCAGGCCTTCATAGGCCAGAGATGCATCCTCATCATGACAAGTGTCATAAATTTCTCCTGCATCAAATATCATGTACTGCAGTAAACGTTTTGAAAAGGATTTTTATAATTTCGAATTTCGTGAAGGGCAAATTATTCATTTTGTTTTGTAACTTGAACTTAACTATAGTTATTATAACTACGTAAGAATTGGTTTGGGTTGCTCATGCCTAGTTGACATCATAGTGCATTTGTAGACATTTTAATTCATTTGTTAATTTTGATGCTGCTGTTTTTCTGCTCACATTTTGGAGTCAATGTAGTTTTATTCCCAGGGCTTAAATATTGGTGTAGGTTCTTGAAAAGCTCAGGGGCCCCAAGCCATGAAGACATGAGACCATTAAAATATCCCTGGATCTTTGCAGAGAGGCCTGGGCCTCCAAAGAGCTTAGGGCTGAGTGTGCAGCTGAGCTGGGTGCCTGGGGTTGGAGGGCTCCCAGCAGTGCGCACACGTGCACACACACACACTGGGTGCCTGGGGTCGGAGGGCTCCCAGCAGTGCGCACACGTACACACACACACACACACACACACACACACACACAGAGGCATCAAGGCCACTCCTGCTGTGCCAAAGAGTGGTGAGAACAAGAAGGAAAGAGGCTTTGGGTGGGGAGGAGATCTGGAAAATTCTGAGCAACCCCTGCCTCCGCCTTACATCCTCCTGCCCACCCTGCCCCCACTCCATGAGTTCTGGCTCAGACCTAGCTCTCTTGTTTGGTTTTTGTTTTGTTTCGTTTTATTTTTTGGAAGATTTTATTTATTTATTTGATAGACAGCAAGAGAGGGAACACAAGCAAGGGAAGTGGGAGAGGGAGAGTCAGGCTTCCCGCCGAGCAGGGAGCCCAATGCGGGGCTCGATCCCAGGACCCCAGGATCATGATCTGAACTGAAGGCAGACCCATAACTGACTGAGCCACCCAGGTGCCCCTCAGACCTAGATCTCTTGGAAGTTGGGCTCCTCGAAGAACTGAAGGCCCTGAGCAGACTAAGTGGCAAGAGATCAGAGCTGTTGGCTCTTCCACACCTCAGTCTCCTTTTTAATACCCCGTTTCCCCACTGTTCCAACCTCACAGGGCTATGTCATGATGAGTGGAGGCTTTGGGGTCAGAAAGGCCTGGATTCATATGTTGGCTCCATTTTGAATGAGTTCCATGACTGGGGGCAAGTCACTTGTCTCCTCATTTGCAAAATGAGCTGAATAATACTAACTCATAATCCTCATGAGAATCAGACATGAAGCCACCAGCACAGTGCTTGGCAGTCTGTAGGCACTTGATAAAGAGAAGCTTCCTCCTCTCCAGCCATTTCTGAACCCACAATCTGACCAATCACTGAGTTTGGCCACCATGTCCTGGCTTCCTGCCCTTTTCAGGTGGTCCTTGGTACCAGGGCACCAGCATGCCGATCTGATGGAGAAAAGGGGTGAGAGGTCTATTGACCACATAGCTGATGTGTGTTGGGCACAGTGCTGGGTGCTTTAAACAGGTGACACCATCACCCTTTTAGGCCTTCCTGACAGAAATATTTATCTTTTCCCGACAGGCTCTGCTCCCCCTTCTCCACTTTCAGTTTTCCCAGTGCTCCACCACTCTGCAGAGGGGTGGAAGGCAGAATGTGGATCCTCTTGGTCAAGTTTCAAGCCACAGTCCCCCATATACATCCAAAGAACGTTGATTCTAACTAAACACTGCTTCCCCTGACCATTGCACTTGACCCTACTATTTAAGCCCAGCATGAAGGCATATCTTTTAAAATAGAAAAAAAATGTAATCACTTAATTTAAGCAGTCATCATGAAAGAGTTGAGTCAGCAAACCAATATAAGGGTTGTGGCTAATGTATTTTCCTTGCAGAAAGCAGATGGCTGGTATCCAGCTTCCATCAAAACTGCAGTCATCCTATAAAAGATGGCAGCACAAACTTGGCCCACCCTTCATGTGGCTTTCTCAATTCCAGGGACAATGTCTCAAGAAATCTGGGTCAAATACTGCTCAACAAGCAAGAAGTGAGGTTTCTAAACTATCTTCCAGTTACCATCATCATCATCATCACCACCAGCACCACCATCACTACCATCAACCCTACCACCACCACCACCCCTACCACCAACATCACTACACCACCATTACTACCACCAACACCATCATCAACGCCACCATCCCCAACACCATCACCCCTACTACCACTACCAAAACCAACACCATCATCAACACCATCCCCAGCACCATCACCACCACCATCCCCAACACCACCATCATCAACACCACCATCACCACTACTACCACCATCACCAACACCAACCACCACTACCAAAACCAACACCATCATCAACACCATCCCCAGCACCATCACCACTACTACCACCATCACCAACACCACCACTACCAACACCAACACCATTATCACCACTGCTATCATCAACACCACCACTATCCCCAACACCATCACCATCATCAACACCACCATCCCCAACACAAACACCATCACCAC
>NC_048225.1:53297661-53319870 GCF_002007445.2 Ailuropoda melanoleuca
CACCTGATGTCTGTGCTTACACATCCCGAAGGCATCTCACATCTGGCACGGTTGGAGTGAGGACTCCTGGTTCTCTTGCCACCCTCGCCCCCATACTGCACTCCTTCGCTCCTGCCAGTCTTTCCCTGCAAGAAAACAGCATGTCATCTGCCCCGTTGTTTGAGGCAGAGATCCAGGAGATGTTCTAGATTCTTCCCTTAGCTGGCCGCTCACCTTCACCCATCAGCAACTCCTGTCACATCTAGTTCCAAAACACCTCCCCCTCACGTGTCCCATCTCCATCCTCCATCTCCCAGACCATCACCTGCAGGCCCCACCGCACCAGCCTCTGGACTGATGTTCCTTCTCCTCTTCTTGGTTTTTCCCTCAGCAAATGGTTGTTGGGTGCACAGGTGCTATTTACCAGGTACTCCTTTCGTCCCTGGAAACAAGGTAGGAGCAGGACTTACCCTCTGGCCTCTAATAGGCAAATCTTCTATGTTGTTGCTGTTGCTATTATGCAAATTCCCCGCTTAGCAACTATACGATGCCTTCTAAACTTTTCACTTTGGCTCCCAAGTACCTATGTGATCTGGTCTCTCCAGCAGCTTCCCCTACCAAACTTCTCCTCTTCTCCGTCCCTATGCCTATGATTTAGCCACACTGCTCTCCTTTCATCCTTTCATTCCCTTAACTATGCCATCCCCTGCCACCTGGGGGCCTCTACTCATGCTGTCCCTCTGCCTAGAGTGTTCTCTGCCCAACCGCTATTCCTGTGTCCTCCTTCTTCAGGTCTTGGTTAAATGACACCTTTGAACACCACACGTAATTCTCTCTTCTTGCATTCTGGATGGTTCCTCCACAGTCCTTATCTCAATGGGTAGTTTTGAAATCAATAGTCTTTTATGTTTTAAAAATAAACAAAAAATAATAATCTTTTACATACATCTATTACATAGTGGTAAGCTCCTGTTGGGCAGGAAACATTGTTATATGATTCACCAATCTATACCCGGCACCTAGGACTTAACAAGGAGCATTTATTGAATAAAGGAACGTGGAACTAAGGCTTTCTCCTCCCCACTTAGCTTTTCTGAGAGCTGAAGGAAGACGTACTCCCCTGAGCCTTCTTTTCTTCAGGCTGAACACCCAGGAATTAGCCTGGTCCATGGACCACTGCCCAAACTGTGTTCTGTGGAACGTTACTATCTCAGAAAAGTTTCATGAATTGAATTTAGAGAGTCAGTACACGGCATGGTAAAGGCTCTGAGAAGTCCTGCTGTAAAGACCCCATTTAGCTCTGTTCATCCCTACCGTCCCCAACCTTGTCTGCCTAATTGGTGGAAGACAATTTAGTTAGAAACTAGGCAATCTCTGAGCTCAGGGGCAGTGGCCAGATTCTGCACAGGGAAGGCAGCAGAGTAAGCCAGGAATAGGGACTGAAAGCTGGGGCCTTGGATCAGACAGGCTCCCAGGGTCTGAGTGTGGTTCTCCGTGTCCTGGTGATGACGCACATGCTGGGCACTACTGACTGAATACCCTCAAAGATGACCACAGTGTCACCACCAGATACTGCGCATGTGGCCAAAGGGACCGTGCAGGTGTAATTATTAAGGTGTTTGTGATTATCCTGGAGTATTCTGTATTATTCACATGGACCCAGTATGACCACAAGGGTCCTTGTAGGAAGGAGGCAGGGGTGAGTGTCCCAGGAGTAGGAGAGGTAATGATGGAGCTGCAGGCAGGTGTGAACTTGGAACACAGAGGAAGGTCCACAAGCCAAGGAACATGGACAGCCACGAGGAGCTGAAAAAGCAAGATAGCAGATCCCCCCTCAGGGCCTCCAGAAGGAACACATCTTGCCGATCGATGCCCTGATTTTAGCCTAGCAAGGCTGTTTTCAGACCTCTGACTTGTAGAACTGGAAGAAAATACACTTGTGTCGTTTTAAACCACCAAATTTGTGGCAATTCGTTCCAGTAGAGATAGGAAACTAACACAGCCCCTTGTAGGGGTTCAATAAGTGTTGGTTCTGAACTTTTTCTTTTCTCTTGAACAGCTGTAGCAAAACCCTTATATAATAATCTAGGCTCCAGGGGCACCTGAATGACTCAGTCAGTTTAGCGTCTGACTTGATTTCAGCTCAGGTAATGATCTTGGTGTCGTGAGATCAAGCCCCACCTCCAGCTTCACACTGGGTGTGGAGCCTGCTTAAGATTCTCTTTCTCCTTATCCCCCTGACCCTCCCCCTTCCTCTAAAAAAAAAAAAACAACTCTGGGCTCCACGAGCTAGCCTGCTGCTCTCTGTACTAGAATGACTCTTTCCCCTATGTACCCCACACAGCCTTCCAGACTCCATCCAAACGCCACCTCTACCACAAGGCTTGCTATGTCCCCACCACACCAACAGGCAGAAGCAGAGATCCCCAGCACTTGAGATGGGGATCCTTTCCCCTCACAGCACAGCTCCCTTCATCCATGTCTCATTCTCCAGCAGACTGTAAACATCAGCAGAGGTTTTGTGCGTGGAAGGAGTGGGTGGTGTAGTAGGGGAAAGCCCCAGGTGAAAGCGCTCTGCTTTATGGTCCTCCTGGCTGGGTGCCCTCATCTGTGTCTTTACCTAGGGCCCACCTCATGAAGCCAGCATGTCACTTTGCATCCTGGATGGTTTCCTTTGGACATCCCACAAGATTTTCAAGCCCAGTATGTTTGCATGGTGTGAACCGACAGTGCTTCTCCCACATTCCCTGGCCACAACTGGCACCACCACCCACCCCTCCAGGACTCTGAGGCTACCCAGGACTCTTCCTTTTCCTTCTTTCCACATCCAGTTATTTAGAAGGTCTTGTTGTTTCTACCTTCGGCACATCTCTCAAGTCCATCTTCTTCCTCTGTCTCCACTGCCTCTGGTGCGTCCCAGAGACCCCCATCACCTCTTCCCTGGACCCTGCTCTAGCCTCCTCCCTGGTCTTTCTGCTCCAGGATGGCCCCAGCCAGCTCCTTCTCCACAAGCAGCCGCCAGGGGGCGTTGTTAGAAGCCACGTCGGAGCATGTTACTCTCCTGATTCAGGCAGAGCAGAGGACAGACCACAGCTGTTGATGGCAGATGGCCCCCCGGCACATACCAGCCTACTGAATTGTGATCCCCAGTTCCACCAAGAGACCGGCTCTAGCATCTTTCCTCTGTGGCCACCTCTGTGACCCAAAGGGACCTTGCACTGCAAAGCCAGCCAAGTCCTTCTCAGGCCTTCATAGGCCAGAGATGCATCCTCATCATGACAAGTGTCATAAATTTCTCCTGCATCAAATATCATGTACTGCAGTAAACGTTTTGAAAAGGATTTTTATAATTTCGAATTTCGTGAAGGGCAAATTATTCATTTTGTTTTGTAACTTGAACTTAACTATAGTTATTATAACTACGTAAGAATTGGTTTGGGTTGCTCATGCCTAGTTGACATCATAGTGCATTTGTAGACATTTTAATTCATTTGTTAATTTTGATGCTGCTGTTTTTCTGCTCACATTTTGGAGTCAATGTAGTTTTATTCCCAGGGCTTAAATATTGGTGTAGGTTCTTGAAAAGCTCAGGGGCCCCAAGCCATGAAGACATGAGACCATTAAAATATCCCTGGATCTTTGCAGAGAGGCCTGGGCCTCCAAAGAGCTTAGGGCTGAGTGTGCAGCTGAGCTGGGTGCCTGGGGTTGGAGGGCTCCCAGCAGTGCGCACACGTGCACACACACACACTGGGTGCCTGGGGTCGGAGGGCTCCCAGCAGTGCGCACACGTACACACACACACACACACACACACACACACACACAGAGGCATCAAGGCCACTCCTGCTGTGCCAAAGAGTGGTGAGAACAAGAAGGAAAGAGGCTTTGGGTGGGGAGGAGATCTGGAAAATTCTGAGCAACCCCTGCCTCCGCCTTACATCCTCCTGCCCACCCTGCCCCCACTCCATGAGTTCTGGCTCAGACCTAGCTCTCTTGTTTGGTTTTTGTTTTGTTTCGTTTTATTTTTTGGAAGATTTTATTTATTTATTTGATAGACAGCAAGAGAGGGAACACAAGCAAGGGAAGTGGGAGAGGGAGAGTCAGGCTTCCCGCCGAGCAGGGAGCCCAATGCGGGGCTCGATCCCAGGACCCCAGGATCATGATCTGAACTGAAGGCAGACCCATAACTGACTGAGCCACCCAGGTGCCCCTCAGACCTAGATCTCTTGGAAGTTGGGCTCCTCGAAGAACTGAAGGCCCTGAGCAGACTAAGTGGCAAGAGATCAGAGCTGTTGGCTCTTCCACACCTCAGTCTCCTTTTTAATACCCCGTTTCCCCACTGTTCCAACCTCACAGGGCTATGTCATGATGAGTGGAGGCTTTGGGGTCAGAAAGGCCTGGATTCATATGTTGGCTCCATTTTGAATGAGTTCCATGACTGGGGGCAAGTCACTTGTCTCCTCATTTGCAAAATGAGCTGAATAATACTAACTCATAATCCTCATGAGAATCAGACATGAAGCCACCAGCACAGTGCTTGGCAGTCTGTAGGCACTTGATAAAGAGAAGCTTCCTCCTCTCCAGCCATTTCTGAACCCACAATCTGACCAATCACTGAGTTTGGCCACCATGTCCTGGCTTCCTGCCCTTTTCAGGTGGTCCTTGGTACCAGGGCACCAGCATGCCGATCTGATGGAGAAAAGGGGTGAGAGGTCTATTGACCACATAGCTGATGTGTGTTGGGCACAGTGCTGGGTGCTTTAAACAGGTGACACCATCACCCTTTTAGGCCTTCCTGACAGAAATATTTATCTTTTCCCGACAGGCTCTGCTCCCCCTTCTCCACTTTCAGTTTTCCCAGTGCTCCACCACTCTGCAGAGGGGTGGAAGGCAGAATGTGGATCCTCTTGGTCAAGTTTCAAGCCACAGTCCCCCATATACATCCAAAGAACGTTGATTCTAACTAAACACTGCTTCCCCTGACCATTGCACTTGACCCTACTATTTAAGCCCAGCATGAAGGCATATCTTTTAAAATAGAAAAAAAATGTAATCACTTAATTTAAGCAGTCATCATGAAAGAGTTGAGTCAGCAAACCAATATAAGGGTTGTGGCTAATGTATTTTCCTTGCAGAAAGCAGATGGCTGGTATCCAGCTTCCATCAAAACTGCAGTCATCCTATAAAAGATGGCAGCACAAACTTGGCCCACCCTTCATGTGGCTTTCTCAATTCCAGGGACAATGTCTCAAGAAATCTGGGTCAAATACTGCTCAACAAGCAAGAAGTGAGGTTTCTAAACTATCTTCCAGTTACCATCATCATCATCATCACCACCAGCACCACCATCACTACCATCAACCCTACCACCACCACCACCCCTACCACCAACATCACTACACCACCATTACTACCACCAACACCATCATCAACGCCACCATCCCCAACACCATCACCCCTACTACCACTACCAAAACCAACACCATCATCAACACCATCCCCAGCACCATCACCACCACCATCCCCAACACCACCATCATCAACACCACCATCACCACTACTACCACCATCACCAACACCAACCACCACTACCAAAACCAACACCATCATCAACACCATCCCCAGCACCATCACCACTACTACCACCATCACCACCACCACCACTACCAACACCAACACCATTATCACCACTGCTATCATCAACACCACCACTATCCCCAACACCATCACCATCATCAACACCACCATCCCCAACACAAACACCATCACCACTACCATCACCATCCCCACCACCACCACCCACCATCAACACCATCATCACCAACACCACCATCATCACCACCATTCAGCCATTATCTATGAGCGCCTACTATGTATCTGGCAGGACCTACTCTACATAGTTTTGAGGTTAGTATCTATTTTCCAGGGAGAAAACTGAGGCCCAGAGAGGATAAATAATTTCTCCAAAACTACCCAGCTGGAAAGAAGTAGGGTTGGGATTCAAAGTGGGGTCACTCTGACTCTATAGCCTAAGTTTTTTCTACTGTGATATAATTTCTCTCCTCTTTCTCCTTTTATCACCCTG
This sequence comes from Ailuropoda melanoleuca, assembly GCF_002007445.2. Classification (NCBI taxonomy): domain Eukaryota; kingdom Metazoa; phylum Chordata; class Mammalia; order Carnivora; family Ursidae; genus Ailuropoda; species Ailuropoda melanoleuca. The sequence goes on from NC_048225.1 coordinate 53,303,726, forward strand.
ACACACCTCTTCCTTTGCTTATCAGCTCCTGTTAGCACCTCCTCTCCAATCCTCCCTAATTTCTGGCATGCTGTCAGGATAAAATTCTTTATTTTCATCCATGTGTTTTCAACCATGTTCTGTATCATGCACTTGGGGCCACCTCATAGCAGTGCTTGCTAGTTGTTTATTATTTTATGTTCACTGCTTTCCCATCCCCTCCAGACTTATACTCCTTGAGGACAAACTATTAGTCAATGTATCCCTGGAACTCTGGGCTTGGTTCATGATTTACTCATGGTTTACTCAAAAGTCTGTGGTCTGAATCCATGAACAAATACATGGATGCACGGACAGATGAATGAAGAGACATGTGAATAAGTGGGTGAGTGATTGAGTGCACTAACAGATGGTTAAGGAAAACTCTCAAATCTAAATTTGTAACCCTCTCCATTTCACCCCTTTCTTATATCTCCAAATGCCCAACAGAGCTTTCCACTTGGCTCCTTTGCTATCAGGTAAAACTAAACCAGTACAAACCTAAACTCCACCTTAGCTGATCCCTTATCTCTTTTCTGACCATAGTACTGCTGTTCTTCCCAGGCTCCCCTTCCCTGGTCCTCCGATTGATTCATTCAGTCAACAATATTTTGTATTTGTTTGTCTGTGTGTTTTGCTGTCTGCTATGTGCCAAGCACAGTTCTAGGGAATGGAAACAGTATGAATAAAACAGGCAAGTTTCAGGGGGAACTCGAAGGAGTTCACAGTCAACACTGGGGTGGAAGACAGTATAGCAGACAATAGGCAATTAAAAAGTTCACAAGATAATTACAGAGCATAATGAGTGATGCAGTAAGGAAATACATAGAATGATGAAAGAGAAATAAGGGACCTCACACTAGATAAGATGGGGAGGGAGGGCTTGTTTGAAGATGTGATATTAAGCAAGACCTGAAGGATGAGAATAAGCCAGAACATTCCAAGCAGAGGAACCAGCAAGTGCAAAGCTTCCTGGGCTGGAAAGAGCCTGGTGTGTTTCAGGAACAGGAAGGGGGCAGATGTGGCTGGAGTGCGGTGAACAGCAGGAGACTGTATGAAGGGAGGTTTTAACAGACCGGAACTAGGTCATGCAGGGCCTCTAAGGCCATGGTAAGGAGTCAGATTTTATGCCAAGAGTAGTGGGAAGCCAGGAAGAGTCTCAAGCAGGGAAACGACATGACCCCTCTGGTAGGTAGGCAAAGAGCTCTCCCCACCCCCAAGAGGCCCGGGAGCAGATGATTCACAGGTAAGTTATCTCAAGTCATCAGGAAAGGGTTAACTCTAATTCCATTTAAACCGTTACAGTGCACAGAAAAGGAAAGCATCCAAATGCTTTTTGTGGGGTCATCATAGCACCGGTGGCCACCCTGACCGAAAGGCACAGCAAAAAGGAAACCGACTAAGCTGGTGTAAGTATTCATATTAAAAAATCTTTAAAATTTTAATAAGTAAAATTCTGAAGCACTTTAAAAGGACAACACACCATAACCAAATTGATGTTATACCAAAAAAGCCTGGGCTTTTGATAGTAATAAGCTATAAGATAATTACATATGTTGAAAGATCAAAGTAAACAAGACATGATCGTATCTGAAGAGACTGAAAAGACATTTGATAAATTCACTATATATTCTTGATGCTTAAAAAATTTCTTAGTAAAATCAGAGCAAATGATAGTTTCTGAATATTTTGTGCCAAAAGTCAATATCATGGTTAATGGTGAAATACTGGAAACGTTCCCACTGAAGCCGGGAACGATAATTCTAGAGGGACATTAAGAGCAACTGGGAAAGAGGAACAAATGAGAGATACAAATAAGAAAGAAGGAGACAGAATTGTCATTTTTGTGAACGATAAATTCAAGATCATCCATAAACTATTAAAACTCATTAGAAAGTTGAGTATGGTTGATAGAGTTCAATACATGTAAAAATTCAACAGTCCTGTTGTGTAACTATAATAAAAGACGTAGTTTAGAACCATGTCAGTTCAAAGAAGCACATGAAAAGATGTTCAACGTCAGAAGGCATCAGGGTGATGCTAAACCGAAACCATGATGAGATATCATTCCATGCATATCAGTATGGAAAAAATAAAAAAGAAATGAGAATGCCAAATACTGGTAAGGAAGTACAGGGCTGGAGCTTTCCTCCACGGCTGGCAGGAATGCAAGATGGTGGAGCCATTCTGGAAAGTAGATAGCAGTTTCTTATAGAGTTAAATATACGCTGACCACACAATCTGTAAATGGCTCCTGAACACTTATCCTAGGGAAGTGAAAATGTGTTCACAGAAAAACTTTACATGAGTGTTCACACAGCACCTTTATTTGTGATATCTCCAAACTGGAAACAACCCCAATGTCCTTCCATGGGTGAACGGTTAAACAAAATGAGGTTTATCTCCATAATGGAATAATACTCAGCAATAAAAAGTAACAAAGTGTTGATGTATGCACCAATTTGGGCGGCTCTTAAGGGAATTATGCTGAGAGGAAAAGCTTACACACTATAAGATTCCATCTATCTGACATTCTAAAATGTCAAAAACTCAGAGATAGAGAACGGATTAGTGGTTACCAAGGAAACCAGGGAACTCGGGGAAGGGTGTGATAATGAAGAGGTAACAAGAGAGGGAAACTTTGTGGTGATAGAACAGTCCTGTATTTTGATTTTAGTCGCGCTTATACAAATCTATACGTGTTAAGATGTCACAGAACTATGCATGAAGGCGTATTAAAAATGAGCACATGCAAAAATTAGTGAAATCCAAGTAAGGTCCACAGTGTAGTTAAGTGTATGGTTTTATTTTATTTTTTTTTAAAGATTTTATTTATTTATTCGACAGAGATAGACAGCCAGTGAGAGAGGGAACACAANACAGTGTAGTTAAGTGTATGGTTTTATTTTATTTTTTTTTAAAGATTTTATTTATTTATTCGACAGAGATACACAGCCAGTGAGAGAGGGAACACAAGCAGGGGGAGTGGGAGAGGAAGAAGCAGGCTCATAGAGGAAGAGCCTGACGTGGGGGCTCGATCCCATAACACCGGGATCACGCCCTGAGCTGAAGGCAGACGCTTAACCGCTGTGCCACCCAGGCGCCCCAAGTGTATGGTTTTAATGTAAAATTCCTTGTTTTGATAATGTTCTGTACATGTAGGAGATGTTACCATTGGGAGAGGCGAGGCGGTGGCTACAGGGGCCTCTCTGGAGTGTTTTTGCAACTCCTTGTAAAGTTCGTAATTATTTAAAAGGAAAAAGGAAAATAAATGTCATTTCCAGTTACAACAAAAACCATTACAAAAGAACATTTAAGAACTGAATAAATGGAGAGTTTCACCATCTCTTTATGAGTAGAAAGACTCACAATCCCCACAACAGAAATTCCCCTTAAGTACTAAATAAATTCAATGCAATTCCATAAAACATTTCATAAGACTTTTTGTTTTCATAAAAGTTTTCAAGGAATTTGACAAGCTGATTCTAAGGTTAATATAGAAAGGTTAAAGGCAAGACTTCCAATGCAATGTACACGCCATGACAATAGAGATGTTTATCAGTTTTGTTCAATCCCGTACCCCAGAGTCTGGAACAGTGCCTGGCCCCTAGTAGGTGCTCAAAAACTATTTGTGAACCAATGATGACAACCTAAAATAGGAGGAAGAAGAGAGATTTGCCTACCAAACATTGAGACCTAAAATAATTTTAGACTATAGTATCGGCATGGGGTAAATAAACAGACTAATAAAACAATATAAAGCTTAGAAACACATCCACATACATATGAAAGCTTGTTATCTACTACAGGAAGCATTATCAATCAGTGAGGAAAAGATAAGCTTCAAACATGCTTAAAGAATTGGCTGTTATAGTGTCGTGTGGTGACAGAAGGTAGGCAGCTACACTTGTGAGCACAGCATAACATATAGAGATGTGGAATCACAATGTTGTACACCTGAAACTAACGTAACGCTGTGTGTCAACTGTACTCTCTCAAATTAAAAAAAAAAAAGAAAGAAAACAGAATTGGGTGTTTATATGGAAAAAAACCTAGGTCCTTTTCTGTATTAAGATTTGCATTCCACTACAAGCCACTCAGAAGTGGACTAACCAAAAATGGATTTCTTTTCACTCATAAAAAGAATTCTAAATATGAACAAAAGAAAAAAAAATCACAAAAATTAAAAGTCAACAACGAAGTCCAGAGGCAGACTGGTGTAGCAGCCCCACAAAGTCATCAATGGTCCAGTTTCGTTCTTTTTTTTTTAAATTTATTTATTCATGAGAAAGAGAGAGCATGCATGAGTGGGGGGAGGGGGCAGAAGGAGAGGGGAGAGTCCCAAGCTGAATCCCCCCTGAGCTCAGAGCCTGACACGGAGCTCGATCCCATGACCCCAAGATCACCACCCAAGACCACGACCAGAGCCAAAACCAAAAGCTGGACGCTCAACCAACTGAGCCATCCAGGCGCCCTTGCTCCAGGTTCTTTGTGTCTGTTCCTCCATAGTCCTTAGCTTGCAGCTTCTGTCTTTTAAGATTGTCACCTCATAGTGGCAAAAGGGTGATGCACCTCTAGCCTCTGTCTATATTTCAGAAAAGAAGTAATAGAAGAAAAAAGGGAGGTGGAAGGGAAAACACCCTTAAGTCAATATTTTCCCAGAAATCTCTAGCAGTCTTCTGCTTACCCCTCAGTGACCACTTCTGGCCACAAGGAAGTCGGGAAAGGTGCACCTGCATTGAAATAACTTGGGCGTATTGTAAGTCTGCCACACAACGTTATATGGTGCACAAAAGATAGACTGAAGATACAGAGATGAAAACTTTGCAAAGGCGGTATAGGAGAATATTCTTACAACCAGCAGAGTAGGGAAGAGTTCTTAAAGATGCCAAAAGCATCAGCTTTGATTAATATGTTTAACTACATTAAAATTTTAAACCTCTGTGTGTCAAAATATACTATGAACAACGTTAAAAGATAAGCCACATACTGGGAGAAGATCGCAATACACAGAAGCTCTGAGTGATTAATGTGCAGGGTGGGTAAAGAATTCACATAAAATAATTCTTTAGACAACCTAACAGAGAAAAATGGGCAAAGGATATGAACAGGAAATATACAAAAACTCCAATAGGGCAGTAAGCAAATGAAAAGATACTCAATCTCATTCATAGTCAAATTTAAACACTCATAATTTAACATTTATACTCACCAAGGTGGCAAAAGTTTAAAAATATAGTCATTCCAAATATCGGTGAGGATGTTGAGAAACAGGAACTCTCACATGTCACAGGTGGGCGTGTAAATTGGCACGACCACTTTGGAGAGCAAGTTGTTTTTCATATATTGGAAGAGGCATATATTGTATGGCCCAGAAATTTTACTTAAGGGTTATTAACTCTAGAGAAATGCTCTCGCATGGGCTATGGAGACACACATAAGCAAAAATATGTTGTACTATTTGTAATAGCTAAAAAGTTGAAACAATCTAGCTATTCCTCGGTGGAGGAATAGATTTTTTTTTTTTTAAGTGGTTTATCATGCAACAGACTGCTAGAGAGCAATTAAGATGGCCTAACTAGTTCTAGGTGTACCAACAGGGATGAATCTCAAACTCCTATTAACGAGGGGGGAAAGCACCTTGTAACAGTTTCATAAAGTTTGACACCACTCAGAAAAAAATGTCAAATCATAAATGTTTCATACACATGAATTTACTTATTTAATGCTAAATACACATGTAGCTACGTGTGTGTTAATAAATGTGCAGAAACACACATGCACACCATCTTGTACATGGTGGTAACATTGAAGGAAGGAAGGCAGGGTGTGTGTTCACTATGGAACTTACGTGTGCCTGTGTCATTTTGTGTAAGGGAGCTGCAGAGCCGTTACCAAGGGGCTTCCACTGAGAAAACAATGGAACAGCTTGAGCATCAAAATAAAAAGGGATAGTAATGGATTAAAGCCATTGAGAAAAAATAAGAATTCATGAATCCACGATGGTATAAACGATGATGCCAATGGATAAATGTAGAAGGAATAATGGAGTTAGAAAATCACTTATTTGGCAAACATCGTAGTAATAATTGTCTCAGGCAACAGCCATCAATAGTTGTTAAAACTCATGGTTGAAAATTTGATGAGTAACAGGATATCTATAGAGTCTCAAAGTATCTGGCTTTACTATAATATTTAGGTATTATACTAAATGAAGAAACTGGAAATATTTATCCTGAGAAGAGAAGATCAGGGACTATAGCAGTTGTTTTTTACTATGACGTTAAAAGGCTGCCATATGTGGTCTCCAGGCAAGATGGAAATTGCAAGAATTCCTATTTTGGCTCAATATAAGGAAGAATTCTTTAGCCTGCAACAATAAGTACAACAAAAGAAAAAGGTTCAGGAACATATTAAATTATTCCCAGACTCAAGGAATTTTAACATTCATTTATTCTAGGATTCTAGGACTATATCATTCTATTATTCTGAGATTCTAGGACTCCAAATATAATTCTAAGATTCTCATTGTTTTATTTTGATTCCAGGATACAAAGATTTCATGATTTGTGGTCATACCAGTCATAGTAAAAGTACTGAGGTATTTGACTCTAAATCTCACCTAGCTTCATAAGTGGAGATCCAAATGCATTGGACCTTCCGACCCAACCTTTATGACTGGGATCAACTCTCCCCTGGTCGTGTTCCTGATGATAGAGGGAAGGCTTCCAGCATTTCACCCCAAAATACACTATTTCTAGTAGGTGTTTGGTGTATATCCTTTGACATACCAGGACGTTCTACCTTGCTGAGAGCTTTTAAAATAATTAAAGGGCATCAATTTTGATCATATTTTTCAAAATACATCTATGTGAGATGGTTGTGTGATGTTTCTATTGAATCTGTTAGCATGTAGTATTATATCTACAGATTTTCTGTAATAACAGAAACCAGTGTTCATTCTTGGATAAACATAACTTAATATTGAAATCATTATTTTAATGTACAATTCTGAATTGTTTGCTAACATTTCATTTATGATTTTTATATCTATGATTGGCTTATAATTTCTTCTTCTTTATATTATTCTTGTCTAGTTTGTCTAGGTACATCTATTATATTGGCTTTCTAAACTGGAATGGGACATTTCTCCCTTTTTTCTGTTCAATGGAATAATTTACATAACATACAGAGTGTCTGTTCTATGAAAGTTTTGTGGGACTCACCTGTAAAATCAAATAGATCACATATTTTGTTTTGTCTTGTTTTTCCTTTGTAGGTAGATTTTTAACTACTGATTCAATTTATTGAACTATTCAGGTTTTCTATTTCTTCTTAAGTCAGTTTTAGGAAGGTATATTTTTTTTTCCTAAGATTCCCCAAGGTGTGTTAGCCGTCTCTTGCCACATAAGAAATCACTCCCAAACTTCAATGCAAGTCCAATGAAAATCCCAGGAGGTTATTTTGTGAATATTAGTAAACTAATTATACAGTTTATACAGAGAGTCAAAAGACCCGCAGTAGCCAACACAATATTGAAAGAGAAGAACAAAGTTGGAGGACTGATGCTACCTGACTTCAAGACTTACTATAAAGCTACAGTAATCAGCACGGTATAGTACCAGTGAAGGAAGAGGCAAATAGATCAATAGGACAGAATAGAGTCCCCAAGAATAGAGCTACACGAATATAGGCAACTGAACTTTGACAAAGGAGCAAAGGCAACACAGTGAAGAAAAGGTAGTTTTTTCAACAAATGGTGCTGGAACAACTAGACATCCACAGGATAAAAAAATAAAAGGATCTAGATATTAGCCTTTCACAAAACTTAATGATCATAGACCTATATGAAAAACGTGAAACTAGAACACTCCTAGAAGATAGCACAGAAGAAAATCTACATGAACCCGGGTATGCCAGAGACTTCTTAGATGCAACACCAAAGGCACAATCCATTAAAGAAAAAATTGGTAAGCTGGATTTCATTTAAAATTAAACACTTCCTTGGGGCGCCTGGGTGGTGCAATCGTTAATCGTCTGCCTTCGGCTCAGGGCGTGATCCCCATGCTCTGGGATTGAGCCCCACATCAGGCTCCTCCGCTAGGAGCCTGCTTCTTCCTCTCCCACTCCCCCTGCTTGTTCCCTCTCTCGCTGGCTGTATCTCTCTGTCAAATAAATAAATAAATAAATAAATCTTTTTAAAAATTAATTAATTAATTAAATTAAACACTTCTGGGGTGCTTGGGTGGCTCAGTTGATTAAGCGTCTGCCTTTGGTTCAGGTTATGATCCCAGGGTCCTGGGATAGAGCCCCGGGTGGAGCTCCCTGCTCAGTGGGGAGCCTGCTTCTCCCTCTCCTTCTGTCCCTCCCCCCTGTTCATGTGCACATGCTCTCTCTCTCTCAAAAAGTAAAATCTTCTTAAAAATTAAATTAAACACTTCTGCTCTGCAAAAGACACTGTCAAGAGAATGAGAAGACAAGCCACAGACTGGGAGAAAATATTTGCAAAAGGCATATCTGATAAAGGACTATTACCCAGGGGCGCCTGGGTGGCACACCGGTTAAGCGTCTGCCTTCGGCTCAGGGCGTGATCCCGGCGTTATGGGATCGAGCCCCACATCAGGCGCTATGAGCCTGCTTCTTCCTCTCCCACTCCCCCTGCTTGTGTTCCCTCTCTCGCTGGCTGTCTCTATCTCTGTTGAATAAATAAATAAAATCTTTAAAAAAAAAAAAAGGACTATTACCCAAAATAGAGTAAGAACTCTTAAATCTCCCAATAAGAAAATGAACAATCTGATGTAAAAATAGGCAGAAGACTTGAGCAGACACCTTACCAAAGAAGACGTACAAATGGTAAATCAGCATAAGAAAAGATGCCCCACATCATATGTCACTAGGTAAATGCAAATTCAAACAACAGTGAGATACTACTACCACACACCTGTTAGAGTGGCCAAAATCTGGGACACTGGCTTCACCAAATGCTGGGGAGGAGGGATAGCAGCACGAACTCTCACTCAGTGCTGCTGGGTACAGCCACTTTGGAAGGCAGTTTGGTGGTTTCTTACAAAACTAAATATAGTCTTATCATATGATGCAGTAATCGTGCTCCTTGGTATTTACTCAAATGAGCTGAAAATCTATGTCAGTACAAACACTTACACAGGGATGTTTATAGCGGTTTTATTTATATTTTCCAGAACTTGGAAGCCCTCAGTGAGTGAATGGATACGTTAACTGTGGTCTATCCAACGAAATAGTATTTAGTGCCAAAAAGAAATGAGCCATCGAGCCATATAAAGACGTGGAGGAAGCTTACACGCACATTACTAAGTGAAAGAAGCCAATCTGAAAAGGCTCCATACTGAATGATTCCAATTGTTCGATGTTCAGGGAAAAGGCAAAACCATGGAGACGTTAAGAAGATCCACTGTTGTGAGGGGTTAGAGGGAGGGAGGTGTGAGTGTGCAGAGCAGAGAGGATTTTTTAGGCAGTAAAATTATTTTGTATAACGCTGTGATGGTGGATGTTATTACACATTTGTCAAAACCCATGGGTGGTAAAACACCAAGAGTACTGTATGTTTACCAAGAGCAAACCCTAACGTAGACTACAGACTTTGGGCGATGTGGTATCAGTGTGGGCGCATCGATCCGTACCGTGCTAGCACAGGAAGTCGATAGTGGGGGAAGCTGTGTGGTTGCTGGAGGAGGGGTATGTGGGAACTCTCTGTAGTTTCTGCCCAATTTTGCTGTGGACCTTAAATTTCTCTTAAAAAAATAGTCTATTTAAAATAAATGTGTAAATAAAGTCTATTTAAAGTAAATTACCCCCAAACTTAGCACGTTCAACAAGAAATATTTCTTTTTTTTTTTTTAAGATTTTATTTATTTATTTGACAGAGAGAGACAGCCAGCGAGAGAGGGAACACAAGCAGGGGGAGTGGGAAAGGAAGAAGCAGGCTCATAGCGGAGGAGCCTGATGCGGGGCTCGATCCCAGAACGCTGGGATCACGCCCTGAGCCGAAGGCAGACGCTTAACGACTGAGCCACCCAGGTGCCCCTCAACAAGAAATATTTCTTAATCTCATCCAGTTTCTATGGGTCGGATTCCTGGATTCCAATGGGTATACTTTGGGTTCAGGGAGGGTCTCATATGAAGTTACAGTCAAGATGTTAGGCAAGGTGGCAGTCATTTGAACGTTTGAGTGGGTCTAGGGGATGCACTTCTAATTTGGGTCACTCACATGGCGGATAGCAGGAGGCCTCAGTCCCTCACCACGTGGAGCTCTCCATGGCATTGCGTGGTATCCTCACAGGAGGGTGACTGACTGCCCCAGAGTGAGTTATCCAAGAGAGAGCCAAGTAGAAACCACAATGTCTTTTCTGACGTAGTTGTGAAAATCACGTGCAATCATTTTCGCGAGATCTTACCGGTTACACAGGTCGGCTCTAGTCACTGTGGGAGAGGACCTCACAAAGCTGGGCCACCAGGAAGTCAAGACCATTGTAGGCCATCCTGAAAGTTAGCTACCCCATAAGGTTTTGCAAACATCAGCAGAAAGTAATTTTCTGTATCTGCCAATCATCTACCATATATCTATATCTGTATCTGTCTCTCTTTACATCCCTAAAATTGTTTTTGTTTCTGGATGAGTCTGCCAGAGATTTTATCTATGTTAAAGAAGTTTTTGGATTTTTTGACAGTCTCTAAGTACGGTTTTTTGATATTTAATCACCTTGCTATTTTCTTTATTTTTTTCCCCTTCTCCTTGCTTTGGTTTGTTCTGTACTATCATTTCTTGAGTTTAATCACTAGAGTATTTTTACTCTTTTTTGTTTCTGAAGTATGTGTTTAGGTTACACATTTCTCTATGAATATTGTTTTTAGCTGTAGCTCGTAAACGTTGATATGCAATGTTTTCATTTCCTTTCAGCTCCGGTTATTCTCTAGTATCCAGTATAATTTCTTTTTAAACTCATGAATCAATTTTGAAGCATTTTTTTTTTGTTTAATTTCTAAATACGTGGAGGTTTGTGACTATCTTGTGTTACTGGTTCCTAATATTGTTGTACTGTCACCAGAAAAAGGGATTTGTTTGTCTTTGGTACTTGTTTACATTTACTTTGTGGCCTAGTATGTGGTCAATTTTTATACATTCCTTTTATGTTTAGAAAGAATGTATGTTCTCTGATTGTTGAATGCAGGGTCCATTAGATCCATTTTATTAAGCGTTTAAATCTTCTACGTTCCTAACAACAGTTTATGTGTTTGTTTTACCAGTTATTTAGATGTGTTAAAAAAAAGAAATCTCTCTAATGATCATGATGAATTTGTGCATTTCTTCCTAAAATTCTACCAAGTTTTGCTTTTTTAAGATTTTATTTTTAGGTAATCTCTACACTCAACGTGGGGCTTGAACTCACAACCTGGAGATCAAGAGTTGCGGGCTCCAACAACTGAGCCAGCCCAAGCCCCCGTGATGACCATTTTTATCTTCAGTAATGTTTTTTGTTTTAAGACCAATTTTGCCTGATAGTAATGTAATTGGACAGCTTTCTTTTGGTTATAGTATTTCTCTACTAAATCTTTTTCCCATCATGTTGTCCCCCATGTTTATGTGTCAGGTTTTTTTTTTTTAAGATTTATTTATTTATTTGAGAGAAAGAGAGCACACTCAGGTGGGGGGAGGGGCAAAAGGAGAGGGCGAGAATCTCAGACTCCCTGCTGAGTGACCCAAGGCTGGAGCTCACTGACTTGAATCAAAACCAAGAGTCAAAAAGTTTAACTGACCCAGTCACCCAGGCGCCCCTTATGTGTCAATACGTTTTAATGAAAGCAGTGTATGGTTGCATTTTGCTTTGTTTTCTATTTTTCTCTAATCTGACATTCTCTATCTTTTAACTGGAAAGTTTTGATTATTTACATTTACCCCAATCACTAATATTTTTGGAAATATTTATACCACTTTATATTGTACTTGCCATTTGCTGTGTTTCTCCTTTGCTTATGTTCACCCTTTTTCTGGCCTTAATGAAGTTTCTATATTCCCTTTTCTTTCTTTTAATGTACATTTTGAAGTTAAACACTTTTGTTAATAAGTTAATCAGTACCTCTGCTCTCCTTACAAACAAATAAGGACTTTAGAATACTTGAAATCTGATCTCTCCCTCCCATCAGTCATGATATTATTTTCCAGTATTTTAGTCCCATGCTGTTTTCATATCCCTCAGGTTAGTTTAAGCATGGCCAGATCCAAATGCTCAAATGACTAATATACTAAAACAGAGACCTGCCAAAACAGTGGTTCAAACAAGAGTGAAGTGTTCTTTCTTTGTCACAAAGCATTCAAGAAGCAATCAAATGGTCTGAGGCTGTTAGGCAGCTCCATCCTATGAGGTCACCCAAGATAGGTTTCTTCCTATCTTGTTCTGCTACCATTCCCTACCTAGGGTTAAATCCTGGCTCTGGAATGTTCTTAACCACCGAGTCATAGCCATCTTAACTACCCAGATGATTATTCACCTCTACCAGGTCCACATTCTACACTTTGGGAAGGGAGAAAGATGAAGTTGAACACAAGCAACTTCCTTTAAGGAAGTGACCTGGAAGTTTGTATGATTGCTCTTTGCTGCAGAGTTTCTTGCTGGGTGAGCGAGAGCCCAACTACAATTTGGAGGCTTCTGTTATTAAAGGGAAGAAGGTGAGAATGGGCTTTGGGAAACAAGTTGCAGTCTTCATAGACGTTACCAGAATCCTGTGTCCTCTTCTGATTTTTTCTGTGTTTGCTTTAACCTTGGGCAAGCAGCTCCCCCTGCCCCCCATTCCCAGTGATGGCAAAGATGGTCACTAACAACACTATTCTCATGGTCTCTCATTTTAGCAATTCCAGTAACAAAGAGAGTGGCTCCTTATAAAGAGTTCCGGCTAAAGTGTAGGATTTCCTCTAATGGCTCCAATGTGGATCACATGTCCATCACTAACCTAGTCACTTTGGCCGGGGGGATGCAGTGCCCTGGTAAACAGGTGTGGGTCACACAGTCAGCTCTGGAAGGTAAGTTAAGTAGGGCTAATCCCATCCAAATCATATGAACTGAAAGTAAGAAAGGAGTGGTCCCCAAAAGTCAAATAATGAGGTGCTGTTGTCATCAAAATGAATGCTGAGCAAGCCACGATAACAGATAATCATTAGATTTATCTATCCTATGGAGCCATTGGATGGTTCAAGAAGGTTGTACCATTGAGTGTGCTTAAAAAATTCAAATGAATGACTATGGAAGGTGATATTGATGATGAAGTTGCCGGGAACACTCTTACTTACACTTCTAATAGGAGAGCTTCTACTCATCTCTCCTTAGTCATTCATTCAGCACCTTGTGAATGAGCCTCTGTTACGCTGACCATACTGTTTGCTAATTATTTATTTGTCTGTCTCCCGGTTCTCCATAACACACCCCTCTAATTGAGGGCTCCCACAGAGCTAGAATTCCTTTGTGTTCCACAGTGCCCAGGGCACAGAGTGGGCATCAGGAGACTAGACTTGCTAAATGAAAGAAGGGTAAAGTCTCAATGAACTCTCAGTTCCCCCCTCCAATTTCTAGTTGCCTTGAAAATCATTATTGGTAAGACATCAGCCAAATCCCACGGAGTTCTGCAGAATTGAGAATTAGACCAGATTATGTTGTTTGTAGAAATGTATCCCCTAATGACTGGAAAACAGTGCCAGGCATCATTTTATTTATGGAACTCAAATCAAATCATAAAAAGACAAAGACCCAAGTAGGAGGAAGTTCAACAGATAATTGATTAATCAGAGTTATCTTCTCATCCTGTTTGATTCTAAGGTTAAAAACAAAAACAAAAACCCAGCGGTGTTTTGCAGTCAGTTCCCAATATAAACACATAAATGACTTTCTTCCCCAGAAACACCAATGCCCCCAGCTTACTTGATGCTGAAAACTCTGCATGTCTTGGAGAGAAACAGAGCTGAAGGCCTGTGAATGTTGCTAGGGATAAGGAGTAGAAGACAATGCAGGAAACATAAATGGAAGGACATCAAGGAGAGGCCAAAAAGTACCTGGAAAAACAAGAGGTCTTCCTGGAGAAGGTGTCCAAGTGGCTGGCCTGCTTGAGAAGCTCCACCTAGGCTGTCCTGGGTGGGTCATTTGAATACTAATGGCTACCATTCATCGAGCCATTGCTATATGCCAGATGTAGTGGTAAGCATTTTTAGTGCATTATCTCATTTTAATTCTCAAAACGACCCTGCAAGTTCAGAATTTGTACCGCTGTTCACAGATAAAGATCAGAAAGGTGTAGGGATATGTCCATGGCCATACAGCTAAGGAATGTAAAAGCCAGAATTTGAATCACTGTGGACTTGATTTGACTCAAAGCTTTTGCTCTGAGTCCTTAACTGTCTTCACAAAACCACTTTGAGGTAGCTCTTAATTCCTCCATTCTACAAATGAGGTTGCTGAGGCCCAGGGATGACCCAACTTGCCCAAGTGACACAGACAGTAAATGTCCAAGCCAAATCACGCCTGTCTGACTCCAAAGTCTACTGTGCCTCCTAGGTGGAGGAAGAGCAAAAGCCAGGGGTCAGGAACATGCCAGTAAGTCCCTGTGCATCAAGTCCTACCTACAGTCCCTAGGACACTGTCCCCTTGTTTCCTTTACACCCCTCCCCCAACCTCCACACTTAGGCCCCTTCCGAGAGTTTTCTTTTCCCTGTCTCTCCCCAGTGTGGTCCCTGGGCTGAATAGGGACAGGGTAGTTTTGGGGAGGCTCTAAGACACCCTTCCCCCGAAGGTCCTCTAATTATGAAACAGCCAGGGCACCACCAGCCTGGGAACTCACATCCCTACACATCTGAACAAGGCTCGGGCATGACTGGCAAGTGCTTGGATCAGGAGCCAGCCAAACCGAGTTGCAAATCCCGCCCCCAGTAATTGGCCAATAACACCAGCTTTCTTTTTCAAAACCATCTATTCTGGGACAGACATTCCACTAGGGATATCTTTCATAATTTAAAAATTGAATCCCCCCTCCTCCACGATTGGCCCTATTTTACAAAAGAGGAGCCCGAGGCTCCCGGAGGGGAAGAGACCAGCGTAAGGACAGCAAGCCGCCACCAGCCTGGGACTTGAACCCATCTAGGCCCCAGATTCTGCTGTTGCCTAGGAGCCGAGGAGGGAGGAGCTGCCAGAGCGCAGGGGGAGGGGAAAGAGCGAGGGCGAGCTCCCGGCAGCGCGCGCTGACGACAGCAGGTGATTTTTTTCTGCAGCGCGCGCTCTCTCAGCGTCTTCCCCGGATTTTTTTCCCCCCTGCCGAGCAATTGATAAGGGTGGGGCCGCTTCCCTGCGGCAGAGACGGCAGCAGCAGTGGCTTGCAGCATCACTGCGAGCAGCGGCTGCAGCAATGCTCGGTCTTCGCTGGAGGTGATCGCCTCCGAGCCCTGCTAGGTGACCAGCTGCGACGGGACGCCTCGGGCACGGAGAATAGAGCTTCGTCCGTGGCCCCTGAGGCCACCCTGCTCGGCTCTTCCTCTAGGCCATGGCTTAAGCCCGCAGCCACCTCGCCTAGCGTCGCCTCTCTTGGCCGGGGTCTGCGCGCCGCCGCCGCAGCAGGGAGGGGCGCGACCCAGACGCCCTCGCCCTGGGACTCCGGGACGCCGTGTGGCTTACCCATCGGGATCCGCAGCAGACTGCGCTCCTAAGACGTTTGCAGGCGGCTCGCGGAGGCGTTTGCAGCCGGTAATCGGGGGGACTTTACAGACTTTATCTTAGTGATAGCTTGATCTTCCTGGGTGCTCTCTGAGGGAGGAGAGCGAGGTAGCTCAGGCCACCGAGGGAAAAACAGTGGGAACCAGATTGGCCGAGGGCCGAGGGACTGGAGTAAGATCAGAGACTTGCTTTAGAACCACAAAAAGAAAGAGGGAAGGCCAGCTTTACAGCTAGCACCATGGCGTGGCCGTGCATCACGCGGGCCTGCTGCATCGCCCGCTTCTGGAACCAGCTGGACAAGGCGGACATCGCCGTGCCGCTGGTTTTCACCAAGTACTCGGAGGCCACCGAGGCCCCGAGCGCCCCGCCGCAGCCGCCGCAGCCGCAGCAGCAGCCGGCGCA